>NC_050455.1:12136887-12444286 GCF_903995425.1 Onychomys torridus
CTATTTCGGCCCCTGTCCTCTAAGAATCTCCCATCGACCTGGGTAACTTTGTGTTACACTGACATCATCTTGATCTATATTGCTGAAACCTACATGAGGGAGAGTAGGAACAAAAAGGTGTCTTCATGGAAAAACACTGGAGAAGTGGACCTGGAAATTAGTGGGTGAGTCAAAGATTAGAAAATATCATCAAATGAACAGACAAGTTACTGAACCAAGAGCTTTGGCAGGGCAGCTGGGACCAAGTCACTCAGAAGTGGAGTGTTTGGGTTTTATTCTAATCATGATAAGGTGATAAGAAACAGCTCGGGGGATATGAGCAGAGGAGAAAATAAGCTTTCAATTTAAAAGGAACAACCTAGCAAGTGTGTGCAGAATGAGATGTAGGAGGTCAAGAAATGAAAACCAAGAAAAGATGAAGCAGCACCCAAGAGCCTATTGTGGTTGAAGCATCCCCAAGCCATAGCTAGGGTAAAAAAGGATCAGTTACTGAACATTTATTTAAAGAGAGAGCAACCAGATTTTCTGAAAGGCTCATGGTATGTCATAACAAATAGGAATCAAGTATGACTACAGAGTATCTGAAGTGGGTGTTTTTGTCTTTGTTTTTGCCTACTCTCATTAGTACGGGAACTTTTTATCTAGACCTACAGAACGAAGGGGTAACAAAGGACGCACACTCGCCTCCTAGCCCTTCAGAGACTTATTTAGAGGCTATCAAATTTGAAGTTGGTCTGTGTTTCATGGCAAAACCTTTACTCAGGAAATTAAAAAAAGATTAAAAGGCATAAAAGAAACCTAAGTTGGGATGTCACTCTCAAATAAAAAGAAATGCTTGTGCTAGAATTGTAAATCATTGTACCAGGATAAGACAAAAATAGTATTTAAAAATACAGAAATAAGTGAAATTAACTCAAAAGAGTAAAAATAGAGAAAAATTTTAAAACTGACCACAAGGCACACCAACATTATTATTATTTTTTTTGAAATATTGAAGAACTTAAGAGTTTCTAAAAAGGCCCAGGAGTAAGTGAAAAGTGAAGGAATAGCAAGAAAGTCTTGGAAGCAAAGGAAGTTGCTATGGCTTTGGTCTGAAGGTTCCCCAAACTAATGTGTTGAAGCTTCCTCAACAGCTGGTGGCTCTTTAAGAGGCAGTAGAACCCATCTGGCTCACTGGGAGTGGGACCTTCAAAAGAATACTAGAACTCTGGCCTTCCTGTCACTCTCATTGCTTCCTGGCTACCATGTGTTGAACAGATTTCTTCTGCCTCATGTCTCTGCCGTGATGTGTTGACTCAATACAGTTCCCAAAATGATAGTGCAACAGAGGAGTAAAATCCAAATGGACCAAAATGAATCTTCCTTCCTGTTTCTCCTTGAGTACTTTGTCACAACAATAAAAATGTTTCAGAATAGAAATCATAGGACCAACTGTGTCTAATGCTTTTAATGGTTGGATAAAGCAATGATTGACAACTACGCTGCTAATGTCAGGTCCATAGCTCTGTAAGATCATAACTGCATGATCCCATCAGTGACACAAAAGAATGCATTGTGAGCGGAATGGAAGGATGTGAAATGGAACAGACTAGCCAACCTTCCTGAGGCACTCTGTAAAGTGTGGGCTGTGGTACAGGGAAGTGTGGCATGAAGGAGGGTGTCAGTACATTGGAAAATATCATAGCATGTTTATACAGCAATGGGGATAGTTCAACATAAAGAAACACTTGACTCAAGAGAGGCAAAGAGTAATGTGAATGCCAAGCCAAAAACCAAAACTAAAGAGTAAAGATCTATGGTTCCTAAGACTCCTCATAGCAATGGTAAACCCTATTATAGGGGACATGATAACCTTTCCTGGCCTCCTTCTGCACTGTGCAAACATGGTATTCTTACAAACATAGCAGCCAAACACTCACTGTAGCTCAATGATCGAGTGCCTGCCTGCTATGCACAAAGCCTTAAGTCCAATATCAAACACTGAGGGAAAATAATTAACAATTTAGGAATAATTTACCTTGGCTGGCATAGCACTTATAGAACAGTTTATGCAAAATGCTCAAATAACTAAATCTAGAGTCCTAGATGTTCAACAGATTGTTTCAGACATAGACACAAGTCTTGGTGAATACAGCAAGAGAAGAAGGATAAAAAGATTTACCTTCATAGAGTTTAAGTTCCAGTAGATGACACAGAAAACTAAGAGATAGTATCTATATAACAAATAACAGTTATTTTTAGGGTAGAAAAAAGAAATTGAATCATAAGCAATCTGCACTTGGTTAAACAATCAAAACATTGGAAATGTCATTAGCATTTTTAATTGTAAACAAATAACCAAACATTGAAAACTTGAAGTAAATAAAGCCAAGTATCCATACAGATGAAAGCAGCCATGGAAAGGGCAGAGAGAGTATAAGGGAGGGAGGACAAGTGGGAAATGATGTAATATTATAATCTCAAAAAATAACAAATAATTGAAAAATATGAAGAAAAGGGGGCAGGAAAATGGCTCAGCAGTCAAGATCTCAGACTGTCCTTGAAAAAGACTCACATTTGATCTCAACCAATCACACTGAATGCTTACAACCACCTGTAACTCAAGCTCCTGGGGATTCAATTCCTCTTTTGGCCCCCATGGGTACCTGTACTCATGTGCAGGCAGGCAGGCAGGCACACATACACATAGTTAAAAAAATAAAATGGATCTTTAAAAAATATAAGAAAAATAAGTTGAGATGTTTGTAATGAATATTGCTTTCTCACATCATTAAGAGGATCTCTGGCACAGAGATGAGCTAACTTCTTTTTCTGTAAAAAGTCAGAGAATTCCACTTTCCAAACATCACAGGCTATATAGCTTTGGTATTTTCTCACATTATACTGTGCCACCTCAGTGTCAAAAGAGCTATGGCAAATTCAAAGACGAATAAGTGGCTGAACTCCAATGAACGTTTATTTGCAACAGTAGACAATGGGCCAGTTTGGCCTCAGGGCTCAGTGGCCAGAGAAGAACTGAGAGGAAAGAAAGCAAGATTTAAAAAAAAAAAACAAAAACAAAACACACACACACACACACAAAGCTAAAATAAAGAAAATTTCAAAAATTAAGTTAATCAAAACTCTAATTAGTAGCAATCTAAATGCTAAGTAAAAAAAATAATAATAATAAAATATCAAAACACAGACACATTACGGCACAACTACAAAACATCAAAGAGGAGTGACTTATAAAATACCCCAGAAAGAGAGTGTCTGCAGCTTTCTATCAGCCTGATCATGCCAGGATAAAATGGAATCTCACATGCAAATTGCCCACCTAAAGCTAAATTTGAAACCAATTAATTATCATTCCAAAAGAAGATGAAATTAAATCAGTTTATAATTAAAAAGGTTAATACAGTTTAACATTATTGAACACACACTAAAACCTATAAAGCACAGCTTTCAGCAAGAAGAAAATTTAACACATAATGAAAGGATGAGATAAAAATATACACAGTTGGTTCTCATTATTCACAGTAGTTATGTTCTATTAAGTTGCTGAGAACACTGAATTCATGAATACTGAACCACTACTCCTAGTGGCTGTGTGTGTGTGTGTGTGTTTCTTATCTATATCTATCTCTATAAATATAGTGTTAAGTCCTAATATGAACTTATCCTATTGGACTCTACCTTTTTTTTCATTTTGTAAAAAAGAAAATAAGGTTCAGAAGTGCCAAGTAGCCTACCATCCCATGAATGTGAGCACAAGCAAGAAATCAGACTCAGCCCTCCTAGCCTGGCAACATCCTGCAGCATAGACGCTATCCTTACCATCTTTCAGGGGTCCTTCCTATATGAGAACTGGTAAAAGAAGGCAGGGTCCAGCTTGTTCGGCCTCTACAGTGAGTGCATGTATTGATAGGCTCAAATTTCTCACCATCCTCTGCCTGCTGCAAATGACCATGGAAGTGGTAAGAGTAAATTTTAGAATTCCAGGTACTTTCTAGCAAGTAGGCAAGTTACCAGATTTGACATCCTGGTATAATGAGGCTCAACTGTGTAATTATCCACTTCCTTTGGTATCAATATACCTTGCCATTATTTGAAAGATAAATATTATGTGGTACATTTTGTTATTTTTAAAAATGTAAACTTAAATTTTCAGGGAGAGAAATGCAACAAAGGCTCATTGTCCCTGAAATACAGGTCTTATGTCATTTTAGCTTCTGGATCTCCCCACGGAGTAAATTAGAGATATCAAATTATATAGAAAAGTTAACTTGATAGGCCAGAGACTGTTATCCTTAGACCCCTGTAAGGTGAGCTCTTCGCCAGGGTCTGGGAATACCATTTCAGGAAAGTTCCCACAACTCCATAATTGATAAAAAATGACTCACTAGACATAAAGGATTTGTGCAAACAATGGTTTATGCTGAACACCTGCTTTCCTTCTGTTAAGTCTGTGATTTTGACTCAGGCTAGGCAGAGGGCACTGAATCTAAAAGCCAAGGTCCTGGGTTTCTAATGAACCTCCCTGTAAATATCACTTCACTCATGTGGCCATAACTTAATGCTGGAAGATTAGGTGTTCCAGGCTATGTATGGTTTCTGGGGCAGATTTTCCCTTGTGATGCTTTTGCTACAGTAATCAATAGATGAGAGCTACAAACAGGTCTGTGTACTATGTACTGTGAGTCTGCCTTCAGTGAACACAAGTGAAAGGTCCATTTTATTCCATCTTCACCAGGAGGCAAGTGCTACCACTTGCAAAGACATGGATAAACCTGAAGGAGGTGATACTAAAGGGAATTATCCAGACATGGAAATAAAAATAATGCATTGCAAGCTGGAGAGATGGCTCAGAGGTTAAGAGCACTGGCTGCTCTTCCAGAGGTCCTGAGTTCAATTTCCAGCAACCACATGGTGGCTCACAACCATCTGTAATGAGATCTGGTGCCCTCTTCTGGCCTGCAGGGATACATGCTGTATACATAATAAATAAATAAATCTTAAAAAAAAATAATGCATTGCTTCACCTATGCTAAAATACTAAATGTATAACAGCAAAGAGTAATGTCAGTAGTTCCCAGAGATAAAATTGTTGAACACAGGAGCAAACATGCAGTTATTTTGGATGAATAAGTCTAGCAAAATCAAACATTGCTAAGTAAGAGTAATATTCCATTACATGCTAGATGTTTGCTGAGAGCAGACTTCGGCTACTGTCATAGGCCGCCTGAAAAGGGATACCTATATAAGAATTCAAATACGCACCCTCACACAGACACAACCACCTGTAACTACTCTAGATTAGATATCTCTGGCATCTTCTGTCACTTTCCCACATGTGCATACACCCACACACAGAAATACACAAACATAATTAAATATAACCTGCCTACCTGTGGCATTCACTAGATGAAGGTGTTTTAATTTATAAGTCACATGCCTTTAAAAGAATATTCATGAAGAATTTTATGACTGGCAAAAATGTGCATAATTATTTGTTAAAATTGTAAATCTTTGGAAGAATTGGCTCTTGGGGAACTGTCACATATCCTAGCAAGTATCTGTAACCTCAGAACTCAGGTGTCTGAGATCTGAGGATCATGGGTTAGAAGCCAGCTTGTGCTACAGAGGGAAAAAATCTGTTTCAAAGTAATACATAATCTATGAAAATCACCTTTTAAAATTTTTATTTTTAAGTGTGCGTGTGTGTGTGTGAGTGAGAGAGAGAGAGAGACAGAGAAAGAGACAGACAGAGAGAGAGAGAGAGTAGGCACTTCAACCCCCAAGTGTATCTGCTAAAGAATGTTTTTCTCATCTTTGACAATAAACTGGACAGAAGCATAGAAAGCATTCGCCTTTTCAAGCATGTTAAAACAAGCAAAGCAAAATTGTAACTGCAAGAGATGAGAAAATAGAAGATGAAGTGGTGTTTGCCTGTTTCCTGGCCTGAGACCTTTTCTGACTGAGGCTCCAGGGTGCCACAGTAACTGGAACCAGAGATACTGGGAAGATCCAGAGGGAGAAGTTATTTGTTAATGTCAACAGACTGTGAGACTTAGTACTTGACACAAGAGACATCATTTGGAGTTAACACTCATGGTACCCACAGTGGATGCACTGGAAGCTACTGCCAGAGCACAAACAGAAAATGATGGCGTGGAAGTAAAAGTCTTTATTGTTCACCCTGGCAGTGACTGATAAGTCAAGGCGTCAGAATTCCTACTGTTAGTCAGTATGCCAGTGCTGGACAAAGACCTGTGCTGGGTTAATGGGGAGATCTGGCTCATAAAAGGTGGCCTTCTTGGGCTAGGGAGCCTACTGCTCTAGCAGAAGACCTGATATTCCCAGCACATGCCTGTTAACTCCAGGTCCAAATCAAACAGCTCTGGCTTCTTCTGATACATTCTTATTCTCTCTCTCTCTCTCTCTCTCTCTCTCTCTCTCTCTCTCTCTCACACACACACACACACACACACACACACACACACACACACATACACATACACACATACACACACACACACTTAAAAATAAAAATTTTAAAAGGTGATATTCACAGGTTATGTATTATTTTGAAACAGATTTTTTTCCTCTGTAGCTCAAGCTGGCTTCCAACCCATGATCCTCAGATCTCAAACACCTGAGTTCTAGGGTTATAGATACTTGCTAGTTAGCATATGTGACAGTTCCTCAAGAGCCTCCATAGACCGCCATTAAAGTTTCTTTTATATTTTTATCCTTCTTCTGCTGTCTGTTTACTTGGTTGTAAGCAACCATCTAAATGGCACTTATATTAATCTTTAATGTACCTGTATAAAATTACACTAACTTAATATCCAATCCCTCTCTTGAATGATGAAATGATGATTCAAAGTATTTGATAGAATATTTCAAGAAATTCTTTTTTTTTTTTTTTTTTTTTTTTTTAAGGGACAGGGCTTCTGTGTGTAGCTTTGCGCCATTTTCTTGGAACTCACTTGGTAGCCCAGGCTGGCCTCAAACTCACAGAGATCTGCCTGCCTCTGCCTCTGCCTCCCAAGTGCTGGGATTAAAGGCATGTGCCATGACCGCCCAGCAAGAAATTCTTAAATAGGATACATATTTAAAATGTTCAGAACTCTTCCAAGCCTGATTTCTCTCCTCTTCCTTTTGTGATTGATTAAAAAAAAAAAAAGAATATTCAAGGAATATTCAAGACTCAAAACCCTGAAGATGCCCAAAAGACTCAGAGTTCCAAACATTGGAACCTTAATTAAAGAATTCGTGTTTTAGCGGAGTGGTAAATCCCAGCACTTTAATCCCAGCACTCTGGAGGCAGTGCCAGGTGGATCTCTGTGAGTTTGAGGCCAGCCTGGTCTACAGAGCGAGATCCAGGACAGGCACCAAAACTACACAGAGAAATCCTGTCTTAAAAAAAAGAAAAAAAAAAAAAAGAAAGAAAGAATTCTTGTTTTACCATACCCTCCTTAGCATCTAGCTGGTTACCAAATCATACAGGTTCCACTCCACACTTGGGGCAGATTAACATCCTCACCACATCTCCCCCTATTCCCAGATCTCTCTTAACCCCAGCACACTTTGCTTAACTGAAGAGGAACTCTGAAAAGTAGACTCTCAAATGCGAAATCTCTAGTCCTTAACACAGCAAGGGCGGCAATGTTACAAGAACTGGCACAGCTCTAGAGGTTAAAGAAGATATTACTTGTTTGAAGGCACTAATAAAGAACAATGGATGCCTTCTGTTACAGTGAAAAATGGCAGTCATATAAGCAGCAGAAGCCTGTTTAATGTGTAAATAGAAAAATTGGCCCTAAGTAGATTTGGGATTCTGTTTGCAAATTCTAAGAAGAATTCCCAATCTCATGTATATGTAAGAGAGGAAAAGAAAAAGTGAAAGACAGTGATGGGAGTGGGGGGGAGAGGAAGGGAGAGAGGGGAGAAAAGGAGATTCTATTTTTAGTTATCTATTCTAGTCACAGCAATGCTCACTGGCAGAAATACTTTGTTTTAAGAGGATAAAACATTTATCACCAGGCAATTCCATTTGAGATCAAAATTTTGTTCCGTATTTAATAAAAACATTAACTCACTAGGAATATAATATATATTCTTAATATCCTAGTTGTAAAACCACCCTGTCTTAGTGAGCTAGTGATCGGTGCTCAATAAAAGAGAGAGAGGAAAATGAGACATAGAAGAAAAGCTAGAATTGTGTTTACTATGTTATATAATATAAGGAGATGGAAGTCTCTTGAAAAGCATATCTGGGCTGGTGAGATGCCTCAGCAGGTGTGAAAGCACGTCCTGTCCAACCCAAGTCCCCAATTGAATCGCTGGGTCCCATATGGTGAAAGTACAGCACAGGCTCCTACAAATTCTCCTCTGACTTCCACACAAGTCTCATGGCATGTACACTATCCACATACATGCACACAAACACGTACAAATCAACAAATAAATAAATAAAAAGTAAAAATAAAAATTTACAGGAAGCCAGGCTTTGAGTTGTAACTAATTCGAAGCACAGTGACCACCATCTCTGAACACTCTATGAACTCTAGCAAAGTTTATTTTCTTCCCCATTAGCTCTTTTGTCATCCGTGTCATCTCTGCTCACCTGTATAACCGGGGCTCCCTTCACCACCTTAATAATTCTCTGGGGAAAGTGAGACCCTGAGTTTCTGCCAGTCTTCTTCCAGAAGATGGCCCCCACCAGCACTTCTTTCATGCATCTTCCCAAAGATGAAAATAGAGAAGCCGTCTCATTATAGACCAGCTCTTCCACTTTTACTTTTCTAAAAAATAAACAAAAACCAATTGTGAAACTGTGGTGTTTTTTTTTTTTAAGTAATACACATACGCTGACAGTCTTGTAAGTCTGAAGTGCAAATATAATAAAACTTTAAACAAATTTTACAACCTATTCTGAGGTCTCCACCTCTAAACTTTTTGGCTCTTGTAAACTTTAGGGTTGGAGAGATATGTCAGCAGTGAAGAGCACTTTCTACTATTATAGAGGACTGTGTTCCAGTTCCCAGCACCTACACAGCAGCTAACAACTGGCTAGAATGCCAGTTCCTGGGATCCATCACTCTCCTCTGCCCCCTACCAGTTCTGTATTCTTCTGGTGCACAACAAGCACAGTCAGGAAAAACACAATTTTTTCTTTTAACTTAACATTTGATAGAAATGATGACCTTTCTTGACTTTTTGGTCCCCTTTAATTCAGTAAATGCAATACTTTAGCCTATTTTCATATTATGTTTGCAGTTCTGTAGTAGTCTGTGGTCCTTTTATTTGCCTATTACATGCTATGCTCTTACTCTTTACAAATTTGTATCCATTGTATTCCCATTAACTGTCACCTATTGCTTGACATTTATGTACCTTGTATATTTACTCCTTTAAAGTAGTGAATGTGGCCTGGTTCAGTTTTCAGAGTGCTTGGCTCATATGCATGAAGCCCCGGCTTGATCTCCACTATTGCATAAGCCAGGTGAGGTGGTAAAGGTATGTAATTCCAGTCCTCAGGATGTGAAGGCAGGGCGATCAGGGGTTCAAGGTCATTCTAGGCAATATACAAAGTTTATGGCCAGCTTGGTCTACAGAAGTCCTTGTCAGGAAAAAAAGTAACAAACGTAACTCAATGTCCACTTATGATATGACCAGAGTCTTAAACACATCCTACACAAAACTAAAATGTAGAAGATGCCTCATCTTGAAAAGACTTTGGGCTATTTCTAGCCTAGGCTGATAATTTAGAGCGATACAGATTGCTTAAAAAAACTAACAGACTTAAATTTCACTTGAGCTTTATCATCTTCGAGAATCTACAGAGTTGGGTAAAGCCAAAGTATGACTAATAAATGTAGCTAAGAGTTTTGTAATATTAGCCCACTGCTCTGTCCATTTGTCCTCTTCTTTCACTTAACACCTTCAACAAAAGACAATTAGAAGATACAGGACTTTCTAGAAACTAATACCCAGATCACACTTATCTTCTCACAAGGATCCCGATCTTCATGGTTCTGAGGATGAGTCTTCCCTGCCCCTGTTGTCCTATACTTTAGCCTTCTGAAAGAAGGTTGCTTTTTCAGTATTTAAAGTTTCAACTTACAAATTCAGGAAGAAGTTGTATTTTTGCACTTTCCACCACATTTAGCATGAGACCATGCACTTCTCGTTTGCCATTCCCTAAAATGATAAAAATGGTAGGCTTCACCTGTCCATCTTTTGGATTTGTCCATAGTTAAGTGAACAAAGCACTTGGCACCACATCCACTTGACTTTACAAAGGATGGAGTATGAGAAGTAACAGGTGTGCAGTAAAGGACAATCTCTGTAATTATAGATGTAGCCTCCTGTATCCTAGTCTTTACTCCCTCAGAACATGCGTGGTTCTGAAACATGAGGCTAGACATGGATAGTAACATCAAAGCTAGAAGAAGCTATGGACTCTCGGTGTTTTGTCATGGCCCTTACATAACTAGCTAGTTATATAATATACCATATAATGCAATGTATTTATAACATTGTAAATATAATAATATCATATATTGAATATATATGCATATATATATATATATATATATATATATATATATATATATATGATGTTACATAATACTTGCAAAGTGTCCTTGATCATCTGATAATGACCTCCTCAGCCATTATGCACTAGTCTCCAGTTTCTGGGGCAGCTTTCACCATGAACACCAAAAAGTTCTATATTACCAGATTCAGTGAAGAAGTAGAAATTTTGGCTCCAGTAGGTTAAATGTGACCAAGTTCTCATGTGTCTTGATCAACATTGCAGTCTGTAATTTTCCAATAATTCCTTGAGTTGATCCTATAAGAAAAGTTTCCCAGAGTCTAATCTTTAAGTGAAGCTTGAGGGAAGGATAAAGTACCAACTGGTTGTAACTTTTCCTATCTCCCTTTTCTCTTTCCTCTGTAGTACTCTTTAATACACAGTTCATGTATTGGTCTACACCAAGCAACAGTGATACACTATTCAATACATTTTTAAATCATCATATGTTTTTGAGGTTAGACTTTCTATCCTTTGAGCTGATCATCCCACATTCCAATCATTTTCCACCAGTCTGAACCAGAGTCTTGGGTCTGTAGTTGGAGATTTCCTGCCTGGCCCACAGTCAGGACAAATCTCTCTTACCCACCAGTCCCACAGCCACTCAGACCCAACCAAGTAAGCACACAGAGACTTATATTGTTTACAAACTGTATGGCCGTGGCAGGCTTTTTGTTATCTACTTCTTTTACCTTAAATTAACCCATTTTATTAATTTATATTTTGTCAAATGGCTTGTGGCTTACCAGTACCTTACATCTTTCTTGTCATGCAGCAGCTGGCAGTGTCTCTCTCACCCAGCCTTCTACTTTCTATAATTCTCCTCTTCCTTGTCCTGCCTACCTTATCCTTCCTGCCTGGCTACTGGCCAATCAGTACTTTATTTATTTTAACCAATCAGAGCAACACATTTGACATACAGAACATCCCATAGCATGGGTCTATTATTTGTAATATCACTTGTTAAAATAATGGCTCCTACTAAGTGAAAAAAAAATGCTTTAAGTTTCAAACAAGTGAACATTCCAAGTGATGACTAACAATAAAAGCAGTGGTTCAGTCATCCTTGTCCTTCATCAGGTGCTTCCGAGATCCAAGACCAAGTCAACTCTGTCTACCTGCTTCCCTAAGACCTCATCTATCACACCTCTCTTCCAAGGCAAAGATATCACATGTGAATCTAGACAAATACTGTCTTTTATCACACTGATTGGAAAATAGAAAAGAAAACAAGGGAGAGGGGCTGCTAGATTAACCATTCAGTCAACAGTATCATCCACAGCAGGAGTTCTCAAAAATTAATATTATTAAGCAACCTATGCCAAAGTGTAGAGCAGATTGTTGTCCCAAAGCTCCAGCCAGCTATTGCTAAATGTATGTCTTCTTCAATTGTCTAAATAAGCAAAAATAATTATATGAATGGAATAACACTGGAATTAAATAAACTGAAATATTAATAGAAATTCAATTAGGTGAGGTGCTATCAAACTTTGTTTTTAATGTGTTTTTCTAACTTTTCAATTTTTATGTCATAAAACAATAGTATTAAAACATACCCTTTAATATAATTTTATAGATAACTTTGTAGAAATTTTATGTCACTAGAGATGTAGTAGAAAGAAAGATTTTAAGTTATAAACTATTTTTCCTGCAGGTATGTATCTATGCATGCATATATTCTGAGAATATATACATGTGTGTGGGTAAACTTTATCTATACAAGAAAAATACATTCTTATGCATTTAATAGCTATAAATGTATAGTTTATATGTATGTTTGCCTCAATTTTCTCAGTATAACTGGAAATCATGATGCAATTGTCTCTCTAATTTAAGAATTTTGTCATTTATTGAAACTCAATCAATTCTTATTTTCTAGGTTTTTATTTCTTAACAATCTATTTATTTTATGTCTATTAATAATGTTTTCCTTCCATGTTCCATACACACAAATGTAGCATATGTGTGTAGGTGCTTATGGATACCAGAAGGGGGCGTTGGAGCCCTTGGAACAAATAGTTGCATACAGTTGTGAGCATCCATGTGGGTGCTGGGAACAAAACATCAGTTCTCTGCAAAAGCAGCAAATTCTTTTAACCATCTCTCTGCCCACTGGATTTTATGGTTTTTAGCAAATCAAATTATGATCTCACAGTGAGTTTTACTCATTGATGTATCTATTACCTTCTTTATTCTGTTAATACTGTTTGTTTCTTTTTCTCCACTGAGTTTATCGCTTATGTGCTATGGAACTTCTTTGTAAATATTTATTACCCTTATTGGTTAATAAAGAGCTGACTGGCCCATAACTGGACAGGAAGAGATTGGGAGAGCCAGACTAGGAAGACACTGGGAAGAAGAAGGATGACATCTCAGGAGTCTTGAGCCAGAAGCAGAAGAAGCAACATGAGTACTTAGATAAAGTAAATGAGCCTCAAGATAGTACATAGATAAATAGAAATAGGTTGATTTAAGTTATAAGAACTAATACATAAGAACTAGTAGTACAAAGCCTAAGGTATCAGCCAAGCATTTATAATTAATAATAAGTCTCTGTGTGGTTATTTGGGAATTGGCTGGCAGAGAAATGTTTGCCTACAAATGGCTCCCAATGTGGGGCATCTACATCCACATAAGACCTGAGAAAGATTTTAAAAGGTTCTAAACACACAAAAATGGAGCCAAAAATGGGTCCCTAGACTCATGTCTCCCATGCCAGCTGCAATACAGAGATGGTACAAAGACACATTTCCCAGCCACTGCCTGCAGGCTTGAGTCAGAGCACAGCCAGAGTGAGCTATACCAGCATGGAAGGTTTAAGTTTTACTCATCAGACAGGAAATGTTACATATATATAGTAAAGACAGATTCAGATTGGGGAAAAAACTCTAAAGAGGTTACTGTGTGTTTAAAAATGTACAAGGGCTTGGGGGAGAAAAGAGAAATGGTATAGACAGTCATAGGAAAAAATAACTTAAAAATAATAAAATCTTTAAAGAAATAATAAAGTAATATAAAAGAAAGCCATGCAAAGATAGTATATATATGGGGAGTCTCAATCCTCTATGTTATTGTGTTTTCTTTGAATTTTCTGATTGGTGATGAAGGAATAACTGCTAAGACATATTAGATTATGGAAATTGCTGGACTAAACCAACTTATATATTTTAAAAATATCCTGACTTCAAAATGGAAGTCAAAAGATATGTTACTTTAGGGAAGAGGTTACACTTTTATTACTACAAGAAATGAGAGGATATGGATTCATTCCAGATTGACATAGATCAGGTTTGATCAGAGAAGACACCCTGAAAATCCTGGCTAGACATAAAAAATAAACCTAAAGGAACTATAAGACACATGATGTATATTTTGCCTGCTCAAACATAAAATTAAAAATTCCATCTTTGGCTGTCTTATGTACAATGCACAGTCTGTACTTGTATTAATGGAGATATGTACATAACCTTTAAAAGTTTATGAATTTTTAGATCAAGGGGACCAGACTCCAATAAAAATGGATGGCCCAGGTGATCTAGCATCCAAAACAGCTCCAAGGCTGCTGGCTGAGATGATCCAGGCTCACAGAATACTCCAGTCAATACCTAACAATTATTCTGATTTTCTCAAGGTTCCCCCAAAGATACCAGTTCCCACAAATAGCAAAAAGTACTCTAGAGAATGATGCCCACATCCCCAAGAGATGGAGTATGGGTGGGGTTTGGTTATTCAATGAATTGTGAATGTTTGTCATTGTTTACAGGACTTGGTTACAAGTAGTTATTGGTCATAGTAAAAAAAAAAAAAAGATAAAAGATAAAGTTAAATTTAAAAATCTCATTCAACAGAAAGGGAGAACAAGGAATAACAGACCATGATAAATGAAGACCACATGAGAACAGGAAGAAGCAAAGTGCTAGAGAGGCCCCCAGAAATCCACAATGATACATCCACTGTAGACTACTGGCAATGTCGAGAGAAACCCCGAAGTGACCTAGTCTGGAGATAGGATGGCCAAACACCCTAACTGTCATGCTAGAACTCTCATCCAATAACTGATGGAAATGGATGCAGAGATCCTCGGCCAGGCCCCAGGTAGAGCTCCGGGAATCCAATTGGTGAGAAAGAGGAGGAACTGTAAGAGCATGAATTGTTGAGACCAAGATTGGAAGAAGCACAGGGACAAACAGCCAAACTAATGGAAGCACATGAATTGTGAACCAAAAGCTGAGGAGCCCCCAACTGGATCAGGGTCTCTAGATAAGTGAGACAATTGAATAGCTTGAACTGTTTGGGAGGCACCCAGGCAGTGGGATCCAGACCCATCTTTAGTGCATGAGCTGGCTGTTTGGAACCTGGGGCTTATGTGGGGATACTTGCTCAGCCTGGAAGGAGGGGGACTGGACCTGCCTGGACTGAATCTAGCAGGTTGAGCTGAATCCCTAGGGGAGTCTTTGACCTTGAGGAGATGGGAATGGAGGGTGAAGTGGGGGAAGGCAGGGGTGGGAGTGGGGAGGACAGGGGAACCCATGGCTGATATGTAAAATTAAATCAAATTAAAAAAAAAAAAAAACTAGGGCTGGAGAGATGGCTCAGAGGTTAAGAGCACTGACTGCTCTTCCAGAGGTCCTGAGTTCAATTCCCAGCAACCACTTGGTGGCTCACAATCCTCTGTAGTGAGATATGGTGTTCTCTTCTGGCCTGCAGTCATACATGCTGTATACATAATAAATAAATAAATAAATAAATAAATAAATAAATAAATAAATAAATAAATAAATAAATAAATAAATAAATAAATAAATCTTAAAAAAACAAAACTAATAATAAAAAAATCTCATTCTAAAGGACAAAGGGGGATATGATATAGGAATGATAGAAAAAATATAGATTATTGAATCTACTTTAATCCAAAAAACAACTATCAATCTCAAAATATTTCACAGTGGTATGGATTTGGGTTTATTGATACAAATTTAAAGTTAATTTTGTTATACTGTATCATGTTTCTACTCCTTTTTTTAAGATTTAATTATTTATTATGTATATAATGTTCTGCCTGCAAGTGTCCCTGCAGACCAGAAGAGGGCACCAGATCTCATTATAAATGGCTGGAGCCACCATGAGGTTTCTGGGAATTGAACTCATGACCTCTGGAAGAACAGTCAGTGTTCTTAACCACTGAGCCATCTCTCCAGCCCCATGTTCCTACTCTTATTTGAGGTATTGTACTTATGCAACTCATTTAAAATGTAATGTTTAATTAAAAACAGAGGTTAATAATTAGTCATTTATATGAGTCAGACTTTTAGTCATATTAGGTATATTTCAAGGTTAAACAGATACATTTAGATAGATGGTCTTCAAACACTTCAAAGAACTCCAGAATATGGCATTTAATATGGTTAGTAACCTTACCTTTTCATGACAGTGGGACATGTCTGTTTCTGACAGTGCCAATTTACTTCAAAAAAGGATAATGGGCATCGAAGAACCTCTATGTGGAGTTTGTTTTCTTTATGGCAAAAGCTAGCCATTTGGTCAAAAAAACTGTCCTTGCCTCAATTGCTAAGAGTATACTGTTCAAACTAGACCAGCAGTATGCAAAAGAAAGCAACTTCCAAACATTGTCAAGACAAGGTAGGACAGACCTTCAAAATCCCCAGCTTCTCAAAAATGTCTATCAGATATACTAGGCCTATAGGCCAAAGTTTGAAGCCCCAGAGTTGCAGAAGAGTTTTGGGTGACTGTCAGGCAGCTAGATGTCCCTGTTGTTAGGTAACATTATACCCTTCTTGGGTTTTAGTTAATAACTAAATAATTGCACTTAGAGTTGTTCTTACTTAAAATATAAGGTGAATTAGGTATAAAACTTTAGACTCACAAAGATAAGATATATAATAAAGTATTTTCTCTAAATTTACCAAATACAAATGGACTAGATATTCTAACTGTAATTCTTACTTGATAACTGTTTTTGTTGTGTATGATTTTACTCTAGTAAAGTTAAAACCTTCCGTTTTAATTATACAAAAAGGGGGAAAGGCTATGGAAAAATCTTTGTACATTGCAAATATATTACTCTCATTGGTTGATAAATAGTGGACTGGCTTATAGCTGGATGGGAAGAGTGGGGAGGAAGGCCACTGTAGGAGGATCCTGGGCAGAAGATGGGAGAATTTCCGGAGTTCCAAGCCAAATGCAAAGAAGCAGCATGAGGAGTTCATAGATGAAGTAAATGAGCCTCAGGACAGCACATATATTAATAGAAACTGGCTAATTTAACTTCTCAGAGCAAATTAGTAACAAGCCTAAGCTATTGACCAAGCACTTATAATTAATAATAAGTCTCTGTGTGGCTGGCAGGACAGAAAATTCTGCTTACTCTTGTGTGAGTCTTACTAAGTAGTTGCTTGCATTTGTGATTAGCTCCTGACTAGGTGATTTTTCTTCCAGAATAGATGAAAATAACACTTCCCCATGTGGATGCATTTTGGTATTGGTGCTTTCTGACAGGAGTAAATGTAAGGTAAGAATTGACAGGGAAAAAAATACCAAGAATTAGGATACCAAGGAAACCATGAAATTAATGGAAGAGATGCTGGTCCCTGATGGGGAGGAGCTAGGAAGAAATGGTTCCCAGAGGGGTAAGCTAAAATAGGATGCTAAAAATGTTCTGTTGTGATAAATAGTAGTTTCAATATTCTATATTAATAGCTTCTTACGTGTGGTATTTTAAATTCCAATATAGAGAGAACAAGCTTTTATAATAACTCTGCCTTCTATCATCATGAGTTCTGAAGCTAGGTGTTAACTGTGAGTTTCTGTAGTTTATATTATCTGCAAATTTGAAAGCATTTCCATTTTCTGTGATCTCTCATTTTTGGGTGATGGCTAGCTCTGTACAAGTATAGTGGTCACACTGTGCTCTTTGGTTTTACTTTGGAAGTTGGTACTATAATTTGGTTTCAATAAAGATTTCAGTTTATTTATGTAGTGTGTAATTAGAAGAATGAAAGAGAACTAGAGGCTATATTTTCTATATTGACAGAAAAATGTGTTCTTTTTTACAACCAACTCCCAAGGCACTGTGTGAATTACAAAAGCCCCTAAATTTAGCATAGGAAATAGTCTTGTAGATCCATTTAATGCCCTCTTGACACCCTATGTCTATAAGAAATGAGACTAAGAAACTCAAAATATGATATATGTTCTGAGATGTTATGGGACAACCATTATTTAGACTGAGCAAATGTTTAAGAAATAAAAATGCACCCTTGCACCAGGCCATGCTCTTTTGTTCCATTTTAACAGACTATGACAAAGGTGTTGCAACAGGCTTAGATTTGCACCCATAGAGTTGTTGTGAGTGAAAGGAAGACCCTACCCTTCACTGGTTCAAACGTCGGAAAACTGGTGTCTAACCTCTGGATGATGGATTCACTAAGTCACATGGAGGGGAAAAAAACACAGAAAAAGTTTATCAGAAGTCATAAATCATGTCAAGGCAAATCTTTGAACATGCTTGACACCTTTACCCATCTGCTTAAATTACTTGAAAATGCTTTTGTAGATGAAAGGTGACCTTGATGAATTAGATTCTGGGAAGACACTAGGTAGTGAGATATTCTCTCTCTCTCTCTCTCTCTCTCTCTCTCTCTCTCTCTCTCTCTCTCTCTCTCTTCAAAGCCAGTGTTCATATTAACACAGTTGTAACATTTAGAAAGGCACATATTATTAAGGAAAATACTAGCTTTCAACAAACTACCTAAAACGGTCTTTAAAGACAACCTACGAAATAGGCTTATTAACTCTTGAGTCATTTTTTACAAATGGGTTTTCCAGCTTTTAGGGGAAGACAATAGCTAAGATGCTGCATATTTAAAAACAGATAACCAAAAATATCTCAGATAGATAGTATGAATGTTTGAGATATTTATAAACTAGAATGGTAGTCAAACATCTGAACATATGATGATATCTGGAATTCTACTTTTGGAGATTAAATAAACAGAAACAAAATGTTTAAATTTCACATCCTGGCATGTTTGGACATATACTACAGACAGTTCTCTATGGGACTGGCTTTCACATTGATGATTGTGATGAACTCAGCAGTGATATCATTCATTGCAGTACAGATATGTATCTCATGGAATCACCAATGCATCAGTCACTTATTTAGTTGTGCCTTTGAAAGAAATCTCCTGGTGTGAGAGTATAAACTTATCATTCCTTTCATTGTTTTTGACGTTTATGCCTAAGGGTAAGTTACCACAAGATATGCTGAATATGCAAATTCTGTAAACTAGAATGAAGTTTTTCTAAATATATTCCTAAAACAAGAATATTTGCCTATTTATTTCTAAGTGAGGTGCAGTATTCTAACATTCTAGTTTGTGATTACCAACCGTGAAAAGACTTACCAGACTAACCTGAACAAAACTTCAAAATATTTATCTCAAAAGTGACTCTTTGGACAACTTTAAGATTGTTCTGAATCGCCTACCAAGTAAGATCAAAACTAATGGAGTCCTAGATATAATCCACTGTGCTGGACCAATCAGCTCTATGCAATTGTTAATTATTGGGTCTAATTCAAATCATCAAACTCCTGTGTCCTAGCTCCTGGAGATACTATTTGTTTTTCAGCAAAAGAAAATACGATGGTTTAGCAAAACTTATGTAAAATGATGGAACCAAATGTCTTTAATTCAGAGAAACTTTGAAGAATCATAGTAGAAGACACTATGATTAACCAAATAATTCAATGACTTAGTCCTGTATTGCACTACTTATAAGTAAGTAAATAGCCCAGACCACTTGGTACACACTACAGACACTCTGAAGAATAAATACTACTAATGGGTCACAATATCCTGCAGTAGTCATACTTTCCCTCATGTATAGCATGACTCTTAACGAAACTAGACACAGCATCCTGAAGGGATTTCCACAATATTTATCCCAATATGCCTTCCTTTGGAATAATGCCAGTTCCATGGTAGCCTTAGAGGTACATTTTACCCCCATATTGTCTT
Organism: Onychomys torridus; assembly: GCF_903995425.1. Taxonomy (NCBI): domain Eukaryota; kingdom Metazoa; phylum Chordata; class Mammalia; order Rodentia; family Cricetidae; genus Onychomys; species Onychomys torridus. The sequence goes on from NC_050455.1 coordinate 12,156,517, forward strand.
CTATTTGGAACACCCAAGGGTCTATTATAATTGTGTAAAGTTACTAGAACACACCTTGGAGTTTCTGATTTAGTGGTTCTGAAACTAAGACAGCTAACAGGTTAAAGATTATGATATGATCTTGTTATCTTCCTCATTGAGTTAAGAATTATCTTGCCCTGCTGTCTCTATGTCAGGCTAGAGATTCTGAATTTCCTCACATACATGGAATCACCAATGCATCAGTCACTTATTTAGTTGTGCCTCTGAAAGAAATCTCCTGGTGTGAGAGTATAAACTTATCATTCCTTTCATTGTTTTTGACGTTTATGCCTAAGGGTAAGTTACCACAAGATAGGCTGAATATGCAAATTCTGTAAACTAGAATGAAGTTTTTCTAAATATATTCCTAAAACAAGAATATTTGCCTATCTTTCTTTTGTGATTAGAAGTCCACATCAATTTTTATGACCTCAGTCTATGTGATTTCACGGGTAATGATAAGAAAGTAGGCTTTAGAGATGAAATTACACATGAATTCTCTTACCTCTGGTTTATCATTTCATGCTTGAGTGACTTTAGAAAATCCACATTTTGTCTACCTGTGAAAAGGAGTAACTGTAAACATCAAAAAGAACAAATTAACAAAATTATGATTTGGACTCTTTAAAATTTTGATACAGTATTTGAATACCTAGTAAATCTTACCAACAGAAAACAGATAACAACATAATATACAGTGGCCTAGAGAGATGGGCCAGTGACTAAGAGCACTTGTTGTTGTTTTGCAGAGGATCTAAATTCTGTTATCAAGATCCAACATAAGGCAGTTCACAACCAGCTGAAACCAGTTTTAGAGGAACTGATGTTCTCTTCTGCCCTCTGAAGGAGCCTGTACACATATGTTACAAATGCATATATACTCATTCACGAATGTATACACATAAAAATATTTTTAAGACTAGCATCTACTGGTGTCAAAATATAAAGATTGTATCATGAGAGGTCCTGTATATGTCAATTGCATAATAATAAAATTTGTAAACAACTTCGTGCTAATAATTTTAACAAGGACAGAATTTCAAATCCTTAGTGAGAATCAGAACACAGATCACTGAGGATACCTTGGTCCATCCTCACATGAATTTTCTCCTGTTCTTATAGCTTAGACCACAAGAACAACATGGGACCACACAGATGAGAAGGGAGTCTTAAGCTTAGTTAATGCTTGTTGTTGATATTTTAAGATTCATTTCATAGACTTTTTCTGTCCATGTTTAAAAATTTTATTAAAGAGATTGCTATGCTATTAATCTTTTCACCATCAAATGACATAAACAAAAGATATTCAAATCATAAATCTTTTTACTTACTTCTATATTTATCCAATATTTAAATTTTTAAATTATACTAATTCACCCATTTTGCGTGTGCATGTCTGTGTCTCTATACACAAGCTATGGTATACTTATGGAAATCAGAGGAGGTGTGTGTGGAGATATGGAGATCATAGCAATTGCTTCTGTCTTTCCACTATGTGGTTCCCGTAGATTAGACTCAGGCAGTCAGGTTCCTTAGAGGCAAGTCCTTTGGGCAGCTGAGCCATCCTACAAGCCCCATGTTATTAGTAGTTAAAATTGTGTTCACATACTTGCATACGTGAAATAAAATACTAATTTCAATCACATTGCCATTGGTATCATAAATCTTAATAAAACATTCCTTCCTCCTCCTTTGCCTTTCCACCTCTCCTCTTCTTTTTTCCTATTCCTCTTCCTCCTCCTCTAGCCTCCTCTTTATCTTCTTCATCTTCATCACATGGGGTCTTGCTATGCTGCCCAGGCTTTGGCTCCAGAACCTAAAAGATACTTCTCCCTCAGCATCCTGAGTAACAGGGACTACTGATCCATATTTCAGGGCCTCAACCTCAATAAAGCATTTCTCGACATGGATTCATTTTTGCATATCCTGCAAGAACTCTCTTTAGCTTCACAGTTTTTAAATGTATTCCCTAGTTTCATTTTTTAAACATTTTAAACAGAATTTTATATGTCTCTATCTAGAAATGAAATCAGTATCTTGCTCTGTTAGTATACAGGAAATTGGAATTATATAACTTCATCAAATAAACTGAAAGTTTTCCATTTTTATGTATGTTCTTATCAAGATGAAGTAATATAAGGACTGCTGAAATAAATATAGATGAGAATTTATTGTGTGATATAGGTGACATTTATCACTGGGAAAATAAATATTATTGAGTAAATGTTGCAATAAATGGGTAGCCATGAGAAAAGTCACTTCACAGCTAATGTTTTTCTAGTAAAGCAAAGATTTAAATGTATAATAAAGAAGACTATAAACATCCTAGCAGTAGACATGGAAGGAAAATAATATTTTCTCTATCTCTTTATCTGAAAAAAGTAAGTCAAAGTACAATATTGTAAAGGGTAATATTGAAATTAAAATTAGAAAATTTGATCACATAGAAAGATTGCACAGCAAAAATCCACCTTCATGAGTTAGGACAAGAAAAAGAAAAAAAAAATGGCCCTCAAGCCCAGTAGGAACTGGGGCTAAGGGTTAGTGACAGCTCATCAATAGTGATACACCCCATCTCAGATGTGTGCATTGAAGCAGGGAAACAAAGAATAAGTGTTCCATCCTTTTCTCCTTGCTGTTTCAAACAGGCGTGCTTCTAAGATAGACCTCTATGGACTCATTATTCAGAATTTTACATTCCATAGAGTCTTCTCCTTTATAATGTTGGCCTAACCTAGTAGCATGCCTGTAGTCAATAGAACACTACAAAGGTTTTGTGATTAGGTTACAAAAGACCATAGTCAACTCTCTGCTGCCCTTTTAGATGAAGCTTCCTGATGATACAAGCTGCCACGTTGCAAAGACATACACAGAAATGAGCTGAAAGAAAATTAGATGACCATTAAAACTGAGTGAAGGGCTTCTACAAGAGATTAAATCCTGTCAATGATCATATGGAGTTGGAAGTAAATCCTTCCCTAGGAGAGACATCACAACATCTGGAGAGCCATCATTCTGATTTTTAGAGTGGAAATCATCAATAGACAAGGGCAGCTTCTTCAGTCTTGGCATTCCCCACTCCTGAGGCCAGACTTTGTAAATTCAGCAGCTTATAACTGTAGACTCCCAAGAGCTAGAGACATGAGGCCCTGAGTTCTCAAAGCTGGAGGAGTAAAGCTCTAAATGTTCAGGCCACAACAAGTTCTGGGTGTTAAAGCTTCAGTGCTGTACCCCACAGCTGACGTTCCAATCTCCAAGCTCTAGGTATGAGGATTCTTTATAACTTTCTAAAGTGGCCACTTGGTGATAGGCTCTAATGATTTATATAAGGCACAAATCACTAGGTCAAGCTCCAAGTAGTTAGGGTCTGATTGTTAAGAAAGTGGGCAATTTTGGTCTTTTTACCAAAATTTTTATTTTGGTCTCCTTTGTCTCTACCATGCCTGCTGACAGATTAGTAATATCAAATCATTGGCAATGGATGAAGCTGTCTTTGCTGTGGAATTGCCCGAGGACTAAGAAGGGGGTTAGGAAACACCAAGGGGGCTTTAAAGGAGCAAAAGGAAGGCAGATGCATAAAGGATTCCTTGGCTTCAATAACAAGACACTGCGTGACTCTTTGTCTCTCATCTGAAGGTTTGTGGCCCTGCCGCAGGAGAGCAACCTTATGTCCAAACCCTGATTCTATCATTTTTAAAAGGAAGGTGACCATGATTAGAGTAGATCATGAAGGCAAGGTTCTTATTTTAAGATTATACCCTGATAAGAGGGGGAGAGCATAATATATGTCTGTTCCTAATCTGTGAAGTTTCCCTGAGAACATAGAATTCTGATGTCCAGGAATAGAACTGTCTTAGTTAGGGCTTCTATTGCTGTGAAAAGACACCATGACTGCAGCAACTCTTATAAAGGAAAACATTTAATTGGGTGGCTTAGAATTCAGAGGTTTAGTCCATCATCATTATGGTGGGACATGCACAGGCAGACATTTCTGGAGAGGTAGCTGAGAGTTCTATATCTTGACCAGACAACATAATGTAGTCTAAGACACTGGGCATGGCTTGAGCATATATGAAACTTCAAAGCCCACCTCCATAATGACACACTTCCTCAAACAAGACCACATTTCAACAAGGTCATACCTCCTAATAGTGGGCCATATACCACATTCCACTCCCTGGCCCCCAAAGGCTTTGTAGCCATATCATAATACAGAAATGCATTCAGTCCAACTTCAAAAGTCCCCAAACTCTATCACAGTCTCAAGCTTATTTAAAAGTCCAAAGTCTCTTCTGAGATTCATGTAATCGCTTAATTGTAATCTCTGTAAAATCAAAATAAAAAAGGAGGTATCACATAATTCCTACATATAATGGTACAGAATATACATCACCATTCCAAAATGTAGAAAAGGGAACATAGTGAGGAAATACTCGAGCAAAGCAAGACTAAAAACCAGTTAGGCAAACTCTAAACTCTACAACTCCATATCTGATATCAAAGCACTCTTCAGATCTCCAACTCCTTTCAACTTTGTTGACTGCAACACACTTTTCTCTCCTAGGCTGGTTCTACTCCCTGGTAGCAGCTTTCCTCAGCAGGTATCCCATGGCTCTGGTCTAGTGAATGACTGTTTGAACCACTCATTATTTAGACAAAAGGGAAAGATGTAATGGATGGCTCAAATAGCCATCCACTACATTGTGACATTTCCAACCTCTTGGAGGCAATCTTGGTTTCACCTTCACAACTTAACACAATGGCCTCTCTAGGCCTCCATTCAGGGACACCCATGACACATGCCTGGACTCAGCAGTTTTCCTTAGTCACAGAGGCAAGTTCCTCAGCTCCTTTTTTTTTTCTTAACTCCAGAACTATGTGGCCCAAACTGCCAAGTTCTGCTGTTTACTGGGGCTGGAACATGGTCCCGTCATACAATTACATCCTCACCTACATTCTATTTTCCATGGCTTCCTTCACTGCCTAAGCTTGGCTGTCCTTGAATTTGATCTTTAGACCAGGCTGGCCTCAAACTCAGAGATCTGCTAGCCACTGCATCTGGAGTGCTGGAATTAAAGATATGCACCATCACACCTGACTCTAAGTTTTTCTTTAATTCTTTATTATAGATTAGAAACTTAGCTGTGTAGGATCTTGCCTTTAGGTCACCACTGCCTTCCTTCCATTTCTTAGTCTGTTTATCTTTTTGGACACAGGACTTAGCTCCATTCCACAAACACAGGACTTAGCACTTCCTAGTCCTCATTTTCTCCTCAAATTTTACATTTTGTAATTAACCCTGCTCAGCTTGCTCTTTTTCATTATAAATCTTCATTAGAGTTACCACGGATAACCACACAACAGAGTCTATACTCGGCTGCTTTGAGATTGCCTTTGCCAATGAATTAATCCAAAACTGAAGTCTGAAGGAACACTCTTCAGACAAGGGTGAAAGGCAGTCACATTCTTCCCCAAAATATCACAAGAATGATCTCTAGGCCATGAATTGATATTGTTTTTCCTCTGAGATCTCTTGTGCCATGCCCGCAGAGTTCAAATAACACTTAGCTCAACTGTCTTCCATGCTCCTACTTGTATGGCCCATTAAGCAGCACTTAAAGCGTTCCACTGCTTTCCTAACCCTATTATGATCAATCCATGAGAATCTATTAAATGGATAACAGAACTTAATAAGATATAAATTGAGGCAATACACTCACAATTATAGAATGGAGTAGATAGCAGAAGTCATCCTCTGATATGACCAGGAGCAAATCCACCTCGCAGGTAGGAGCTGGAAGAAGCATTTGTCTCCCTTCTCCAGCTCCTTATCCCAGGTCATGTACAATGGCAGGAAGTGCCGCTTCCTTTGGGCCATACAGCCCAGGGTCATGGGGAAGCAAATACAACTACATTTTCCCTTTTTGTCGAAATAAGAAGGTTCTAATCCTAATGCAAACTATATACAAGAGCAGACAGAGACAACTTGCAGCCTGAACAGTCACCTAAAGTTTCTCAGCATTGTTGGCACATTCAAATTGGCTACAGCCCTAGAGTATCTGACAGATTGTTTTCAGAAGCAGGTGTTTTGAAAGACTATCTTTTTAGTTCAGTAGTTGCTTTTTCTTGTCCCGTTCATTCAGAAGGGACAGCATTCCCTGAAAAGCTTAATCCTCCTGGGTGAGCAGAGAATCTCTGCCTCCAGAACAGAAAACAGGGCTAGGATGGAGTCAGGGGAGGCAAAGGAGACTCCTTCATAACTAGTTCCAACCAAGGGTGTGTACCCAGCCTGAAACACACTGGGTAGCCCCGTGTATGCAAACTCCTCCCATTCATCAGGAGTCACCAGCAGTGAATGTGAAGCCCCTGCTATGACAGGTAAACCAGACAGAGACAAAGAACACTTCTAAAGTTCTGAAATTAAACCTGTTTAGGGCCACACAGCCTGAGAGATTGGGCCAGAAACCACACACTCACCCCAAGCAATATATATATATATATTCAAAAAGAGCCCTATAGCCTCCAACAGAGTAGACAAGTGTCCAAAAAATAATTAAAGTCAGCCAGTCCCAAGAACCACATATTGAATTACAATTAACTGGTGCTAAAACGCAGACAAAACAGATAATGAGTCAGTGGACAGTGATAGCAGAATCATCATCATAAAAAGGCTTCAACAAACAATTACAAGTTATATTGAACAAAAGAAAAAAAATGGAACAAAATAAAAAGTTACAAAACATGAATACTGGGGAACTAGAAATAATAGCACCTTTTAAAAAAACAGCTGTATGGGTTCAAAAATAGAAAGAATAGAGTTGTTAGGTAGCTAATTAGATATAAGCCAGGTTAGGGGTCACTGGGACTGTTGCAGTTTGCTTTCTGCTTAAAACACTCACCAATAACAAGTTGGGAAGAAAAGGGTTTATTTGGCTTACAGGTTAGAGTCCATTATCCAGGGAAGCCAAGACGGGAACTCCAAGGCAGGAACCTGAAGCAGAGACCATGGAGGAACACTGCTTGCTAGCTTACTATCAGGCTCAACCTCAGCTAACTTTCTTATACAGCCCATGTCTAGTCTACTTACCTAGGAAATGTGCTACACATAGTGGACTGGGCCTTTACACATCAATCAGCAATCAAGACTATTGCTCACGGGCCAGTCAGATTGAAGAAATTCTTTCAGGTGAGGTTCCCTCTTCCGGGTCAGCTCTAAGTTTGTGTCCCGCTAACAGCTGATGCTCACTACACTATGACAGGAGTAGAGCCCTTTCTCATCTTCAGTAATTAAATGTACGTGGGATCTCTGGTCCTGGGTAGAAACATAACGCTCTTATCTGATCTTAAGAATATCTAGCCAGAGACACTCTGATTAAAAAACAATATACATGTCATTGTCCCCTCCCCTAAACGTTAGCTCAACTGAGTCTACCAACCCACCTGGACAGGAAAGCTCCTTTGGAAGAAGCTGTTTCCTCCAGACTTTAGAAAAGATCTGAAGTGAAGCCTATTTAAAAAGAAGTGCACACACTGATCTCTTCAGCCGTTATCCATTCCTTCCCCTGGAGTGTGCCTGCATTACTCTGTCTTGTGCCTATTACAAACTCCACCTGTCTTCTACAGTGTGTTCTGCGTGGAAGCTTGTACCATGCCAAGGGATGCAGAAGGTGATACCGTAAATTAGGTGACAGAAAATAGAATCAGTGCCATCAAGTTTAATGAAACCCATGATATCAGGACCAAAAAATAAAAAATAAATAAAGGTCTAAGACAATGGCAGACCATCCAACACGTAACAGAAAGAGAAGGGACAATGAAAGAGGCTGAAGGAATATTCCAAGAAAAAACAAACAAACAACCAAAAAGTCTAAAACATTTACCAGTAGATGTAAACCTACTGGTTTGAAGAGGTAATAGATCCATAATAGGCTAAGGCAAAACAAATCAATATGAAAACAAATCTTAAATAAACTGCTAAAACCTGAAGGAAATGAAGAATAAAGGAAATTGAGATTAAAAAAGACAAATTCTCTACAAGAGATAGACAATAGAGTCACAGTTGACTTTCCATCCCAAAGAGGGAAGGTACACACCTTCTTCACATGATGGCAGTATGAGTAAGTTATGACTAGAAATGACTCAGTGCTGATTCACAGGCAGCAGAGGAAGAAGAGGCTGGCCTAAGTTTGAAGCTGCCATGGACAGAAGCTCATCAGTTTGGCCAAACATGATAATGATCACAATTAAGGGATCCAGGAAGAAGAATTATTTAAGTGCCAATCGGCAGCGTATGACACCGATGTTCTCTTAACATAAAAGTAAAATAGCAAGGTTAAGTATGGAGAGAGAAGAAAATGAAATCGTTTGCTTTCTGTGCATAAAATACAGATCACAGACAGAGCTCTGGAACTAATAGTCCATCGTCATAACCAAATGCATCCACACCTTCAAAGACCGAAGTGATTTGTGTGATTTGGTGACAGAAAGGGAGAATATAGCAGAAGTGACTCGAAAGTCATCCTTCCTGAGAAGTACTGTAAGCTAGAGCAAGAATAGCATCAGTGACTTAGGGAAGACCTTTTAAAGAACTCCTACCCCCGCTACTGACCAGAGGGGAAGATAAATGCCACCTTCTTCTTCCTACAGGTCAAATGAATCCCTGAAAGAAAACAAAACAACAAACAACAACAAAACAAAACAAAAAACCCAGCCCTGCCTGGTCTTAAACCTCAAGAGTTCAATGGAGGAGAGTGACACCCTCTGTTTGATTTGTGCTACAACAGCCGTGACAGTCAAGGGCTGTTTGGAAGCATGTTGACAAGTATAAAAAGGTAAAAAAGAAGTTCATAGATTCATACTTTGAGGATAATCTCCCTGGAAAAGAATCGGTTCCTTTCTATGTACCCAGGTAGAGTAAGCTTTGTGTTCAACAAAATTAGTTAATAGCATGTCAATTTAAATCCTGGCCAGAGATGGTTTTTCAAAATGGTATTTTTTTTTTTAATAGAGAAGCAATGTCAATTATTTGTAAAACATGAGGAAATGATTTGAGATATCATGTCATATCATTAAATTAATCATGAATATGTATTTGTACAACACTTTTATCCTATCTCATGATTTCCAAGGATTCTGAAAATGCTGGTAATGTAAGCTTTAGTTAATTTGCTGAACTGAATGTAACTGAAGAAAAAATCCTTTTCAAAGACCTTGGGGTATATGTAAAATGATTTTTTAACATGGAAACGGTTTAATAAAGTGTGTAAAATATATTGAAGCACAAAATGAGAAACTTGTTATTCAAATATATAGAAAGAGCTTCTGCTTTTAGATACAGATTTCAGTAAAAAAAAGTTTGTTTGTTTTTTTCTCCCGGATAATATAAGAAGCATAACTGTTGAAAATGTAAAACAGTTATTCCCAGCTAATGTAAGTGCTGATGTCACATCTTTAAAATAATGATAATAGGAACTAGGCAGTTAGAATTCATGCACATACACACACATATGCACGCCCACATGAACAAATGCATACACACAAACACATGCTTTACATACAAAGAAGCACATGCATTTGCATGCACACACACACACACACACAAAAAACCTTGCATTTGTGCTCACACACAAATACATGCATTTTTATATGCACATGCATTTGCATAGCACAGATTTCAGTTAAGTTGGTGATGCTGTATTTGAAAATAGACAAGGAAGAATAATTTTCATACACATTAAATTGATTTATTCTGATTGAAAGCCTGCAGTTTAGTTAACATGTCACTCATACAAATCAAATGCATTTGCAGATGCCAAAATGAATGGCAAACATTAGACAAGATACTTTTTAAAAATATTCTGTCAATGGAAATCCAGAAGTGTATGAGGTAAGCACCCTGTTTTCATCATTCCTCCATCAAGTGTTTATCAAAACCTCCACTCTGTGAGAAGTTACTAAATAAGATATTTTATTAGCAGTTACTTAGCAATCTCATAGAATGCCATGTGGGGAAGCCAGCTGCTCGGTACCTCCTTAGATAAAACTAGAAAATGCATTAAGTCAGGGGTCCCCAGCACCATCTCTCATAATCCAAAGGCTCTGTCCAAGTGTCTGTTTATCCCTTCCCCACACAAGGTGAGCCACAGACTCATAAAGTTTCCTGATGGCTCATCCTAAGTTCCTCAAGGTCTTCCTTTGTCACTGACTGGTCATCTGGGACATTTAATCCCAGCTGTGAGGTGCTAAAGACAGATGATGCTGTGCTTGTTCAACAGTTGTTTAAACTGAGAGGTTCTTTTTGTTTATTTTGTTGGTTTTGTTTTATTTTGGGAGTCATTTTTTTTTTTTTTTTGTCAGTCTCCTGTGTTCTAGGCTGTCCTCAAACTTTCTATTTGCTGTTTAGCCCAGGATGACCTTGAATTTGTTACCCATCTTACTCTGTCCCCAAGAGCTGACAGCACAGCAGTGTTCCACCATGCTTTCAACATACTTTTATGTATAAACGTAATCTCAATTATTTTTCCTTAGAAACCTTTATTAGAGACTTTGATGTATTCTCTTTAAAATCTGATTTTTTGAATTACAGTAAATATAACACATGGGTATTTTTTCTAATAAGCATGTACTATAAACCAAGAACTAAGAAGATTGTTTCAAAAAGTTACAATTATTATTTAGTGTAAATTTTTATTGTTTAAGAAAATAGGTGGCTATGAGGTTGCATATTTATGAGTCAGAAAAAAATAAGCTTTGTTTCTTGCAGGAATAACAGAAATATCTCTTACAGTAAAGCTATATTATGACAGCAATTTAATTATGACAAGCTGCCAGCCCTTCTTAAAGCACTTTGCTAGAAACAAGCACCACTAATCGCTGCTAAAATGTTAATCCCATGTTCAAATACTTATTGTAAACACTTGTGATGTTTCTGCTGCATAAAGCTGTAGAGCACAGTTAGCCAGTCGATTGACAGGAAACAGTTCCATTCCCTGGGCTGGTTTGCTTTTAGTGTAGCGCTGCCAGCGAAAACACCCTTGGTCGCGCTGAGGAATCCTGGTTGCAAGAACCACTGTAGTGAATACACCTAGTGAAGCCACATCATCTGCTGCAGGAGTGTAACACAAATCTTAAAAGGTCTTATAATAAAAAATTTAAAAAAAAAAAGAGGTATCAGATATTGGAGTGAAAACTGAAAGATCAGAGAATCAGAGCAAGCCACGGCCAACCTCACCTTGTCAACTCCAGGAACCCTCTGACTGAAATCCTCTGAGACCTCACCTGAATGGGTCTCAGCTGAACTGCCTTAGTTCCTGTTTCCTCATCCCTTATCTACCTTTCTCTGTCCAGCCATCACTTCCTAGGATTAAAGGCGTGTGTGCTTCCCAGCACTGGGATTAAAGGTGTGTGCCACCACTACTTGGTTCTGTTTCTCTAATGTAGCTCAGTGTGGCCTTGAATGCACAGAGATCCAGACAGATCTCTGCTTCCCGAGTGATAGGATTAAAGGTGTGTGCCACCACTATCTGGCTTCTATGTCTAATTTAGTGGCTGGCTCTGTCCTCTGATCCCCAGATAAGTTTTATTGGGGTACACAATATATCACTGCTGTGGGATGTTCTGTATATCAAATGTGTTGCTCTGATTGGTTAGTAAATAAAACACTGATTGGCCAGTAGCCAGGCAGGAAGTATAGGTGGAAAAGAGAGAAGAGAATTCGGGGAAGTGGAAGGCTGAGGCAGAGGGACACTAACAGCCACCACCATGGCAAGCAGAGAGAAAAACTCCAGCTACATATCACCACATAGGAGACCTGGCTCTAGTCACAGTGGTTGCTCCAACCATCACTAGCTCCAGCAAACATCAGATCTGTCACCCTTCAGTGCACTCCAGGTGACTACAGCTTCTCTGGACCCAATAAAAGCAGTTTTCACCTCGCTTAATATGTAATTTCAGATTTATCCATTGTCTTGCAAATTCATCTTTAATCACAGCTGATTACGTTACACTTGGTGTATACATCACATTTTCATTATCCTGTCACTTGGTGGCATATGGGCTGTTTCTGTTTCTTTGCTGTTGTCAATGGAGCAACATTAAACATGGTGACCCAGGTAGCTCAGGTGGAATTAAGAGTCCTTTTGGTGCATGCATGGGAGTGTGGTACACTGGTCATATGGCAGCTATAGGGTCAGCTCCATGAGAGATCTTTGTACCAGTTTCCATGGGGCCTGCTCCCATTTGTATTTCCTCTTAAAAGCCAGACTCACATAGATGGGATGAGGCGGTTGTATTTGTATTTTCGCCATGGGTAACAACTTTAGGACTGTTTATCTCCTGTTGTTTCTTCTTTGGAGAACCGTCTTGTTCCATTCACTAGTTCATTGGTTGGTCAGCAGCTTCAGATTCTTTAGCACTTACTTTTTTTGCAGTTCTTTCTTATTTTGTTTTTGAGATTATAATAAATTACGTTTCTCCTTTCCCTTTTGTCCCTCCAAACCCTCCCATATACCCCTCTTTTCTCTTTTTCAAACCCATGCATGGTCTCTTTTTGCACTAATTCTTGTTATATACATACACATTCCCTAAATATAACCTCCTCAGCCTGTATAATGTTGCTTGTAGGTATGTGTTAAGAGCTGACCATTTGGTATTGGATAACCAGTTGGTGTGCTCTTCCCTGGAGAGGACCATTTCTCCCACCCTCATCATTACTCAGTTGCCTGTAGTTCTTTGCATAGGGTTGAAGCCTCATGGTTTTTCTCCATGTACTTTGGTATGTCTATTGGTTTTGTCCTTGTTTTGCTCATGTTTAGGCAATCAAATGTCACATGTTCTCTCTCATATAACATATAAAAATCCTTTTTTAAAAGGCTTTTTAATTTACTGATTAATTGGTTGGTTGGTTGCTAGTCAGTTGAAGCAGGATGTCTTATAGCCCAGGCTACCCCTAAAGTCTATTTAGTGAAGGATAAACTAGAACTTCTGATCTTCCTGCATCTTCCTCTTGAGTGGTCAAATCAAAATCTTGTACCACCACTCCCAGCTTATGCTACGCTGGGAATCCAATCCAGGACTTTTCACACATGCCAGGTTCTATCTACTGAGCTCCATCTTATTATAGCTTTTGATTTTATATATGATGTCACTGTGTTTACCAGTCAGGAAACTAGAATGGAGACCACACAGTGAGAGAGGAAAAGAGGTTCAGGAAGTGAACAAGCATAATGGAGGATGTGCTGTGAAGGCAGGCAGGAGACTACTGTGGCTAGAAGAGTCCAAGGGGTGCAAGATAATGGGGAGAAGAGAGCAGGGTGATGCAGGGGCGGGGGTCAACAAAAAACATGTATGAAATGATACCCATTGCTAATTGTAAAGCAACAAGTGAAAACAAAAAGTGCAATTTTTTTGTTAAAGCATTTTTTTACCAAAGGTAGGGGACTCTCTCCAAGGACTCAACCAACAGCTTTTGATCTACAGGAAAAGAGGCTGTGCTTATGTGAAGTTTGTGGATGGCCCTGGTGTACTACGTGTGCTTGGAGAATCTGGAACCATGCTGGATTGCTAGAATTGCGATGCAAACACAGGTGTGCCACAACCCTTTGTATGTAGGCAGGCTGATTTCCCTTCCCATACAGTGAGCCTTGAGGACTTCTCACTCCCCTTCCAGCTTCAACAAAGGCTTCTCTTGAACTGTCCTTTGTCCACTTATGGGCTTCATTATGGGTACTTGCAGTAAGCTGTTTGTATGACAATCAAACACCCCAGGGCTTTGTGGGGGGCCTAGCCATTTCTCTGTGGGAGCCCCACTCCCACTTTTTCCCTAGGGTATTCTTGAGGAGAGAGGAGTGAGAAATATTTAGATAGAAAGATAAAGGGGAGAGAAACAGAAACACAGGACAGCCTCGGGAGGGCCTGGATCCATATCCACAGGCAAATCCTGTATCTTCTAAAGGGCTTTTTATAGGAATGCCAAGGGGTGGAGCAAAAGACCTCACCCTAGCACAGCCAAGTGTAGAGCCTTCCAATCACCTTGTAACCACACAGGGTCAAGCAATCCTCTAATGCAGCCCTGCTGGGTAAAGCAAGCTCAGATTGCACTAGGAAGCCTTTGCCGGTCTTCACAGGGCTTTTAACTCCTATACCAGCAGAAGCTGGGCAGTGAGACAGGGACTGAGGTTCCCATGCACTGAGGACCCTGACGCCAACAGCTCTGACTGAAGAGTTCCAGAGAGCACCTGAGGGAAAAGGCCTGAGAAAGCCATGCAGGACATGGTGGAAGCTCTGAGGCTGGCAACAATAGAGAAGCCCAGGGCGCATGAAACTAGAGGCCCTGAAGAGCTAAAACTGGGAGTCCAGACTGCAAGGACTCAAAGTCTCCATCACTATAGGAGCTCTGAGAACTTAGTTCCCACACCCCAAAGCCAGGGGAGCTGTACCTGGTGGCTGGGTATTAGTTTTCAGAGGTCTGAGTCTCTGTCTTGAGAAAGCAGAGCAGTGAGCCTCTAGTTTTCAAGTTCAGAGCCACAGTCCTCTGGATTTGGAAGCCCAGTTTGTGAGTCTCTAGATTTCCCAAGTCCACATGCTTTTCTCCTAGTCATGTGGCATGATTTAAAAGTCATCCTCATTTTGCCGACTTTCACAGGACACAGGTGATTAGCTGTGATGGACATGGATAAACAGCATTTTTTCTGTGATAGAGACTGTGCTGGTTCAACTTTGTCAACTTGACTCAAGCTACACTCACCTGAGAAAAGGGAACTTCAAGTGAGGATGACCTCCATCAGACTGGTCTGAGGACATGTCTATCAGCCAGCGGGGTGTTTGTTTTCTTCATTAGTGACTGATGTGAAAGGGCCAAGGCCACTAGGGGTGGTGCCACCATGGACAGGTAGGTGTACTGAGCCATCTTGGAAAGCAGGCTGAGCAAGCCATGGGAGCAAGACATGATCTCTGCCATGATCTCTGTTTCCACTCCTGCCTCCAGGTTCCTGCTTGAGTTCTTCTCCTGATTTCCCTCGATGACAGACCTGTAAGGTACAGCATAAGCATTTTACTTCAGGTAGGTTTCAGCCAGTGTTTTATCATAGCAACAGACACCAAGCTAGGACAGTAGTAATTTAGGGCTACCATCAGTGGAATTCTTCTACTTCACTTCCTGCTTCCTCCTCCACTGTGTTATTAATGGTTGAAATGGAAAAAAAGCAAAACAAAAACACATTTAGTCAACTTTCCAGTGGCCAAGAAGTTATAAGGAAGGAAAACAGGAAGGGAGAGACTGAAAATAGGGTGAAAGAGATCTGCGGAAGTTTTTAACTCAGGCAATGTTGTGAAGGAGGGGCGTGGGTCTATCAGGGAGGGAGGGAGGGAGCTCACAGAACCTTCTGGAAATGTTTCTCAGTCTGTTTGTTTCCTGGTTACACAGATAAAGCTCAGCTTTGCACAACACATGCAGATGTACACACAATGTGGGTGCTTTTTCACTGTGTGTGTTTTGCTCAAATGTTTTGGGGATAACTGTGTGCTGTCTACAGAACATATATTATCTTCCATCTGTTTTAAGTTTTCTGAATGGAGTGATAGATGTTTAGGGCATCTATCAATTTCATAGTCAAATATAACTTTCCATTATCAAAGAAAGAGTAGCTCTTTGGTATTGAACTTAGGATTCAGTTCTGTGTCTAGCCCTTTACTATCTGAGTGTTCTTAGCCAAGTTAGTTTTACATTTTCTAAGTTCTAGGGGTTGTACACATACATTTATACATATATATGTATGTGTGTTGTATAGGTATATATGAGTGTGTTTGTGTTTCTTGTTGTTGATTATTTGTTTTGGCAATGGTTTTGCACTCATCTGATGAGATAGTAAGGAATCCATCTTGTTTTTCATATAGTAGAATGGACCCAGTCTTATGTTTCCTGGATCATTTTGTTTTAAAAGTAGTTGACTATTTTCTTTGGGTTTCAAAGTCCATTTTACAAATTATCAACCTCATGTTTCTTAGCAACAGCCAAACTGCCCTTCATTTGGAAGTAAGCTTGTGTCTGAAGCATACAGAATTAAGCTGATGAGTATGGAGACAGAGAAAAGAGAGTTGGCATCTTGTGTCTGATGGAGAAGAAGCAGATTCTGAGACCAGCTGAACTCTGCTCACACTCCTTCGTTCACAATGAACAGCAGTCTCTATGGTAGCAGTTCTCTTCATTTCTATTAGGTTGAACCATTCTCTCTTGTTGGGGTTCTCCCACTCATTACAGACCAATTAGCAGGACCCTTGTCCTCTATTAACTAGATGCCATTAGCACCTCTGCTCAAAGCAGGGACAATCGATATGGTTATTTTCCATCATTACCACATGCTTCTTAGGGACCAAATCTCCTTCATCCTCATAGAGAACTAGGAACTCAAACTGTAGTGCTGCAAACTGAATTGACATACAAAGAACAGAGGGAATGAATGTTCAGAGTTCAAAGCCATCCCCTCTACTTGAGACTGATTCATGAAAGAAAATCTTTGACAGGAATTGCCAACTGAAACAATGAGCATATAAAACAGCCTCACACAGCTAAGTGGAGACAAGGGTCTCAAGTTTTTGTAAGTCTGTGTTTGTAAACCTCACATCAGTCCCAAGGATTGTGTGGTTAGAGACAGGAGATTAAGTCTCATATGATATGATCTGTTCAACAAAACTAAGGAAATGTTGTGATGCAAACTTACGTTATGTATGTGGGTTTTTTAGTTACTAGGACCTCAAAATACAGCAAATACCTTCAAAATATTAAATGTGCTAGTGCCATCCCTAGTTTATACTCAATGACCATCATAAAAAAGTCAAATAAATCAAATAGGCACCAAAAGGCAGCTTCTCATCTCTGTTCTACATAACAGTGCTACTTGTAAGCATGACTAAATTTTACTAGAATATCTGAAAGTGGCACCATATCTCCTCCCAGCTCAATTTACAAAATATGGGTGCCTGGTGATGTTATTAATCTCCTTTTTTATCATTTCAGGATATGTGGTAATATATAATTTAGGGAAGTTTGCTCCTTCCTTCCTTCTTTCTTTTCTTCTTTTTCTGTTCTATCTTATATTGATATAGGGTTCTCTTTTTCTCCTCTACCCTCCCTTCTGCTCCTCCTTCCCTCCCTCCTTCTTTCTTCTTTTTTCCTTTCTGATAGTAAAAATCCCTGGCAAAATACTAAAAGCTACCAGATAGAAAGGTACCTATGTTTCTCCTTCTGAGTCTGGGTTACCTCACTCAGGATGATTTTTTTCTAGATCAATTCATTTGCCTGCAAACCTCATGTCATTGTTTTTCTCTGCTAAGTAGTACTCCATTGTGTATATGTACCATATTTTCTTTATCCATTCTTCAGTTGAAGGGCATCTAGGTTGTTTCCAGGTTCAGGCTATTACAAACAATGCTGATATGAACATAGCTGAGCAAATGCCCTTGTGGTATGATTGAGCATTCCTTGGGTATATGCCCAAGAATGCTACAGCTGGATCTTGGGAGAGATAGATTCCCAATTTTCTAAGGAAGTACCATATTGATTTCCAAAGTGGCTATACAAGCTTGCATTCCCACCAGGAGTGGAGGAGAGTTCCCCTTGCTCCACATCCTCTCCAGCATAAGCTGTCTTCTGTGCTTTTGATCTTAGCCATTCTGACAGCTGTAAGGTGGTATCTCAGAGTTGGATAATTAGGGATGTTGAGCAATTCCTTAAACGTATTTCAGCCATTTGAACTTCCTCTGTGGAGAATTCTCTGTTTAGTTCTATAGCCCATTTCTTAATTGGACTGTTGGGCATTTTGATGTCTAATTTCTTGAGTTCTTTATATATTCTGGATATCAGCCCTCTGTCAGATGTGGGGTTGGTGAAGACCTGTTCCCATTCTGTAGGCTGTCGCTTTGTCTTGTTGACCATGTCCTTTGCTCTACAAAAGCTTCTCAGTTTCAACGGGTCCAATTGATTGATTGTTTCTCTCAGTGTCTGTGCTACTGGTGTTATATTTAGAAAGTGATCTCTGGTGCCAATGCATTCAAGATTACTTCCTACTTTCTCTTCTATCAGGTTCAGAGTAACTGGAGGTCTTTGATCCACTTGGACTTAAGTTTTGTGCATGGTGGCAGATATGGATCTATTTTCAGCCTTCTACACATTGACATCCAGTTATGACAGCACCATTTGTTGAAGATGCTTTCTTTTTTCCATTATACATTTTTGGCTTCTTTGTCAAAAATTATATGTTCATAGGTGTGCAGGTTAATGTCAGGGTCTTCAATTCGATTCCATTGGTCCACATGTCAGTTTTTATGCCAGTATCAAGCTGCTTTTATTATGGTAGCACTATAGTAGAGCTTGAGGTCAGGGATCATGATGCCTCCAAAGGCTGTTTTATTGTACAGGATTCTTTTGGCTATCCTGGGTTTTTTGTTTTTCCATCTGAAGTTGAGTATTATTCTTCCCAGATCTGTGAAGAATTGTGTTGGTAATTTAATGGGGATTTCATTGAATCTATAGATTGCTTTGGTAAGATCGCCATTTTTACTATGTTAATCCTGCCTATCCATGAGCATGGGAGATCTTTCCATTTTCTGACATCTTCTTCAATTTCTTTTTTCAGAGACTTAAAGTTCTTGTCATATAGGTCCTTCACATGCTTAGTTAGAGTAACCCCAAGGTATTTTATATCATTTGTGGCTATTCTAAAGGGTGATGTATCTCTGATTTCCTTCTCAGCCTGTTTGTCTATTGTATATAGGAGGGGTACTGATTTTTTTTTTTTTTGAGTTGATCTTGTGTCCTGCTATATTGCTGAAGGTTTTATTAGCTGTATCAGTTCCTTGGTTGAATTTTTGTGTTCACTCATGTATACTATCATGTCATCTGCAAATAGGGAAAGCTTGACTTCTTCCTTTCCAATTTGTATCCCCTTAATCTCCTTATGTTGTCTCATAGCTCTGGCTAGAACTTCAAGTACTATATTGAATAAGTGTGAGGAGAGGGGACAGCCTTGCCTTCTTCCTGATTTTAGTGGTATTGCTTTGAGTTTCTCTCCATTTAATTTGATGTTGGCTGTTGGCTTGCTGTAGATTGCCTTTATTATGTTTAGGTATGTTCTCTGTATTCCTGATCGCTCCAAGACCTTTATCATGAAGGGGTGCTGGATTTTGTCAAATGACTTTTCTGAGTCTAGTGAGATGATCATGTGGTTTTTTTTTCTTTCAGTATGTTTATATGGTGTATTACATTGACAGACTTTCATATGTTGAACCACCCTTGCATCACTATGATGAAGCCTAGTTGATCATGGTGGATAATTGTTTTGATGTGTTCTGTTTGCCAGTATTTTATTGAGTATTTTTGCATCAATGTTCATGAGGGAGATCAGTGTCTGTAGTTCTCTTTCTTTGTTGCATCTTTGTTTGGTTTAGGAATCAGGGTAATTGTAGCCTCATAGAAGGAGTTTGGTAATATACCTTCTTCTTCTATTCTGTGGAACAATTTAAAGAGTATTGGTATTAAGTCTTCTTTGAAGATCTGGTAGAATTCTGCACTGAAACCATCTGGTCCTGGGCTTTTTTTGGTTGGGAGACTTTTAATGACTAATTCTATTTCCTTAGGGGTTATTGGACTATTTAAATGGTTTCTCTGGTCTTGATTTAACTTAGGTATGTGGTAACTATGCAGAACATTATCCATTTCTTTTAGATTTTCCAGTTTTGTGGAGTAGAGGTTTTTGAAGTATGACCTGATGATTCTCTGGATTTCCTCATTGTCTGTTGATATGTCCCCCTTTTCATTTCTGATTTTGTTAATTTGGATGCTCTCTCTCTCTGTCTTTTGGTTAGTTTGGATAAGGGCTTGTCTATCTTGTTGATCTTCTCAAAGAACCAACTCTTTGTTTCATTAATCCTTTGTATTGTTCTCTTTATTTCTATTTTACTGATTTCAGCTCTCAATTTGATAATTTCCTGGTGTCTGTTCCTCCTGGGAGACTTTGCTTCTTCCTGTTCAAGGGCTTTCAGGAGTATTGTCAAGTCACTAGCATGAGATTTCTCCAGCTTCTTTATGTGGGCATTTAGTGCTATGAATTTCCCTCTTAGCACTGCTTTCATAGTGTCCCATAAGTTTGGGTATATGGTCTATTTTGATCTCTAGGAAGTCTTTAATTTCTTTCTTTATTTCTTCCTTAACCTTAACATTGGTGATTCAGTTGAGCATTATTCAGTTTCCATGAGATTGTAGGATTTCTGTAGGTTTTTTTGTTGTTGTTGAAATCTAACTTTAAACCATGGTGGTCTGATAGAACACAGTGGGTTATTCCAATTGTTTTGTATCTATTGAGATTTGCTTTGTGGCCAAGTATGTGGTCGATTTTAGAGAAGGTTCCATGGGGTGCTGAGAAGAAGGTATATTCTTTTTTGTTCGCATAGAATATTCTGTAGATATCAATTAAGTCCATTTGAGCCATAACATCAGTTAAGTCCATTATGTCTCTGTTAAGTTTCAATTTGGCCGATCTGTCCAGAGGTGAAAGTGGGGTGTTGAAGTCTCCCACTATTAATGTGTGGGGTTTTATATGTGATTTAAGCTTTAGTAATTTTTTTTTTTTTACATATGTGATTGCCCTTGTGTTTGGGGCATAAATGTTCAGAATTGAGACTTCATCTTGGTGGATCTTTCCTGTGATGAGTATGTAATGTCCTTCGTCATCTCTTTTGATTGATTTTAATTTGAAGTCTATTTTGCCGGATATTAGGGTGGCTACACCAGCTTGCTTCTTAAGACCATTTGATTGGAAAGTCTTTTCCCAGCCTTTTATTCTTAGGAGGTGTCTGTCTTTGAATTTGAGGTGTTTTTCTTGTATGCAGCAGAAAGATGGGTCCTGTTTTCATATCTATTCTGTTAGTCTGTATCTTTTTATAGGTGAATTAAGTCCATTGATATTAAGGGATATTAATGACCAGTGATTGTTCGTTCCTGTTGTTATTTTTATTTTTTGTTGGTAGTGTGTGTGCACTTCCCTTCTTTGGGGTTTACTGCTGTGGTGTTATCTATTGCCTGTGTTTTCATGGGTGTATTTGCCTTCCTTAGGTTGGAATTTTCCTTCTAGTGCTTTCTGTAGGGCTAGGTTTGTGGATAAGTATTCTTTAAATCTGGTTTTGTCTTGGAAGGTCTTGTTCACTCCATCTATGAAGATCAAGAGTTTTGCTGGGTATGTTAGTCTAGGCTGGCATCCATGGTCTCTTAGTGTCTGCATTATATCTGTCCAGATCCTTCTGGCTTTCAAAGTCTCCATTGAGAAATCAGGTGTTATTCTGATGGTTTTGCCTTTATAAGTCACTTGGCCTTTTCCCTTTGCTGCCCTTAATATTCTTTCCTTATTCTGTACATTTAGTTGTTTAATTATTACGTTGCGAGGGGACTTTTTTGGGGGGTCTAGTCTGTTTGGTGTTCTATAGGCTTCTTGTATCTTCATAGGCATTTCATTCTTTAAGGTGGGAAAGTTTTCTTCTATGATCTTGTTAAATATATTTTCTGTGCCTTTGAGTTGGTATTATTCTCTGTCCTCTATCCCTATTATTTGTAGTTTTGGTCTTTTCATGGTGTCCCAAATTTCTTGGACATTTTGGGTCATGACTTTGTTAGTTTTAGTGTTTTCTTTGACTGATGAATCTATTTCTTCTACCGTATCTTCAACACCAGAGATCCTCTCTTCCATCTCTTGCATTCTGTTGGTTATACTTGCATCTGAAGTTCCTGTTTGTTTACTCAGATTTTCTCTTTCCAGCATTCCTTCTGCTAGTGTCTTCTTCATTTTTTCTATTTCCCTCTTCAGGTCTTGGACTATTTCCCTTGCTTTTTCATGATTTTCTTTCAGGGATTTATGTTTTCTTCTGCTTTAATTGTCCTTTCCTCTAGTTTTTTTTTTTTTTAATAGCGTTCTTCCCATTTTTTGTTTGTCTGTTCCTCCACTTTATTTTTGATTTCTTCCATATAAGGCTCTAGCCTCTTCATGATGTTACTTATAAGTTTGTTTTCTTCTTCTTCTTCCATTCCGTGATGTTCAGGTCTAGCTGTTGGAGAAGGGCTAGGTTCTGGTGATGCTGTATTGCTCTTTATTTTGTTGTATGTACTTCTGACTTGACGTCTGCCCATCTCCTCCTGGGTTCGTTCTTGGTCTTATCAGTGTACTTAGTCCAGACAGAGCTGAGAGATTTAGGGAGCCTCTCTCTGGTCCAGATGGAAGCTCTGGGCCAGATGGGAGCTCTGGTCCAGATGAGAGTGCTGGCTGGATAGGAGCTGGGGGGCTGGACTCTGAGTCTCAGGAAGTCCCTTGGGTCTCCTTATCTTGTCCAGATGGGAGCTCCTCTTGTCCAGATGGGAGTTCCAGGACAGGATGGAAGCTCTGGTCAAGATGGGAGTTTTGGGGTGGATGGTATCTGGGGGCTCTCTGGTCCATATGGGAATTCCAGGGCAGGATGGGAGCTGGGGGCTGGTCTCTGAGTCTCAGGAAGTGGCTTGGGTCTCCAGCAGATGGGTGTAGGGGCAGGACATGGAGGTTGTAGGGTTCACCAGAGGGTCTTAGAGAGGGGAACCTTCCCGGTAGGGCTGGGCGATCCTGCCCTATGTCTAGAACCTGGGGCCTAGTTGGGCAGGTCTTCCCTGGAGTTGCTGGTGCCCCAGGCTGAGACTCAGGTGTGGGCCTCTCTGGGTGTGACCCCAGGCACTCACCTCTGGTCCAGATGGGAGTTCCAGGGCAGGATGGAAGCTGGGGGCTGGTCTGTGATTCTCAGGAAGTTGCTGGGGTCTTGGGCAAATGGGTGTGGGGGCAGGGTGTGGAGACTGCAGGCCAGAAACTGGGGCCAAGTTGGGCAGGTCCTCCCAGGATGGCTGGTGCCCAGGGGTGGGACCCAGGGGCAGTTGCCTCTCTGACTATAATCCCAGGCACTCACCTCTGGTCCAGATGGGAGTTTGGGGGCCACAGTTGTCTTTCTTAATTATTATTTTTGTGAGACTTGGTTTCTCAATGAAGCTGGAGCTCATGGATTTTGTTAGGATAACTGGTCAGTCGGCAGCTAGGGCCCACCTACTCAATTCCCTCCCCAGCATAGTGGTTACACACTCATGTTCCCATGGTTGTTATTTCTAGAAGTGCTGAGGGTCAGAGCCCAATTACTCATGCTTGTGTGGCAAGTATTTTATCTCCTCATCCTCAGGAAAGTTTTTATTATCAGGTAATAACCAACAGTGTGATATTGTAAAAATTATCAACACTTCATTGGAGAGTCTCAAAAGGACAGCAGCAGAGACATCAGAAAAAAATCTTTCTCTTCTCCTTGTTCTAGTTAATCTTAATTAGAATATTTGTTTCCAGTTCCAATAGCATAGTTTTAGTGGATTCAGAGATACAACTTCATCTTTTTTATTTCCAAGACTGCATTCATCTGTATTACTTTTATAATTAGGTGATTTAGTGGTATTTTAAGGACATGGTTAAAATTCAAGCAAATAGAAATAATTTAAAGAAAATATAAAAGATAATCCCCCCAAACTTAAAAGAATTATATATCCATAAAGAAAAGAACTTGAAGGGAATACTCACAAGGAAACGTTTTATAAGGTAAAAAGGTTTATTTCAATCATATTCATAGATATTAACAGGGACAGTCAGATCTCTATACCCAAGTCTTCCATGGATTCAACTAACTTTGAGCTGAAAAATCATCAGAAAAATTGCATATGAACTGAACATATCTAGACTATC
Organism: Onychomys torridus; assembly: GCF_903995425.1. NCBI lineage: Eukaryota > Metazoa > Chordata > Mammalia > Rodentia > Cricetidae > Onychomys > Onychomys torridus. The sequence goes on from NC_050455.1 coordinate 12,180,315, forward strand.
TATCTGTTATTCCCTAAATAAAATAATAGATATTTGCATGGCATTTCCATTGTATTACACCTAACAGAGGTATTTAAAGTACATAGGAGGAAAGGGACAGGTTATATGGAAATTATATACCTTTTTTTTTTCCCCAAGATAGGGTTTCCCTGTGTAGGTATGTGCCTTTCCTGGAACTCACTTGGCAGCCCAGGCTGGCCTTGAACTCACAGAGATCTGCCTGGCTCTGCCTCCCGAGTGCTGGGATTAAAGGCGTGTGCCACCACCACCCAACTATGACATACCCATTATATAGAGGATTTGAACATCTGCGGATTTTGAAATCTGTGGTGCACTGGGTCATAGCATTGATCCCCTGTGGATATCAGGAATTGATTGGAACAGCCACTATGCTAGCCAAACCCACATTATTAAACATCAGTGATAGGCTGGAGAGATGGCTCAGCCGTTAAAGGCTAGGCTCACAACCAAGAATATTAAACATCAGTGCAGCACAGTTAGATAGGGTTGAGAACTGGAGTGAAGGAGGCAGTGAAGGGATTTTCTAAAGGCCACAGCAGAGCCAGGATTCTACTTTGTACTTGTATTGTTTTACTGGGAGAACACTAAACTCAGTTAACTCCTAAGTGTTCTTTGTGGCATCTTCAGAGAAAATAAGATCATTTTAAGTTTGGACAACTCTATTGCAAAGTTTTGCCAGTTCCTTTACCACTGATTCAAAATACTGATTGATAAAGTGATTTATTTTTTTAATGTGTCACGATGTGTTCATCCTATTTTCAAATAAATATAAATAATTGCTATAAAGAGCATCCTTATCTCAAACTGTGTAATTTACAAATGATCTCCCAACAATGACTAAGTTCACATTCTGTGATGACGACTGTATGTTTCCTTGATAGCCAAGGCAAATGAGTATGATTATATTTAAAGTAGATGCTATGGGTATTTGGAAATTTCTAGATTCTTTTCTTCATCTTGCTTGTCCTATATATCTTCAAAATCCAGTGACATACATTTTGGAATACCCACTCTCAGCCCAAAATCACTGCTAACATCTAGTATATAAATTTCCAGACAGACAGATGGACAGGTGGGAAGAAACAACCATGATTAAAAGATAATGCATATGATGACACAAGGTTTAGGAATCATGTGTACCATTCCTTGTAAAGGTTATATAGTATTCCACTGTGTGCCAGTTCTATTGTGTTTATATAATTCCATATAAGTGTATATTGAATTTGCTGACCTTTCCCTCTTTATAAACAATATTATAACCAACATCATTATATCCTAAACCTTGTAGACTTTTCCAGATTGTTTCCTTACAAATTCCTAGATGTGCAAATGGTGTCTCGGTGAGTAGGCATGCACATTTTGTTAGATATCCTGCTGGGAACAATCACATAGTAACTGCAAAAAAAATATTTGCCAGGCACTTCTCTGGGTGCTAGGTTAGAGGGAAAGAAAGCTTAGGGGAGCAGGAGATCCCAGTTGGATCAAGAACAGAAAGGGAGAACGAGGAATAACAGACCATGATAAATGAAGACCACATGAGAACAGGAATAGGCACTGTGCTCAAGAGGTCCCCTGAAATCCACAACGATACATCCTCTGTAGACTGCTGGCGACGGTCGAGAGAAAGCCTGATCTGACCTAGTCTGGTGATCAGATGGCCAAACACCCTAACAGTCATGCTGGAACTCTTATCCAATAACTGATGGCAGTGAATGCAGAGATCCTCAGCCAGGCCCCAGGTGGAGCTCCAGGAGTCCAATTGTCAAGAAAGAGGAGGGACAGTGAGAGCGTGAATTGTTGAGACCAAGATTGGAAAAAGCACAGGGACAAATAGCCAAACGAATGGAAGCACATGAATTATGAACCAAAGGCTGTGGAGCCCCCAGCTGGATCAGGACCTCTGGATAAGTGAGACAATTGAATAGCTTGAACTGTTTGGGAGGCATCCAGGCTGTGGGACCAGGACCTGTCCTTAGTGCATGAGCTGGCTGTTTGGAACCTTGGGCTTACACAGGGACACTTTGCTCAGCCTGGAAGGAGGGGACTGGACCTGCCTAGACTGAATCCACCAGGTTTAAATGAATCCCCAGGGGAGTCTTGGTCCTGGAGATGAGGATGGACGGGAGGGGATGGGGGAAGGTGGGGGTGGGGGCGGGAGGAGGGAGAACAGGGGAACCCATGGCTGATGTGTAAAATTAAAACACAAATATAATAATAACAATGATAAAAGAAAAGTACCTATGTGTGACTTAGGTACACAGACTTTGGGTGCTAAAAACACCCTGACCCCCAAACAAACAAACACACAAATTAAACAACAACACCAAAAAAAAAAAAAAAAACCCAAATAAACAAAGTAGTTGGAGAAGGCTGCATGGATTTGATCTCAATATTTAAAAACAAATAATTTGGAGCAAAGCAAAATAGCATACGTTTCTACAATGTAAGGACTAACAATTGACTCCAGGGTGGGTCTACTTTACAGACCCCAAGCCTTACCCTCTATTTGCACACACAAGCTTTTAAGCACGAAGTGCCAGATAGTCAGCCCTGAATACGTTCATACAGGCAGCGCTATTTGGACTGAGCAGGTAATATTTAGAAATATAAACATATATACATACATGCATGCAATAACAATTAGTAAAAGAAAGAGGCTATGAGCTGAAGGAGAGAGAGGGGGGAAATGAGAGTTGGAGGGCCCAGAGAGAGGAACAGGAAGGGAGAAATGTCATAATCAAACTATGATCTCAAAAATAAAAACAATTAAAATAATTAAAAACAAAACAAAACTGCATTCTACAATGGTCATACCTGGTCAGGACTCAGCCATGATCCATGCTGCCTTCCTTCCTACATAGAATTCAAATCTATTTCTTTCTAAAAGAAAATTAACAAATTTCACCTATCTGTTACCAATTCTGTCATAACATTTAATCCATTATCTGGTGAATTTTATCTACACCCCTTTCACGTACCAAATACAGAATCTCTAAGAATAACTGAATTACTCAGCATGACCCACATTTACCCTTCGGTTGAGCACATCCAAATTTCATATAAACAAATTTTTACTGGACACTTTAAACCAATTCTAAAAGGTTCAACTGTGGCCCGTTTTCAATTTCCTTTTAAATGTTCTAAAATCTAAAATCTTGTTTGATCAAAACCTCAGTCTTAATGTCCTCTTTCATTCTCCAAGGAAATTGCTCTTTTGTCATTTGTGAACAGTTCCAAATGACTCTTTTACTGTTAGTTTGCATGTGTATGTGCTGTTTCAAATTACTTTTTGTGTTTGTCTTTATTTAGGTAGTATCATATTCTACATGCTCTGCAATATTTGACTTTTAGAATTATCTGTGTTGGCGCCTGTGACTTGGGTATTTTAATTCACAGACAATATTCCACTAACTGTACATTCCAAGTTAGATTTAAACTTCTCTCTGAAAAACATTGGGTTGGTTTTCAATGTTTTGATAGGCCAAATAAAGCCACATTCTTTTGCTTTCAGACACGGACATTTAGAAGCAGAAATTCAATGTCACAGGCTCAGAAAATTTATGTTTAATTATACTCACAAATTTCTGCCAAAACTGAATAAATTGATGTATTCATATTCTAAAAACAGCTTAGAAAAGATCTACTTTCCATGAATTATCACGCTTTTATTACTAGACTTTTTCTGTTGTAAAGTAATAAAAAAAACCCTATTTTTGTTTTCATATACATTTCCTGAATTAGAATAATTTGGAGAGGTTAGAACATTAGGGTACTGGTGAATATTGCCATTTATGAATGTAGCATAGTTCTATATTCCAAGCTATTTATATCTTTGAGTGCATTTTTATTACTTTCTCCATAAAAGTCCCATGCTTTTAAAATTAATTGTAATTTTAGCTGAACATGTTATATTTATGTTAGAGGAGGTTCTTAATTTTTATTTTAATTGTTAATTTTTATCAGTGGTGAGCAGGAAAAGCTGATTTTATTATGGAGAATTTTCCAGCTAACCTGATAAATTCTTATTAATTCTACTGCTTACTACTTGATACTTTTAAATATTCTAGAAAGATCATCAGTTAACCCCTTTCTAATATTAGAACATTTTTTTCCTCTTGTAGTTTGAGTCACTACCTTATTGTTCATTAACAGAATTTAAAAAATTATTTTGCTTGGTTTTTTTTTGCATTAATGGGTGTACTTCTGATGGTGTTTTGTATGTATCTTTATGAGATGATTTAATGAATTAGGAAAGTACTTTTCTATTTTTCAATGTTCAAATATTGTTACAATGAATATGTATTAAATTTTATTATAACAATTCACTAAAATAATTGTGCGATTTCTTCTGTATAAAATGATGACAAAGAAAATCACCCATCATCCTGTGAGAATTTCTAACTTTGATCCATCCTTGCAATGTATAAATAAACCTTTTTTGTAATGTGTTAATTATTTTTCTTGTTGTTATGGCCAAACACCTGACAAGCAACTTACAGGGTGAATGGGTTTGTTGTGGCTCACAGTTGGAAGGACTACAGTCAGTCATGCCAGGAAAGCTTGGCAGTAGGAGCAAGAGAATCAATCACATTGTACCCACAGTCAGAGTCAGGGAATAGAATGAACAGGTAGTGGGCAAGACCGTAAAACACCAAAGCTGGCCCTAGGAACCCAGTCCCTCCAATAACCTTCTGTTAAAAGTTCCCCAGTCTTCCAAAGTAGAATAGCACCACCCTCTGGGAACCAAGTGTTGAAATACATGGGCTGCTGGAGAACATTTCACATTCAAATCACACCACTGTTGCTTCAGTTTGGAACTGCAGCCAGCTAATAATGAAAGACACTTGGTTGCATGAATTGAACATGTCTAGAGTAAAGCAGTTTATGTAAAATGTTCTATTTTCTTTCCCTAGTGTCAGAATACAGACCCAGCTTTCATGTCCTTTAAAAGGCAGCAAAACAGAATGTGGAAGCAGTACAGAAACAGCAATTCCTCAAAGTCACAGACCACATGGTTTTCTGGACATTTCATTGGCCACCAAACCTCAAAAAAGGGGGGCAGGTTAGAGATATGGCTTGTGGAAATTATGGTTGGATTGAACTCAAGGCTCAGTTACAAAATGAATTTCTATTAGGTAACTGAGAGTCCTCAACAAAGTTGTCATGCATTTTTCTGTTTGCACACTGTTTTATATGGATAGTGATTGATCTTAAATTTTCACCATCATGAATATAATCTATGGGATTTTTTTTCAGATTTCACCCATATAAACAGCACTATTGGAGCAAGAAGGGCACAACACTATAATTATATGTAGCTTTAGGCAAATATCTCTACAATTAAGACACTTTATTGTACCTTAGGGCTTCTCAGTTCTATTCAGTCATAGCCTCATTGATTTCTGCCACTCCTTAAACCCTGGATGTCAATAATCTTTCACTCTCTCAGTGATTATGTTATTTCGCAAGGATGGGATCAATACAATCATGTTTTGTTTAAAATAGTGTTTTCCCACTCAACATGATTTCCTTCAGGTTCTTGAAGTTATTGTACATTCAGTCATGTGCTCCTTACTCAAGACTGTGGAGTTGGTGTGTTTCATTAACAATTTATTCAGTGAGGGACATGTAGATATTTTCTAGTTTGGGGTTACTAAAATAAAGATTCTAGGGACATACATTCGTGAGTTCCTACAGAAAAATGTGCTTTCACCTTTAGTACTAAGAAATGTAAAGCAGGGCTGGAGAGATGGCTCAGTGGTTAAGAGCACAAACTACTCTTCCAGAGGTCCTGAGTTCAATTCCCAGCAACCACATGGTGGTGGCTCACAACCACTTGTAATGAGATCTGGTGCCCTCTTCTGGCCTGTAGGGACACATGCAGGCAGAATACTGCGTACATAATAAATCTTAAAAAAAGAAAAAAAGAAATGTAAAGCAAATTTTGTAATCCATCAAAATAGCTGATAAAATGCCAGACTATTTTCAGGAATATCTGTACATTTTATATTAATTATTTAATATTTTTATTACAAATGTATGACAGATTTATTGTTTAATGTCCTCATTGGCATTTGGTATTACTACTGTTTTTATTTGGATATTCTGATAGTTGTATTGTTTATGATTTTGTGTATCCGGTGCCTACTGTTGTAGGTAGCTTCATTTGTCTTCTGTCTGCAGAAGAAATATCAGCTCATTTTTGCTCAAGTTTCAATTTGTTTATTCATTTTAATGCTGTTTTAAAATTCTGTTTATATCCTACATTTAAATTATCCAACAAACGTGTGAGTTACAAATGCCCCTCCTTCTGTCTGTTTCACTATATAATAATCTTCCATAGAGGAAGGATTTAAATTAAGTTAGGTTTGAGTTACCTAGGGAACTACAGAACTAGAACCTAGAGACTGCTGACTCAAGAAAATTGGGTGAATTTTGACAGGAAAGGTACTTACTGTGATATTTGACTTTGGAAATCCCACATCCTTTGTATCATCATCACAGACTGGTATACTGTTTACCTAAATACTCAAATAAAATTCATTGAGTTTCACAGCGGTATTGAGTGGAACTTGCTACTTCTGGCCTATAAAGATGCTTCTGTTAATCATTGTTGTGGGTTAAATATGTAATCTCCTCAAGAGGTTCATGTATTGGCACACTTTGGTCCATGGAAGTGGACCTTGAAGATGATATCCATTTCCTGTTCTGGCCATCACTCTCAGTTCCTTGATCCATCAGGATGTGAAAAACCATGGCCTTCCAGTCCTGCTGCTATGTGTATGTCACACAGCTGCCATGTTTTACTTGCTAAAGTAGATGTGCCCTTGAAACCATGAACCAAAATAATCATCCTTCCTTATGCTGTTCCTGCCAAGTCTTTTATGAAAGTATTAAGAAAAATGACAAATACAGTGGCCACGCCCTCAAGAGAACACATGTAAAAGAATCTACCAAAGAAATGGTAACAATAACAAAACAATATCCACAATACACAGTGACTGTAAGTTTTCAAAATAGCTGTGAAATAGAAGAGAAAATTTAAAAAGTTTAAACCATATTCAAGGAAAAACAGCAATTGGTAGACACTCCCTGAGCATGCTTTGGCATTGAACTTACTAGACAAGATTTGAAGGGGCCACTCAAAACACAAAAGGAAAGTATATCTGAAGAACAGAGATACCAAGTGTTTTTTTTTTTTTAATCATACTATAAATATCACACACACACACACACACACACACACACACACACACACATGAAGAGTGAGTATTAAAGCAGAATCAGGCTGAGCAATGGTGGTACACACCTTTAATCCCAGCACTTGGGAGGCAGAGCCAGGAGGATCTTTGTGAGTTCGAGGCCAGCCTGAGCTACAGAGTGAGTTCCAGGAAAGGCGCAAAGCTACACAGAGAAACCCTGTCTCAAAACAAACAAACAAACAAACAAAAATTGAATAAATAAATAAGTAAAGCAGAACAATTTGTGTGTGTGTGTGTGTGTGTGTGTGTGTGTGTGTGTGTGTGTGTGTGTGTGGTTTGTCTAAGAGACTGCAAGGCTTCCTGTAGTCAAAATAGAACCCAATGGTTCAGATTTGCTTGAGACATGTGAGCTGTCATTCTTTTTTCCGTTTACTCAGATGGGTTTCTCCAGTCACATCGAACACAGATTCTCTCCATGTTTAATGTGGTCACTGATGGGATGGGACCATCAGAGCAGAGTGCTCTCAGGCTACTTGCCTCGTGTTTGAATTCGTCCAGCCTGAGCTTTACAAGCCGACCATCACTGGAGTAAATGATTGCCCTGCTCTGACTGTGGTTTTCATTTTTCTTTTCTTTGCAGAGATCTCATAGGGTGAGGGATGTGTCTCGTGTAGGAGTGACTGGATTTATCCATTTACAGGGGACCGGGATGCTACAGGCCTAGATTCCTTCTAGCTGACTTCTCATTCCTGCCATGTATCCTGTGAAGCAGACAAACTCCTCATAGACTGTCTCTAACCACTGGTCCCCACCGGCCAGAGAGAACTTTTTAAAAATGCTTTCTACCTCAGGTCTATAGGCATATAAAAGAGGTGCAAATCAAATATTTATTGATGATAAATCATAAAGAATTTTTTCATAAAACAATTCAGTGGTATGTACATAATTTTAGCCTGTATTTAAATGAAAGCAAATTTTCACATGACTTAGATGGATTGCTTTTTATTTTCACATAAAAAATTAAATCCTGGCCAAACATTTGGTACAGAGTGCAGGGTGTCTTCAATGCCTTTTCAGAATTTGTACACATTATTACTTCATAATCTCCAATGCTAAGATGTGCTTTGTATAAATAAATGGTACAAAGTTGCAAAAGTATATTTAATATTTAGGGCCACTTCAGAAATTGTTGGAAATTTGTTTCTAATCCCAAGAACAGAAAACAACAAAGCATTTTTTAACTGAAACCAGGAACCAAAAATGTAAATAGCAATTTTAACATCAAACATGTTATCAATAGTACAATATCATCCTAATCTTTGCTTCCTAAAAATTAAATCACTGTGTTTCAGTAATAGCAGAAAACTTTGTATGTATGTTAAAAGAACAAAAACAACAACAACAAAACACAAGCAAGCGAGCAAACAACTTGAAATTCACAACTTGCAACTGTCTTTTTCAGGCAGGGTTAATTGGTACTGTCTGACCCGACAATGTTCACAGTGCGAAGTACTCAGGGTGTATGTCAGACCAAGACTGCACTGAGATTTGCAAGGCAGAAGCAGCAGATACTGTTGGAAAGGCCTCAGAGTCATTGTACTCAAATTTCAATTATGTTTAGTTCTTGACATCTTCAAAACCTTTTACTTGTTACCAAATACTTTGTGACCCTCCACATCCTGTTGTGACTGGTTCCTTCAGCCTGAGACTCTGTCAGCTAAGGAACTCTCTGGAGCTCATGACTGAGTCTGAAGGGCTTGTTTCTCACCACTAAATGGTTCTTCTCATTGGTGCTACTATGGGGAAAAGAGAGCATTATGGCTGTTGTCTGTGATTACGAGATGAAAAGCCTCAATTTACTTTTGTATTTGCTATTGTAAGTTCAGTTTTGCCCTTTTTGCCTCTTCATAATTCCAGGCATGTCACCATGAAGTTAGATAATGATCCATGACTTCTGAACATCAATAATTCCCAGCCCTAAATTCCTTTGGGTCTCACTTTTCTCCAATCTCATTGAGGAGCCACATTATTTACTAAGTGATCTGACATTCATTTTATCACCTGCTTTTATACATGTTGCATGTTGGTCAGGTCATACAATGTGCATGTCCCACTCTCAGGTTTTTGAAATTGTTCCACATCCTTATAAACATTTGCCTTTTAAAAATCTTGAAAGTTCAAAAATAACATCTATTTTATGTACACATAATTCTGTAGCATACACAATGTGGTTGAGCTAATTTATCATATTTGAAGCCTTAGATTTACTTTTTTCATGTCCATTGATCTGAAAGATGTTTTTACAATCCCAGTACAAATAAATGTCTTTGTCATATTTTCATTAAATTTGGTTATTTGGTGATGAGCATGACTATTACATCAAATGTTCACTTGATCTAAGGGAAATGTCTCTCTTGTGTAGCCCGAATTATATTCATGGCCTTAGAATATTTTCCTTTGTGAAAACTCACTGGGAAAATTTCTTTCTTTATTTTCCATGATACAGTATCAGCTTGTCTTTTGAATGTATGTAGTCAATAAATGCAGATGGATTGCTAAACACAAAGAGCTAGGCTACTTACCCTCAAGTCACCACTGTTGTTAATTTGTTTGAGCCTGTTTCTGACGTCTCATTTGACATTCGGTATTTACAATGCTCTCACTTTCTTTTTAATTATCCACTATTTTCCAGGTTACAGTCTTCACTTTGTGTACATACAAAGGATTGGCAATCTCTTTCCACAGCAGTTCCCTGTGTCAGGCTTTACTACAGTTGCAGAATTGGGTTTGTGCAGAATCTCCATTTGAGCCGTTTCTGGTTTCCTCACAGACATAGCCTGCCATCTTGAAGCCAGATGTCTTCCACAGACATATGAAGTTACACATGATCTTTGGGGGAGATACATTTTTTTGTGTATGTCAGCAATCATTTATGCCTTTAAACTTCCTCTTGTGCAAGTCTGTTCCCCTTTCCCAGTGCTATGCTTCATTCACTGTCTAGTTGCTGATCTGGTAAAATGGGCAATATGATAAGATGGAAATCCCTACCAACCTAACTAGTACAGTATGAATTCAGAGCCCAAACTCCATACACCTTGAAGGAAATAGCCCAGCAGTTTGTTTAGCACAGACATTTTGAGTAATTCGACTCTGTGGTGCTTATTTGAAATTCAGTAAGATGAAACTTCAAGGAAATATAATTTGTAGTTAAATTATATTTATAAGGTGAAAGTGAAAATTACCTTTATAATTTTAACCCAAAATTCACAGATTCAAGATACATTTACTAGGTGCCTTTTGTGGTCCTGGGACTAGCTGGTTGTACAAAGGTAGACAAAACAACAGCTAATTGTGATGACTTTAAGCAAATCAGCAAAGAGAGATGCCCCAAGAGAGATGAACTATTTTTAGGTTGTTTTTCTATCCTCTTTTTAGACAGATGGCAAAACCCCCAGCAGAATCACTGCAGAAAGTGCTTTCTCTCTATAAAGGGTAGGATTAGAGACCCAGAAGCAAAGCGTTGTTTAAATCAGTTGCCTGGGACAAGATAAAGCAATTACATTTTTGTTGTTGTTTAAGGTGTTACAAGAAAAAGTGAACTTCTAAAGAAATAGATTTCCCAGAAATGAGAAATACACACACACACACACACACACACACACACACACGCACACACGCACACACGCACACACGTACACACACACACATGCATGCACACACATGCGCACACACACACACATAAATATACTTTAAGGAAAACAAAACTTGCTGCAAAATTATATATGAGAGTGACAGTGAAATTACTGCTAAAATTCTAACCCCAAACTCAGAGATTTAAGATACATTTACTAGGTACCTACTATGGTCCAGGAACTACCTGGTTGTACAAAGGCAAACAAACAAAAGCCAATTGTAATGACTTTAAACAAATCAGCAGAGACATTTTATATATATATATATATATATATATATATATATATATATATATGTATAAAATCTGTACATATCCCAAGATCCTTTACCACACTCCTAAAGTAAATGTATTTATCTCTGTTACTGAAGTTATACTTACATATGTGAATAGAACTGTTCTAAGGCACATTTAATTAGCAAACTGTGCAGAATAAAATGGTGACAGGTGGGCTATGCCTCGCATTGGTGAAAGATGTACCTTCCATATGAGATCATGAATAGCTATGAAAAGAGGAACCATGTATTTTTTGACGTGAATTAAATGAGTGTCATTAACAAATAATTAAGCCAGTAAGACTAAAGTCAAGATCATCAATCTTTTAAAATTAATTATGACAATGATGCTAATAAGAACTTTTGCTTTCGAATTTGAGTGAGCATTTTGGAAAAAGAAATACATGTCTATCACCCATCAGAGTAGTGGTTCCCAGAACCTATTTTGGATCAGAATCTTTAAAAGAAAATTACAAATTTAGGGTTCTACTTTCAGAAATTTAAGGTCATTGGTAGCAGGGTATTGGCTATATGGTACTTCAGGAATATGGCATAAGAAGTAACACACTACAGAGAATTTCATACCTACCAGAGTTATTTGTACCCCCATATTCATTGATTAATACTCTACTCAATCTAGCAAGGAAATAGAACCAATCTAGGTGTCCATCAACAGATGGATGGACAATGATAATCTGGTACATATGTGAAATGGAATCCTATTCAACTCTAAACAAAAATGAAACCACAAAATTATAGGAAAATAAATTGACTTTCTCATAAGGAGAACTACATGTTCTCCCTCATATTCAGGTGTACATATGTAAACACATACATGTATGGGCATAATACATTGTTTAGGAAGAAGAACAGACAATGGCAATGAAAAATAAGACAAAATTTTTAGTAATGAGTTCACCTATATTTTGTAATTGGTATAAGTCCTTTGAAAAATAAATTCTTAAAGGGGTAGTATCCATTTGTGAGTCCATGAGGGGCTTCTGCCTTCCTGGGAGATGTGACTTTTAAATTAAGTTTTTCAGTGTGAATATTCCAGTTGGCTGTAGTTCTTTGTCAGCACTGCTAAACTAAGTGCATTTTATTCTTTAGGAATGAGTGTAAGATGTCTAAATAATAGTATGAAGTTTGTTAGAAGTATGTTTAAAATAATCAACAAGTTTGAAATCGCTGAGCATTTCTGGAAATGCTGATTTATTTTCTCTGAATCTCAAAGTAACATGAGAGGAATTTGAAAACACTAAGAAACTTGTTTGTTATAACTGTATGTTATAACTCTAAATTATATCACTGAGGATGAATAAGCGTACTTTTTTTAAAGTAAGAACCAAATATGAGAAGAAAAATTATACATGGATTAAAAAGCAAAAAGGGTGTTATCTTTTATGAGTTAGCATTTATTTGATTTTTCAACTTCCATAAGGAGCACATTTTTAAATAGTCATTTTGTTGCTGGGTAATGAGATTCAATTGATAGCCATATGAGTAAATCTATAGTCCAATAAAACTGCTATAAAATAGGCTAATATAAGTATCTTTTAGGTTGGTCTCCTAACGCAATTATAAAATCATGTAGCAATTCTGAGCCTACTTCAACTGCAGCTCAGGAGAAACAACAAAGAGAAGATGGTAAGCACAGAAGTCCTCTGGAGTGGAGGAGGGCGTTGATTCTAGATGATAGCCAGGCCAGGAGACATCTGAGTGATCATGGGGGAATCGTGTTTTATTTTTCCCTACCATTGGCTTGATACACAGAAGATGGAGGTGTCTCTAAGAAATTCTTCCTATCAGGGAAATAGAAATGCTTTAAGTCACCAAATTATCTGAAATACCAAAAATGGAGACTGATAGAGCCTTAAACTTATGATGCATTTCCTGGATTTCAAAGCTCTGTGGGGTGAAAAGCAGACAACCTAAAGGAAAATCAAAACTTTTCTGTGCAGAGTCCCAGGAAATTAACCACATTAGGACAGAAAGTCCCCAGTGCACACACCAAAATCACCTAAGGCCCATGACCCACAGCTGATCTCATGGATATTTGTACTGTCTGGGAAGTTGATACTATAGGTCTAGCATCCCAGCTCAGCAGAAATTGGACCCTAGCAACCAATGGTGAGCCACCACAGAGGATTGGAAAGAAGAGCTAAAATGTGCAGTCACCAATACTGAAGCTTGAATATATGAAGCTTCTCTATATGCTTAAATATATTTTAATTAACTTCCTAAATGATAAAATGTTAGGAGAAAAAATATATAGGGGTAAATAATTTTCTGCCATTTTACAGTTTAGAGAGGACAATTTCTAATTTGCAGTGAAGATTCATGAAGAAATGAGTATCATTATTGGAAAGACCTGGAAGGCTGGGCTGTAGCAACATGAACTACAGGTAACTTACACCTATTGAATTGTCAGATAGCAAAATTTGAGTAGAATAAAAAGGTAGAAACCCTCTTAAAGAATGCTAACATCATCAGAAAGATTTAATAGAAACAGTAAGTGTGCTCATACACAAGAAAATATAACCAAAGCCAAGGGCAAACAGACAGTAAAAAATCAAATGTCATCCAGAGATTTGCAGTTTCAGGGAAATTTTTTAAATAATTACAAAATTCTTGGATATAAACAGGAGGGAAGCTGCAAAAGCTACAAAAGTGGCCAGTGAGTATAGCCTTTCAAATGTACTACTCAGAACCAGAAAACTAGTGAAGACGTTTTCACACAAGATTATACATAGCAGAAGTAGAGCTGGGAGACTGAAACACAGATAACCAGAAAAGCAAAACAATGTACAGAGATTATCCAATGTAAAACAAGAATTCCAGAAGCTGCAAACATAATTTTAAGAAGCCACAGCTAAGAATTTTCAACAGCAACAAAACCTCTAGAACAGTTGTTCTCAATCTGTGGACCATGGCCATTTGACCATCAGGAAGCATAGGTACTTACATGACAATTCATAACAGTAGCAAAAGTACAGTTATAAAGTAGTAATGAAAATAATTTTATGGTTGGGGGTCACCACAACATGAGGAACTGTATTAAGCCATTACAGCTCTAGGAAGGTTGAGAACCACTGTTCTAGAAATTTCTAGAAGACAAATGAAAACGAATGTCTAAGTCTATAAACTAAAAACCGCTAAAAGATTGATCATATTCAGCCCAGTTATAGCAAGGGGACTCAGGTTGACTGAATACTAACTACATGACTATTATAATAGAATCCCGATGTTACAAAAGCCTTTTACATTATGGCTACATCAATGAGGCTGAAGTAGCCAAAGTATATCGAGTTGCATCTGAATACCTATTAGATACAATCTGTTTGAGAATGACTTTTACAAAAACTCTAAAACAAATCGGAAAAATGAACAAGACCAAAAGATAAACTAGAGAGACAAATTGGTTTCTTCAGCAATAGCAAGTACTAAATAAAGACTATTGATAGGTGAGGAAGGGATGGAAAACAGCATCTAGCTGGAGATACAGCTCAATAGCTAAGAGTGCAAAAAGCTCTTGTAGAGGATCTGAGCTCAGTCCCCAGCACCCATATCGGATAGCACATAACCACCTGGACCTAAAGCTTCAGGTGATCTGACACCCATAGCACATATGCACCTATCCCCATATAGACACATAGGCATAAATAATAAAAAATAATAAAAATAATAATAATAATAAAATAATAAAACCTGAAAAGAGTATAATATGATATCACATGCTCGATTCAAACCAGAGAAAGAGGACCATGAGAGAATAGGGTGGAAAACACAACTGTATATCATAGACAGTGCTTACAAACATGGTGCATAAATAAACTATGCCACAACATCTTTAAGTATGAGTGGCCCAAATCTCAGTGTCAAAAGATGAAGGCTGTCAGAACGAGAGTGAGGGGACAGGCTCGTTTTGTGCGGTGTTCCTATATGACAGTCTGTAGAAGGATGCTCTACAAAAGCTTGCTTTAATGCAATGAGGCAGACAGGTAAGAGGAAAAGGATGGAGAGACAATCCACAGTTATGCAAGTCAGAGTAAAACTGGAATAGTTATTTTAATTACAGAAGAATCGGACTTCAGAATGAAGAAAACTGTGATGTTTAAGGAATGGCATTGTATACTAACCAAAGGGAAAAGATTGGAAGAGCCTGAGAACAAGGGAATTTGCTGCAAGACTGTGTCTTCTAGATATGCCAGCAAAGTTTCACCCATTAAATCTTAACGACGTGGTTGCCTAACCAACAATGGCAATACCAACCTGGAAGGAGGAAATTAATCTCCTGGGACCCTATCATTAGATGGATAAATGCAAGCAACTAATGTCTACTGAGAGAGAAGTATTAAACATTCTCAGGAATAAGCTCCCTAAATGGCTATCCAATACCAAGTAGCCCCTAAAAACATTTACATATAATCAACATTAAATAGACTCTGTAGTTTGCATTTATATGTTCACAAACATGCACACACACATACACACATACACACATACACACACACACACACACACACACACACACACACACACACCAATAATTAGAGAACAAGAGGCCATGAGTTTGAAAGGCAGTGGAGAGTGGACATGGAAGGGTTTGGTGGCTGGAGAGGAAAGGGGGGATATGATGTAGTTATACATTAATTAAATTTTGAACAGAAAAAAATCACTAAACTAATGAAAAGGGCTTAATTTTCAGATAGATCTAATAAGCATGACTACATCTGCACATACTAATAGCATATCAAAGCAGATAGACTTACAAGACAAACAGACAAAGCCACTGTCCATGCTGAAACATCTACATTGCTCTAACAGTGACCTCAGTGGTGAGAACATAAGTAAGCATGCAGATAAACTGCATCATTCCACTTAATCTAGTTGACATTTACAGAAAAATGTAATGAAAAAAGAATATACATTGATTTCCAGATAACATGGAATATTCACAAAGATCACATTTGGGACCATTGGCATATCCTAACAATTTTAATAAAGTACAAATCATAGTCACTATGTTAAGTTATAGTGAAATCTAGCTTGAAATGAATTCTTTCCCCAGACACACACACACACACACACACACACACACACACACACAAACCCTAGGAAAAGTATACTTGAGATTAAATAATGTTTTTCAATTACAAGTGAGTCAAGGAGGTCTCTAGAGTAATTTAAAATTATTTTGAACTGTCAACATAAAATATATTATCAAAATTTGTAAAAATCAATGATTATAGAATATACATATTATTGAGTGCATAAAAAAGAAAAAAAATATTGTCCAAATAACTGAAGTTTCCAGCTTTGGATATTAGAGAAAAGAATGCACTTTAAGCTATGACAGGCATTTTAAGCTAAAAGTAAGCTTACTAAGAAGAAAATTCTAGAAGAAATCAGTGAAATTGAAAGCAAGAAATCAATAGAAAAAAAATCAATGAAACCAAAGTCGGTTCTTTTAAAATATCAAGAATAACTTTATAACAACATAAAACATCTCTATTTAGTCCATTCAAGACTAAAGGAAAGAGATCTCAAATAAGATTTCAAAAGAAAGTTCTGGAAGAGTGGAAATTATTCCAAACAGCTCCTTGGAAAGCAAGGGTACAATGAGGGTAAATACATAGGTGATTATAGACTACAGACTATAATAACACTAAAATTCATGCAAAATTAGCATACACAACTATAGCAGATAAAAGGAGAGATGGGGACACAGAGTCTAAGCATTCTAGGATCTGGTAACAGAAGTGATCAAATCCATAACTGTGCTGGATACACTTAGTCACACATCTTTTCTCTCAAGATCTCTAAGTGAAACACTAAAAGAATATTTAAGGGATATCTACATTTTCCAATTAAAGAGAGAAAAATGAGATAATAGTAAACATCTCTTGATTCAATACAGACAAGAAGGGACTGAATAATGAACACGAAAACATTTCTGCAACATGTAGTGCAAATTGCTATTGACCCATGTATACCAATAATTAAATGTAAACCAAAGAAATGTTTCAGTAAAGGATGAGCACATCAGACTCAGTGTGTAAGTGACATGGTGACTGAAGAGTTGGATTACCAACTCTATGACACAGAACGCTTTAAAACAACAGGATAAGAATCATGGCAGAATCACCAGTACAGCTGAAAATAATGAAAGACCCAAGCCCTCAGAAAGACGTGAAAACCTTCAGTCCATGTGCACACAGTTACACACAGGGAAATATGTCAGACAAAAAGTGACAGAACTGAATGATGACAAAGACCAAGCTACAGTGTCATCATGGCATTTTATTGTATCTTCCATATTAGCAAAGACAACAGGGGCATTACCCTTTTAAATTAAGATTCTACTAAAAGGACAAATTTTAAAATGTAATAAGCATGATTTTTTTCAATAAATAGTTATTTGTCATTTGTCTAAGATCCAAGCTTTAAAATTATAGATGTTATCAATTCTATCTTGGAGCAGGGCTCTGGAGTCTGCCTGACATGTGACCTCTTATATTCCTTGTCTGACAGGATATTTGATACTTCTGGAAGGTAATGTTTTGATGAATGAAAGAACAAGTTATTTTAAGGAAAGTATCACACTTGCAGAGAAATGAATCTGCATGTTACAAAACAGTCTTCTAGACAGAAGGGCTCAAGCAGAAATAAGAAAGAAATGGAAACAGGTCTAACAGAACAAACAGAAGAATATTACAAAATGAGCAAGACAGTCCTGATAGAAACTAGAATAAGAACACACTTTATTCTAAAAGAATAAACAAGAACTCATCCTGGATATAAGAGAGTTGATCTAAGGAGCATGCAGTTGCAGATTGTTGAACTGAGATATAAAACTGAGGGAGTGCTGGGAAATGTAGTTACTTAACTTACTAACTACCTAAGTAGAGGGTAGACAAGAAGAAAACAAATATTAGCATCAACACAAGGTGACAGCTCCAAGGACAGTACATAGCAATCCAGTGCAAAGACAACTTTAAAAAATGATTAACAATCATTTCTTAGAGTTAAATCAATGAAAAATTAGGAGTAGAGAGTGGCAAATTTGCTCAGCAGATAAAAATTATTTGCTGTTACAGCCTGATAGGGAAAGGTTGATCTCCAGAACCCACAGGAAAATGGAAGGAGAGAACCAGACCCCATAAAGTTGTCTTCTGATCTTCACAGTTGCACAATAGCATGTGCATGCATAAGTACACACACACACACACACACACACACACACACACACACACACACACACAGTGACTAGGACGATGGTTTAGTTAATGAAATACTTGCCTCTCAAGCATGAGAATCTGAATTCAGTCAACAGGAACTATGTAATGCCTAGTATAGTTGTGTTCTCTGCCCCAGTGCTGGGGAGATGCAGAAAGGTTTTAGTTTTTTTTAGAAAGTCATAGCTTAATTGATGAGCTCTAGCCAAGGTAAAGATGCCAGCTCAAAACAAATGAATGGCATTCCCAAGGATGGCATTTGAGGTTGAGGTTGTCCTCTAATCTGCACACACACACACACACACACACACACACACACACACACACACACACTAAATCTTTAAAAAATAGGAGTAAGGAATCCAGTTTTTTACCCCTTTCTTCTCCCTCCTCTTCCCTCCTCTTCATATTATACAGGTATCCCAAATTTGTTAACACAGATAGTCTAGTGTAATTAATAGTACAGTAAGTAGATTATTAATGATCCAGATCCAAATGGCTTCTCAAAAACAAACACAGATCTTGAATACTCAATGTTGGGAATGTTATAGTATCTTTATAATATCTCAATATTTCTAAATAATTGAATTTTAAAATAAAACATTTAAACATTGATAGAAAGAATTCTAATATGTTGGTTAATTCCACTGACTGACTGCTTTTTGGTAACATTTGTACAACTCTCTTTCCAATAGAAGTCAAGGCAGTTTGGTACATAGAAAACATACCATATCATGTCAGTCTCCTTCCTGTTGCTCTGAGCTTAGCTGCCAGCAGCAGTTCCCTGGGGGGCGGGGGGTTTAAAATGTCAATCAGGTTCACAGCTGGAGAAAGAGTATTTTCTTAGAGCAAAATTTTAGCTACAAGAAAAATAGACTCTGTCATCTTTGAACTCACATAAGGAGTTAAATTTAAGAAATTGTAAGAAAACAGCTTTTTACTCACAACTGCATCAAAAAAGAAAGAAAAAAAAATAGAACAGGTAAAGTCAATGCTTTGCTGTGTTCCTCACATACTGTGATGGCCACTCGGCAGGCTGGTCCCTGGGATGCCAGCTGCCCAACACTGGGAAAAGAAAAGAATCTCCATGCCACAATAAAACAAAGTCTCTCTGCTCAGTATCCTTGTCCTAAGTTGTGAGATCTTAATCTTAAGTCTGAACAGAAGCCTCTGTGATGAGTTTGCACATTGTGTTTTATTTCCCCTTCCCTTAAACGTAAATAGTTTTATCCACACACATGCATCCAACACTTGGAGATGGTGGTATCATGAGATCACCAATATAATTCTATCATGAAGTATGCATCATCAATTTTGTTGGTGGTTTATTTAGGTGAAATAATTATTGTCTATTAATTGTATGTCTTATGCATTTTCAAGAAAACAATAAAAGCTGATGCGTCTAATAAAATTCAGTTACTAAAATTTTGTTTTTAAACAGAATTTTTAAGCAGAATATTTCCTTCCTGGTGTCACTGTCATAATGGTTGGATGAAACTGTAGGAGACCTGTTAGTTCTGTTAGTCAAGTGAAATAAATGTAACACATACTGTGAAAAACTGTCACTCTTGCCAATGTTCACACACAAGAATAGATACTCGAATAATATGTATTTAAACTACAATTAAAAAATAAATAAATAAATTTAGTTAGTTAGTTAGTTAGTTATTTTACATCCAGGCCACAGTTTACCCTCCCCTCTCACCTCCCAGTCCCATTCCCCTCAACCTCCTCTGTTCCATTTCTGTTTAAGAAAGGATAGGTCTCCCATGAGTATCAACAAACCATGGCATATCAAGTTGCGGTAAGATTAAGCACCTCCCCACGTATTAAGTCTGGGCAAGGCAACTAAGTAAGAGGAATAGGGTCCCAAAGACCTGTAAAGGAGTTGGAGACAGACCCTGTTCCCTGTTCACACTGTTAGGAGTCCTGCAAGAGGACCAAGCTATATAACTGTAACATATATTCAGAGAGCCTTGGTCAGTCCCGTGTGGGATACCTGGTTTTTGATTCAATCTCCATAAGGCCCTATGAGCCCAGGTTAGTTAAGTTTGTGAGTTTTCTTGTGATGTCCTTGACCCTTCTGGCTCCTACAATCCTTCCTCCTCCTCTTCTTCAGAATCCCCAAATTCTGCCTAATGTTTGGTTGTGGGTCTGAATCTGTTTCCATCAGTTTCTGACTGAAGCCTTTCTGATGACAATTGGGCTATACACCAATCTGGTCACAGGAGATGGCCAAATCATGCTACATATCTGCTATTGCTAGGAGTCTAAGATGCAGTCCTCTTTGTAGATTCCTGGGAGATTTTCTTGCACCAGGTTTTGACCTGATCCCAAAATGCCCCCTCCCTTCTAGTAGTCTCTTTCGGTACTCTTCCCACTACACACACTGCAACAAGATCTATCGTGTTCCCACCCTGACATGCCCTCAGTCCACTCATGAAATCACTTCTATTTCCCCTTCCCTGGGAAAACTGGGTGTTCCCCAATGAACCCTCTTTGTTACCTAGCCTCTCTGGGACTGTGCATTCTGCATGCTCATCCATTATTTTATAGCTAATTTTAATTTATGATTGAGCACATACCATGTTTGTCTTTATCAGTCTGGGTTACCTCACTCAGGATGATTTTCTTCTAGTTCTGGCCACTTGCCTTCAAATTTCCTGGTGTCCTTGTTTTTAACAGTTGAGTAATACTTCAGTGTGTAAATGTATCACATTTTCTTTATCCATGCCTCCATTGAGGGGCATCTAGGTTGTTTCCAACTTCTGGCTATTTCAAATAAAACTGCTACAAACATAGTTGGACAAGTGTCCTTGTGGTATGATTGAGTTTCCTTTGGGTATAAACCCAAGAGTGGTATAGCTGGGTCTTATGGTAGGTTGATTCCCAGTTTTCTGAGAAACCACCACACTGACTTCCAAAGTGGCTGTTCAAGTTTGCACTCGCACCAGCAATGGAGGAGTGTTCCCCTTGCTACACATCTTCTCTAGCAAGAGCTGTCACTTGTTTTTTGATCTTAGCCATTCTGTTAGGAGTAAGATAGAATCTCAGATTAGTTTTGATTTGCATTTCCTAGAAGGCTAAGGACACTGGTCATTTAAATGTTTCTCAGCCATTTGAGATTCCTCTGTTGAGAATTCTCTGTTTAGATCTGTACCCCATTTTTTAATTAGATTATTTGCTTTGTTGATATCTAGTTTCTTGAATTCTTTATGTATTTTGAAAATCAGCCCTCTGTCAGATGTGTGGTTGGTGGAGAACTTTTTTCATTCTGTAGATGCCATTTTGTCTTATTGATGGTATCCTTCGCCTTACAGAAACATTTCAATTTCATGAGGTCCCATTTATTAATTATCCATCTTAGTGCCTGTGCTATTGGTGTTCAGTTCAGGAAGTTGTCTTCAGTGACAATGCGTTCAGATTATTTCCCACTTTCTCTTCTATCAGGTTCAGTATATCTCGATTGAGGTCTTTGATCCACTTGGACTTGAGTTTTGTGCAAGGTGAGAGATATGGATTTAATTGTATTCTTCTACATGAGGATATTTTAGTTAGACCATCACTATTTGTTGAACGAGCTTTCTTTTTTCCATTGTATAATTTTGGTTTCTTTGTCAAAAATCAGGTGTCCACAGGTATGTAGATTTATATCTGGGTCTTCAGTTCAATTCCATTGATCCACCTGTCTGTTTTTATGCCATGCCATGTGGTTTTTATTACTACAGCTCTGTAGTAGACCTTGAAATCAGGGATGATGATACCTGAAAGTTCTTTTATTATACTGGAATGTTTTTAGCTATTCTGCTTTTTGTTTGTTTGTTTTTTTCATATGAAGTTGAGTATTGTTCTTTCAAGGTCTATGAAGAATTTCATTTGGATCTTAATGGGGATTACATTGAATCTGCATATTGCTTTTGGTAAGATGGCCATTTTTACTATGTTAATCCTACCTATCCATGAGCATGGTAGATATTTCCATTTTCTGATATCTTCTTCAAATTCTTTCTTCAAAGACTTAAAGCTTTTGTCCTAGAGGTCTTTCATTTGCTAAGTTAGAATTACATGATCATATTTTATTCTATTTGAGATTATTGTAAAGGATATTGATTCTCTGATTTCTTTCTCAGTCCTTTTATTGTTTGTATATAGGAGGGTGACTGATTTTTTTCAAGTTAATTGTATATCCAGTCATATCACTGAAGGTGTTTATCAGCTGTAGGAGCTCCTGGTAGAGTTTTGAGGTCATTTATATATACTATCATATCATCTGTAATAATGATACTTTGACTTCTTCCTTTTCAAATTGTATCTCCTTGATCTCCTTTAGTTATCTTATTGCCATAGCTAGAACTTCAAGTACTATATTGAATAGGTATGAGAGAGTGGACAATCTTGTCTTGTTCTTGATTTTAGTGTAATTGCTTCGAGTTTCTCTCCATTAATTTGATATTGGCAATTGACTTGCTATATTTGCTTTAATTATGTTTAGGTATGTCCCTTGTATTCCTCATCTCTCCAAGAGTTTTATCATGAAGGGGTGTTGGATTTTGTCAAAGTTCTTTCAGCATCTAATGAGATGATCATGTGTTTGGTTTTTTGTTTGTTTGTTTGTTTGTTTGTTTGTTTGTTTGTTTTTTCTGTCAGTCTGTTTATATGGTGGATTGCCTTGACAGATTTTCACATGTTGAACCATCATCATCCCTGCATCTCTGGGATAAAGCCTACTTGGTTATGGTGGATGATCTTTTTGTTGTATTCTTTGATTCAGTTTGCCAGTATTTTTGAGTATTTTTGTATCAATGTTCATGAGTGAAATTGGTCTGTAGTTCTCTTTCTTTGTTGAGTCTTTGTGTGGTTTTGGTATCAGGGTGACTGTGGCCTCATAAGATGAATTTGGCACTGTTACTTCTGTTTCTGTTTTGTGCAATAACTTGAAGAGTACTGGCCCTAGGCTTTTATTTAATTATTTATTTTTGATAGAAGATGTTTAATGACTGCTTGTATTTCCTTAGGGGTTATCAGCCTATTTAAATTCTTTATATGACCTTGATTTAACTTTGGTAAGTGGCACCCATCATTAAATTTGTCCACTTCTTTCAGACTTTCCAATTTTGTGGAGTACATGTTTTTGAAGTATGACCTATTGATTCTTTGAATTTCCTCAGAATCTGTTGTTATGTCTCCTTTTTTGTTTCTGATTTTGTTGATTTGGATGTTCTCTTTCTCTCTCTGCTTTTTAGTTAGTTTGGATAAGGGTTTATCAATTTTGTTGGTTTTCTTGAAGGAACCAACTCTTTGCTTCATTGATTCTTTGTATTATTCTTTATTTCTATTTTATTGATTTCAGCCCTCAGTTTGATTATTTCTTGACTTCTACTCCTCTTGGGTGTGCTTGCTTCTTTTTGTTCTAGATTCAGGTGTGCTGTTAAGTTGCTAGTATGAGATCTCTCTGAATTCTTCATGAAGGCACTCAGTGCTGTGAAATTTCCTCTTAGCACCACTTTCATTGTGTCTCATAAGTTTCGCTATGCTGTGCATTCATTTTCATTGAATTTAGGAGGTTGTTAACTTCTTTCTATATTTTTCCTTGACCCACTGGTAACTCAATAGAGAGTTGTTCAGTTTCCATGAGTTTGTAGGCTTTGTGATGTTTCTGATGTTGTTGAAATCCAGATTTAATTCCTGGTGGTCTGCAGGGACTTGTTTCAATTGTTTTGTATCTGTTGAGACTTGCTTTGTGGCCAAGTATATGGCCAGTTTTGGAGAAGGTTCAATGAGGTACTGAGAAGAAGGTATATTCTTTTGTCTTTAAGTGAAATGTTCTGTAGATATCTGTTAGGTCCACTTAAGACACAACATGTGTTAATTACATTATTTCTCTGTTTAGTTTCTGTCTGGATAACCTGTCCATTGGTGGGAGTTTTAAAGCCTCCCATTATTACAGAGTGGAGTCTGATGTGTAATTTAAGCTCTAGTAATGCTTCTAGTATAAATGTGGGTGTCCTTACATTTGGGGCATAAATATTCAGAATTGAGACATCATCTTGGTGAATTTTTCCTTTGATGAATATGAAATACCCTTTTGTGAGAGCCCACAATGTCTCCATCTTGTGGCTTGATTCCATCTTGACTTAAGGTCAGAAAGTTCAAGCTTCATTTTGCTCCTGAAGGATGAATAGCAGGATGTTTTGCCAAAGGCCATGGTTACCAGATGCTTTGCTCCTCAAGGATGAATAACAAGAGGTGTTTACACTTGTCTGTTTCTTGAATCATGATAAGGAAGTCTTTTTGTCCCCTTGCTTGGTATAAAGGGCTTTGAGAAATAAATTCAGGGCTGCTGCAGTATTCACTGAAAGCCCTCCTGATTCTATCTTCTGGCTCTGTCTTTTCTTAATCCTCAGCCTCCTATTCAGGTGCTGTTTAAGGTAGTCTGGTTCTGACACCTTTCTCCATCTCTTTTGATTGATTTTGGTTGGAAGTCTATTTTGTTAGATATTATGAAGCCCATTTGGTTGGAAAATCTTTTTTTCCAACACTTTACTCTGAGGTAATGTATACCTTTGATGTTGAGGTGTGTTTCTTGTATGTAGCAGAATGATAAATCCTGTTTTTGTGTACTGTGTCTTTTTATTGGCAAATTGAGTCCATTGATGTTGAAGGATATTAATGACCAATATTTGTAAATTCCTGGTATTTTCTTATTGTTGTTGCTGTGGTGTGTGTGTGTGTGTGTGTGTGTGTGTGTGTGTGTGTGTGTATCCATGTCTATGTCTGTGTGTGTGCTTGTGTTTTTCCCTTCTTTGGGTTTTGCTGGTGTAAAATTATCTATTGCCTGTGTTTTTATGGGTGTAGTTAACTTCCTGAGGTTGGATTTTTCCTCCTAGTACATTCTGTAGGGCTGTGTTTGTAGACAGATATTATTTAAATTTGACTTTGTCGTTAAATATCTTGTTTTCTCCATCTATGATGACTGACAGTTTTGCTGGGCATAGTAGTCTGGGCTGGCATCTGTGGTAACTTAGAGTCTGCAAGACATCAGTCCAGGCCCTTCTGGATTTTAGTGTCTCTGTTGGGAAGTTAGTTATGATTCTAATAGGTCTGTCTTTATATGTTACTTGGCTTTCCCCCTTGCCTCTTTTAATATTCTTTCTTTGTTTTGTATGTTTAGTGTTTTGATTGTTATGTGGTGAGTGAATTTTCTATCTGATCCAATCTATTTGGTGTTTTGTAAGCTTCTTATGCCTTTGTAGGCATATCTTTATTTGGGTTGGGAAAAGTTTTCTTCTATGATTTTCTTAAATATAGTGTCTGGGTTTTTGAGCTGGGTCTATTATTATTATTATTATCATTATTATTATTATTATTATTATTATTATTATTATTATCCTGTTATTATGTTTGGTCTTTTCGTGATGTCCTAGATTTCCTGGATGTTTTGTGTCAGAGATTTCTTAGACTTAACATTTTATTTGACCAGTATATATATTTCTTCTACTGTATCTTCAATGCCTGAGATTTTCTCTTCTTTCTCTTATATTCTGTTGGTGATGCTTGCATCTGTAGTTCGTGTTTACTTACAGAGATTTTCCATTTCCAGGATCCCCTCTGGTTGTGTTTTCTTTTTTGCTTCTCTTTCCATTTTCAGGTCTTGAATGGTTTCCTTTATCTGTTTGTTTTTTTCTTGGCTTTCTTTTAGGTATTTATTAATTTATTCCAATTTTGTGTTTGTCTTTTCCTCAATTTCTAAGGGATTTTTCATTTCCTCTTTAAGGACCTCTACCATCTTCATAAAGTCATTTGTAAGGTTGTTTTCTTGTGTTTCAGTTATGTTGGATTGGTCAGGTTTTGCTGTTGTAGGACAGCTGGGCTCTGGTGATGCCATATTGCCATTTCTGTTACTGATTGTGTTCTTACACTGGTGTTTAGGCATCTGGATTTGGGATGATTATAGGCTTAGTTGTTTATTCTTGAATTTGTCTTTGTTAGATGGGTCTTTTGTTCCTCAGTTTTTCTTTCCTATCTTATTTTCTAACCTAAATGGCCAAGGGTTCCAGTGACTAGTATGTCTTTGGGCATCTGGGGTTTGGGGGATTAGAGTTCTCTAGATCTGAGCTGGCCACTGGTAAATCTGAAGTCTTCTTCTGAAGTTGTAGACCAGGATTATGGAGTGAGGAGTAGGGGTGCAGATTGGGACCCTATATCTGGTCTGGCCTCTGAGGTCCCTAGGACTTGTCTAGCCTCCAGTACAGCTGCCAGCACTGGGATCCCTAGATCTGCCCCAGGCTCTGGTAATGCAGAAGTCTTCTTCCAAAGTTGTAGACCAGGGTATGGAGCCTGGGATTTGGAGATGGAGGTATTTAGTCTGGAGTTGTCTGGCAGGCTTTAAAGGGTTTTGTGGGCAGTGTCTTACCTGGGATTCCTAGGACTAAACTTGCCTCCTGTAAGACTGTCAGGGTTACGGGTCCTATCATGGAGCCCAGGTGAGGGGGTACAGTCTGGGGTTATTGAGGAGGTTTTAAGGAATGTTAGCTGGCAGTGGGTAGTGTCTTACTTGGGGTTCTTAGATCCTACCTTGTCTCTGGTAAAGCCAAAGATTTCTTTCAAAGTAGTAGGCTGGGATATGAACCCAGGGCTGGCAGTGAAGTCTGGGGTTGTTGTGCAGGCTTAAAGGTTTTAGCAGATGGTGATCAATGTCTCCCCTGGCCTCCTGTACCTCTGCTGGGATTGTGGGCCCTAGTGTTGAGTCCAGGGATGTGGTGGTATTGTGTTCCCCAAAATATTGTGCACACTAATAAACTTATCTGGGATCAGAGACAGAACAGCCACAATATTAAACATAGAGGATAGGATAGGCAGTAGTAGCACATGCCTTTAATCCTAGCATTTCAGAGGCAGAGATCTACCTGGATCTCTGTGTGTTCAAGGATACAGCCAAGCATGGAGACTCATACCTTTAATTCCAGAAAGTGAGCCTTTAATCACAGGGAATGATGACAGAAAGTATAAAGGTATATAAGGCACGAAAACCAGAAACTAGAAGCTTTTGGCTGGTTAAGATTTTAGGCTTTTGAGTAACAGTTCAGCTGAGATTCATTCTGGATGAGGACTCAGAGGCTTCCCATCTAAGGAAACAGGATCAGCTGAGGAATTGGCAAGGTAAGGTGGCTGTGGCTTATTCTGCTTCTCTGGTCTTCCAGCATTTACCACAATACCTGGCTCTGGGTTTGTTTTTATTAATAAGAACTTTTAAGATTCGTGCTACACAGGGAAAGGGATATATTCTGGGGTTGCTGGGTGGGCTTTAAGGCTACAATTATTTTTTATTGTCCCTATCTCTGCTATCAATCCCTCTTAAAACTATGTTGAATAAAAGACTATGAAAATCCAAAGTAAATATAAGTCTAAGAATTTATCACATTTTTTAAAAAAAGAGATAACAACCAACATGGCAAAATAAAATACAGTAAGATAAAACAAAAACCATCACATTGGGACATTGGGGCAAGGCAACCCAGCAGAAGGAAAAGAGCCCCAAGAACAAGCACAAGAATCAGAGACTCACTCATTCACACACTCAGGGCTCCCATAAAAATACTAAGCTGAAATATATATGGGAGGACCAGGTATAGACTCATGTAGGCACTTGTTTGGAAAAATTTGATGGAGACATCATATTTACAGCCATGTGTTCCAAGGTCTCTCTTTCTCTCTCTCTCTCTCTCTCTCTCTCTCTCTCTCTCTCTCTCTGCATAATTTCTCAATGTGGAGTCTTGGCATCTGTTCTGATCTGCTGCAGGAGTAAATTTCTCTGATGATGACTGACCTATGAGTATAGCAGAATATCATTAGGAGTCATTTTATTACTACTTTTCCTTTTTGTGGCCTGGCCAATACTGTTTGGTCTTACCCTAGGTCTCTGGGCTATCTAGTCATTGGTTCTTGCTCATTGAAGCAGTGTTAGATATGGGTTCTGTCTTATGAATTGGGCCTTAATTCAAATCAGACATTGTTTGGCTGCTCCCACAAGTTCTGTGTCTTTGTTGTCCTGGCATACCTTATAGGCAGGACATTGTAGGCCAAAGATTTTGTGGCTGGGTTGCTGTTTACATTTCCCTTTTGGTAGCCCATAGAGTAGATTCTTGCACCAGACACTAGAACATAGGGTGAAGTTTCCATGTAGTCTCCAGCTCAACTTTTCCAGATTCAATGAGTTGTGTGGATGTTGTCCTCAGCAATGGGGCCTCACTGTCAGATTTTGGAGAAGAAACCATTGTTATTCTAACAGTCAGGGTTGTTGGGGGGTTTCCATGGGACCCCCTTGGCCAACAACTCAATTGAATGCAACCAATTCCTTCTACTGGAATTCTGTTTGGTGACAAGAGATGGCCAGTTAGGACTTCATATCCCCATTATTAGGAGACCTCATTAGGATTGCCTTCATATGTTTTAGGAAGTTTCTACTGCACTAGCTTTCCACATCATCCTTCAAATGCTCCTTAATCCAGATGTCTTTCTCCACATTCTCTCCCTACCCCTATATGCCTGAACCAACTGATCTTCCCATTCCCGTTCCTGCCCACCCTTAGTCCACCCATAAAATCTACTCTATTTCTTCTTCCCAGGAAGATCCATGTGTTCCCCCAGTCTCTCCTCCATACCTAACCTCTCTGGGTCTATGGATTGTATATTGTTTATCATACATTTAATGGCTAATATCCACATAGAAGTAAATCCATACCTTATTTATCTTCTGGGTCTGGGTTACCTCATTCAGGATGATTTTTTTAGTTCCATCCATTTGACTGCTAATTTCATGATGCTATTAAAAAATAATATTTCATTGCATAAATGTACCACATTTTTTTATCTATTCATCTAGGCTGTTTAAGGTTTCTGTCTGTTGTGGACATGGCAACAATGACCATGGTTGAGTAAGTGTCCTTGTAGTAGGATGAAGCATCCTTTGAGTATAGCTGGATCTTGAGGTAGATCAATTTCCAACTTTCTGAGGAACTGCCATGCTGATTTCCATGGTGGCTGTACAAGTTTTCACTCTTACCAGCAATGAATGAGTAATTCCCTTATTCCACATCCTTACCAGCATGAACTGTCTCTTGTGATATTGATATCATTCTTAGTCATTCTGATAGATGTAAGATAGAATCTCGATGTAGTTTTGATTTGTATTTCCTTTATGGCTAAAGATGTTGAATATTTCTTAAGTATTTCTCAGCCATTTGAGTTTACTCTATTGAGAATTATATTTATATCTGTATCTAATATTTAAATTGGATTATTTGAATTTTGATATCTAGTTTTTGAGTTCTTTTATATATTTTAGGTATCAGTCTTCTGTCAGGTGTGGAGTTGGTAGAAATATTTTCCCATTCTGTAGGGTGCTGCTTTGTCTGAATGATAGTGCCCTTTGCCTTATAGAACTTTTCAGTTTCAACAAGTCCCATTTATTAATGGTTGATCTTAGTGACTGTGCTAATGGTGTGCTGTTCAGAAAGCTGTCTCCTGTGCCAATGAATTCAAGGCTTTTAAGAATTGTGTTGCAACAAAAACAATTATCAAGCAGGAATTGCATTTACTATATTCTGTTCATTTTAGCTAGTGTATACAAAGAAAATAATGCATTATCTATCTTAGCTTAATGAATTCAAAGTTCTATACCTAACTTATTTTCTATCACAACTACAAAAAACTGCAACCATAACTATCTAGTCTTCAACTCCATCAAAGACCCAGAAGAATGTAATATTATCTAACAACAGAGACATTTAGTTATCTGGACAGTCACCCAAAGTTCCACTGCAACATTGAGGCATCCATGTTTAGCCTGCAGGCTTAGAGTATCTGGCAGAAATTTCTATAAAGCAGGGAATTTGAAGGAGTGTCCTTGTTTTGGCAAAGTTCGACAGTGATTTTCTTGTGTGTCCTGCAGAACATTTGGCAGACTCTTCTGTGAAGCAGGAATTTGGAAGGAGTGTTCTGCTTTGTTTTGGAAAAGTTCACTTTCCTGTGGTACTGCATGGCCAGTCTGCAGAATACATAGTCAAGCATTCAAAGGCAAGAATAGTTTCTTTGCCCAGTGGCTAATCTTGCCACAATGAAAGCAAACTCCATAAGGAGTTTTTTCAATGCCCATCATCTTCTCTGAAGTAAATAGGTGCTGCCAGGAGCAGCTGTGTCTCATTGTTATGAAAAACCTTAAGTTAACAAAACATTTTAAATGCCATATTTTTGTAGGTCTTTGAAAGGTTTAAAGACCATCTATCTATCTAAAATATATCTCTATATGATCTGGAAAGCATACCTAATATATCTACAACTTTGATTGTTATAAATGACTAATGACTAACCTAGGTTTCCTGATTAGTTTATAATAACAGCTTTCAGAAACTAGAATTTTATCTTACATCTTTAAATAAACTGCATAGGTACAATACCTTAAATAAGAATAGAAACATATATACAATATGTTGTAACAAAAAACAAGAGTAGAAACATATACACAGTGTAACAAAAATAACTATAAATTTTTGTCAGTATTCTATCTTTCCTTAAATGATAACAGATATCCATAACCCATAAAATAATAAAAAGCCTCCCACACCTTTCTTGGGAATGTGGGCATTGTTTTCTCTAGCCTGTTTCCTGCTGTCTGTGGGCAAAGCAGCCTTTAGGGTCCCAGATAGAAAATTAGAAATAATTGTGGTGATATATAGTGTCCCCCAACATATTGTCCACCCTAATAAAGTTATCTGAGGATCATAGGAAAAAGCCAACCACTATATTAAACATAGAAGTCAGGCAATGGTAGCACATGCCTTTAATCCTAGCACTTGGGAGGCAGAGATTCATCCAGATCTCTGTGAGTTTAAGGCCACACTGGGAACAAAGCCAGGCATGGTGTCACATGACTTACACTCCAACACTAGTTAACCATAAAGGTCTGGAGGTCTGTACAGACAGACAGGAAGTAACAGAGCTGGGCTGAAAGAGGAAGTGATGTAGCTGGGTGGAAAAAGGAAGTGAGATGGCAGAACAAAAAGACACATAGGCATGGGTATAACAGGGTGTAGGTCTTTTTGGAAGCTGAGGGGTTGGTGAGGTGAGTTTGTCTGTGGCATGTCCTATTCCTCTGATCTCGCAGTTTTCACCCCAATATCTGGCTCTGTTTTTTTTTTTAATTAATAAGACCATTTAGCCATTCATCTTATATCTGGCAGCCTTATATTTGTGGCAAGAATTCACTAAAAAGCCACTTGTGACCTTACAGGCCCCTGGCTTAGGTCTGAGCTACATGTGGCCAGATCTCTACCCCACATGGGCCAGAGACTCTTTGGCTTCTTCTCTTCTGGTGAGTGGTGGGCTCTCTCTGGATTCCCATCTCAGACTGCTACCACACTAGATAGCTGCCTTGAAACTCCCTTGGACTTCTACTGTTCTACAGAGTCAGCAGATTTGGTGAGTCAATTAAGATATCTTATAGGGAGAAATTAGTTAAAAGAGAAATTTTTCCCCACATTAAAAAATGGGAAACATTTTTACTATGGAGGGAATTTAGTCTCTGTTTGATAACAAATTAGGCAGTCTGATAATGGAACAATTAAATGAGAATATAATTAATTTTGATGGGATTTGCATAATGTCAATTATGAATATTATTTGATCATTTTTATTTTAGCATTAAAAAGGTTGGTCAATTTGAGTACTAAGAAAAACGTTTTAGAAAAACTTGTTAAAATGAATTATAGAGAGACTCAGACCCAGAAAGAAGAATTTAAAGGTGAACCTCTCTCAGTATTGAATTATACAGTTACAGAGAAACAGCCTAAGGTTTCCAGATAGCAAACATTAATCCACCCAGTAACATTACAAGAAGAGCCAAATGTTCAAGGGTGTATACGAACTAACTGGACTCCAGTGGAAATGTTAGATCTGAGGAAACTTAAAGAAGTTATAATCTCATATAGCATGCATTTTTCATTTGTAAAGCAGATGTTAAACTCACGGTCAACTTATAATAGAATTATCCCTCAGGACTGGAAAGATTTGGTTATAGCTGTCCTAGAGGCTGGTCCACAGTTACCATGGGTGACCTGGTGGAAAGAAGAGGTAAAGACTGTAGAACAACAATGTAGGGCTAGAGGTATGGAAATTTCCCAAAATCAACTTCTTGGAGAAGGCAATTATGCTGGTATACAAAGACAGTTTTTATACAATGACCACATCCTAATTTTATGCCAAATGGCAGCCATGCATGCATGGGACAGAATTAAAGAAGTAGGTAAGAAAATTGAGTCATTTACAAAAATTATACAGGGCCCAAAAGAAACCTTCATAGATTTCTTACAAAGGCTGTCTTTAGCAGTAAATAGAATGATACCAAATTCAGAAGCTAGATAGATAATAATTGAATATCATAACCATGATGTAACATGGATAGGAGAGGTGATTTCAAGAGGTTTGAAGAAAAATAATAATGTCAGATGCTTTAATTGTGGTAAACAAGGTCACCTAAAAAGGGATTGTAAACAGGGCATTCCTATAATGCCTAAAATGTTTCTTCAAGGAACAATGACAACAGAATGCCCCTGCCTTCTGGATTATGCAGAAGGTGTTGTAAAGGCAAGCATTGAACTAACGAATGTAGAACAACAAGGGACAGACCAAGTAATCCTTTGCCTTTGCCCTTGGGAAACTCCCTGAGGGTCCTCTGGCAGGCTCCCATGGCAAATTAAGTTCAATTCTTTCCTGCTATCATAGAAGAAACCCCTTCTTAGGGCAATTAAATAACCAAATGTGTATTGTAAAAACCATGCTGCTTGAGGTGATAGAATAGCTATCTCAGAGAGAACAGGAAATACAGAAAAACCATAAGGCAAATCTTTTGGCAAACTTCTATAAATGAACAAAGACCAAAATTAAAAATACAAATAAATGACATTCTCATGGAAAGTCTTGTAGAAATGGGTGCAGATGTAGGTAAGTGCTCAGCTGTTAGGGATTGCAACATTATCTCAAGTAAAACAGAGCACAAGATACATCAAATGTATAGGGCCAGAAGGACAGAGAAGAAAATTAAAACCATATGTGGCTAATATAGCCATGAATTTATGTGGACATGATTTATTACAACAATGGAATACCCAGATTAGCATCCTCCAATCTCAGAAACAAACCATAAAGTAACACATGTTTCTGAGAGAAGTATTAGAAGATATTATAAAGAACAGTCACCCGCCATCCAGATTGTACAAGAAAAGGTTACAACAGCTGCTGATCTCTCAAAGACACCAACAGCTCTGCCTTCAAAATGGTTAACAGACAAACCTGTATGGGTTCAGCAATGGCCTTTTATAGAGAAACTGCAGGCCTTGGAATAGCTGGTACAAAAACAGTTAAATGCTCAACATATTGAAGAATCAACCAGCCCTTGGAATTCTCCTGTATTTGTTATTAAAAAGAAATATGGTAAGTGAAGAATGGTAACAGACCTAAGAGCAATTAACAAGGTAATTCAGCCATTGGGCTCTCTACAATCCAGAATTCCTTTGCATACTCTGTTACCTAAAGGATGGCCTCTTGTAGTTATCAATTTAAAAAACTGCTTATTCATGCCAGGCGTTGGTGGCACACGCCTTTCATCCCAGCACTCAGGAGGCAG
Source organism: Onychomys torridus (assembly GCF_903995425.1). Lineage (NCBI taxonomy): Eukaryota > Metazoa > Chordata > Mammalia > Rodentia > Cricetidae > Onychomys > Onychomys torridus. The sequence continues at coordinate 12,214,421 of NC_050455.1, forward strand.
AGGCAGGCGGATCTCTGTGAGTTCGAGGCCAGCCTGGGCTACCAAGTGAGTTCCAGGAAAGGCGCAAAGCTACACAGAGAAACTCTGCCTCGAAAAACAAAACAAAACAAACAAACAAACAAACAAACCCTGCTTATTCTCAATACCCTTACAAGAAAAAAATAGAGAATGATTTGCCCTCATGGTGCCTACTTATAATAATTTTCACCTGGTTAAGAGGTATCAATGGAGGGTTCTCCCACAGAGAATGTTAAATAGCCCAACCCTATGCTAATATTTTGTGTGATAGCCACTGGAAGTATTACATAAACAATTTCCTGAATCTATAATTTATCATTACATGAATGATATTTTACTAGCTGATTCAAATGCAGATACTTTAGAAAGATTGTTTGAAAAAAAAAATGCCTTGTTGGGATCCGGCTTCTTGGGTCATGAAAACCAAGCATGAAATTCAGGCCAGTCAGATGTTTGTCTGACCAAGAACTGCATTCAACCTTCCTAGAGCTCTAGAATGCTGATGTTTGCACTGTGGCAGGCATTTTTACTTAGTCTTTTGTTCCTACATAATGTATTGGCTACTCAAGGGCTTGCCAGCAGGCAGAAACTCTTTATATATTTATTTTTTTATTTAATTTTTTTTTTGTTGTTTTATGTACCAGCCACTGTTTCCCTTCCTTCCCCTTCTCCTGTTCATCCTACCTGACCCCCCATTCACTTCTCATAGGGGGTAAGGCCTCCCTTTGGAGTCAACACAGGCTGGCATTCCAAGTTGGGGCAGGACTAAAGCCCTTTCCCCCAGGCAGAAGCTCTTAAAGAAGCTGTATCTTTTTTTTTTTTTTTTAAGCTTTCTCAGGAACTATGGAACTTGAGCACCACATTGGTATGCTAAAATGTTGTTCATTTTTTTTTGCTCTTTTCGGGGGGAGAGGCACAACCCAGTTCCCAAATAAATAACACTTGAAGGCTTATTCTTAATTATAAATGTTCAGCCTTAATTTGGCTTTTTTCTTGCCAGCTTTTCTTAACTTATCCGTTTTGCCTCTGGGCTTTTTTTTTCTTTTCTTACTTCTGTATGTCTTACTTTTATACTTACTTTGTGGCTGGCTGTGTTGCTGGGTGGCTGGCCCATCATAGCCTCCTATTTCTCTCTTGCTCCTTGATCTCTCCTCCCAGATTAATCCTTCTATATATTTTCTCTGCCTATCCTTTCTCCTGCCTTGCTGCTGGCTGTTCAGCTTTTTATTAGACCACCAGTTGTTTTAGACAGGCACAGTAATGTGGTGATATTGTGTTTCCTAAAATATTGAACACCCTAATAAACTTATCTGGGGTCAGAGAACAGAACAGATATAGAGGCCAGAAAATGGTGGCACACATACCTTTAATCCTATCACTTGGGAGGCAGAGATCCATCTGGATCTCTGTGAGTTTAAAGCCACACTGGAAACAGCCAGGCATGGTGATTCACACCTTTAATCCCAGAAAATAATGGCAGGAGGCAGAAAGGTATTTAAGGTGTGAGGATGAGGAACTATAGCTGGTTAAGCTTTTAGGCTTCTAGCAGCAGTTTAGCTGAGATTCATTCTGGATAAGGACTCAGAGGCTTCCAGTCTGAGGAAACAGGATCAGCTGAGGAATTGGCAAGGTAAAGTGGCTGTGGCTTATTCTACTTCTCTGATCTTCCAGCATTCACCCCAATACCTGGCTTCAGGTTTGCTTTTTATTAATAAGAACCTTTAAGATTTATGCTACACAGTAACACAGCTTTATAGAGTTAAACAAATGTAACATAAACAAAAGTAGTGCACCTTAAAATAATATTCTACAACAACAGACTAATTGATCTATGTATAGAACTCTATGTCCTTTGGCTCCCTCAGAAATTGTAACTTCAGAGATCTGCTTATGGTTCTTTTATGGCTCTCAACTCTGTTTTTGCAGTAATAATAAAGTATGCTAATATGACCTGTTCCTACCCACAAAAAGCATTTGTCACAAACCAACAACTAGTTCTGTAATCCTTCAGACTCTAGCTGGGTGTTCTGTGATTTAATTCAATTCTAAAACTAATTGCCTGAAGTTAGCATTGTATTCCATGAGTGAAGGGCTCCAGAATATGGGACTGCCTCCACATCAGGCCTAAGCCACAAATCATAGACCACCAGAACTTGTGATCTTCTTGCTCTACATCCAAGGCTGTGTCTTGATTCTCTGCTGAGATCCATGTGTTTGCTATAGCAACTAACAGAACTCTCAGGAGAATATATACCTACCTACTTATAATCAAAGTTGTTATGTAGGATCCTGGGTAAGGACTAGAGGAAGTGAGACAAAGAATGGCCTAGATTACCAAGCCAGGCATGTCTAGCCTCCAGAGTTGGAGATATACACTATCCCCAAATAAGAGTAGATTCATCAACTCAGAAATTCAACAGAGTTCATCACTGGGAGTGTTCATGAGGGTTTCAATGTGTAAGTGTGACAGATTATTAGGTTTCCCTTCTCTGGAAGTTAGAGACAGTAGAATTGAATGATCTTGACTTCTGATCAAAACTTGAGTATGAAAGTACCATGGTAAGATTTTGTATAGCAAATTTCAGAAGAAGGAAACAAAGAAATAGGGAGCCCCAATCTTTCTGATGACCTGCCCCATCCTAAAGTTATGGAGGGTCCCACTGAGAGTTGCCTCATTACAACAAAAAGGATTATGATCTCTCAAAAAAAAAGTGTGTTAGGAACTCAGTGTTGGAAACTATGGAAAAATAAGTAAAATAAAACCAATGTTTCCTATTATATGACATCTGCATCAGAAGTGCTGATTTTTTTAATCTCTGGAGTAAAGAGCAGAATATGAATATACACAGTGTAAAAATATCTTAAACTCATGACTGGAATAAATCAGTTTTCGTCCTGCACATCCCAAGTTTTCCACATGTCCAGATGGATACTATGCATTTGAATCAGGCTAACTATACAGAAGGTCACTGGCCATGTTGAAGAATGGGTCCTTTGATGCAATTCCTTCCCCTACCCAACAGCTTCCATCTCCCAGTACTCATCCAGAGCATCCTTGACTACTGAGCTTTTGATTTGGTCTCTCTTATGTAACATCATACGTATTCCTTGCCCTGGAGAGAACGCAGCCTTTCTTCAGTCTCGATATTTCTCAGGACCAGGGAATGACCTTCCCTTTCATTGTTTCTTGATCAGTATAATCACAGCCAGGAATGTGGTCTCTACTCCTTGATCTGCTTTCAGACAGCATGGTCGAACATTGCTCAGCATCCTGCCAGCTCCTCAAGGTTAGGACTTAAATTCACACCCTGTCTGTTTGGACAAACATCTCGGATCTTGTCATTAACCTGGACCCTCTGTTCTTTCTCACCCTGGGTTAAGCTCTTTAATACCTTTGGACTTGGATTCTTGCTTTCCATTTTGTTTCCTTTATGTCCTCAGGTTTGGCTTCCACTATTTAATGCCATGCTTCTCTTAGTCAGATGTTTCCACTTTCTGTTGCTTAAACTCCATTCCATAACATCCTATGAAAATACTAGGAAATGAATTGATTTTCAGCTAAGTGCATTACCAAGTCAGAGCCCAATTTGCCAGTTTTTACACACACACACACACACACACACACACACACACACACACACACACGGGGTGGGGGGCACACGCCTGCACACATATACACATATAACCCTAGTGAAGAAGATGATGATAAAACTATCATATTAGAAGTATGTGAAAAATGAGGCACGGAAAGTATTAGAGATCCAGTCCTTTTACTTTCTCAGTCTAGACCTGCAATGCTTTGATTTTATAAGGACATGGCAGAAATGATAGAAATTTCTCTCCCCTGTGACTGTCTAACAGAGTCAAATGTTGACACAAACACTATTACACATCTTTGTCATTACTAGTTTCTCTCTATTGTTGCAGAAAGTAGAAAAAACTTGACTCAGTGCAGTTATTATTTATTTCTCTGAGATTAGTACAAATGTGTCCAGGAGCTAAAACCTCTTCTATTTTCATGTAGAACCAGAATAGAGGTATCTGAATACTTATTAAAGGACTTCATACTCAAGGCATGCCATTTAAAGGAAGAAAGATAGATGTAACTAAATGTATCCAGGGGAACTTGTAATTTTGAATTCCAGAATACCACTAAGCCAGTGAGCATTACCCATCTTCAATATTCAATTGATTGCCACATTTATGTGTGTATACATATGTATATTTCTTTATTGCCTAAGGGGAATGTTATGCGTCTTTCTCCACTGAATAAATGCATATTTAGCTGTGTTTATAGAAGAACTGAAGAACATTTGGGCAGCCAAGAAACAAAAAGGGGGTACTCAAGGGCAACTGTGACTCTGTGACCTGAGATTTACGACCTACCCCTTGATGTGAAGAAGCGAATCTATTCCCTCTGTTCTCTGTTAGCTGAGGAAGGAGTGTTCAGCAAGAACAGATGTGGCCATTCGCCCAGTTGCCCAATGAAAACAAGCAATTGCCATGGCAACCAGAAAATACCATGTGGGCCATGAACTGACCTCTGAGGCTCAGCTTTATGTTGCAGGACTTGCATATGTATGTTTGCCTGTGGTGTAGATTTCCTTCCTATGTGAGCATGCTAAGTGTTAAAACAATTATTTATTTCATCTCCTTCTAGTACCCTCTAGCTCCACTTCCATCTGAAACTGAGCAGATTGGAAAGAATACATGCTCCTTGATGCCAGCGCCAGGAAAGGTACTATGGAAAGATGTAAACACATGTCGGACAGCATGGAGAGGTGAAAGGCATCCTACTTGAAAACAGCTTGGAAAATAAAAAGCTCAGGTTGTTTTTTGAGAGCAGTGCAACTACCCTTTAAAATAGCTGCATACTGATCCGAAACTGTTATGTTTAATCATATCTGTTTATTTAATTCCTACACAGACCATAGGTTCTTTCAGCTAGGAAAGTTAATGACAAAGCTGAATGAATAAAAAGATCACTGTCAGCAATGGATGTGGATATATGATGCAGACACAGTAAGGTAAAAATAAGTAAGCACTTACAGTATGCAGTGCTCTTCTAGTTAACAGATGTGTTCCGAGCCTAGGACCCAAGCAGGATAATTACAGTGTCATGATTCTGTACTTAATAATTACCATCATGCGAACAATACCTAAACCTTAACTTATACATGTAGAAAAGTGGGGTTCATTCAGCTGTGCTGGAAAGCAGTCTTCTGGGAGTAGAGATCCATGAACTTCCAAAGCCCATGAGAAAAGTACAATGTGTGGTTAGTGAATTTGTGGGGTCAGAGACATTGGACTGCTGGTTTCTCACTGTCCCCTGTATTTGAAAAATAAATGTTATGTAAAATCAGAGTGTCCAGTGACTTAAATCTGAGAGAAAAGGAAATGTGTCAGTTAGGAAAGCAACCATCTTTGAATCTGATAAGTAGGACTCATCAATTTTTTTTTTCTTGGAGATGCTTTGTATATTGGTCAATGGCAATTGCCCTGAAGTGTTATCACCTGAATGCTGAGATTTTGATCCTTTCTAAGATGGAGCAACTATAAAAAAAAAAAAAAAACTGCATCATTGACCAGTAACTTTAGCTCTAGATCTTTAAGAACTCAAAACTCATCAATATTATAACTCACATAGGTATAGCCCCATAGTAATTATTATGTACTTCCATCAAGTTTATCATTTCAAGAAAAAAAATTTCCTTTAAGTTAAAATACTACTTCTCAAACTAAATGTCAAGGAGAAACTATATGTCAAAAGGAATTATAATAATGTTATACTTTCACATGAACCAAAAGATAAAATATAATATGCTATATTTTAATAACTGAAATCAAGTGATAAACAACTCACTAGAGCATTAGCATAGAAGTAGTACATTAAAATATATTTGCATAATAGTACCAAAGATATTATATCCAGAATTCATAACAAATTCCTACAAATAAAAAAAGAAAAAGAAAACTGACATAGTACACACAAAACATACAAACAGAAAATTCACAGTGGCAAGTGCTAGCACTTAATAAATGTAGGAGATCTCATCATGAAATCTGTCATTTGTGTCGACAGATACAATGTCTGACATATGTATTGTTTAGCAAACTTAAATTGTCCATATATGATACATTGTTCAGGGCATTAAGAGAACCTAGCAAATAGGAAATTTATATACTCTCCAATATTTCACATTTTCAAAAATGGATGTTTTAATGAGAAAATACCACCTCCAAGTCATAAAAAGAAATAAAAATGTATTTGCGATTGACAGCCTCTGGGAGAGGGAGAGTCAGTTTTCTTTAAGGGTATGGGTTCTGCTAGTGCAACCAGTCTCAGCTGGATGGCTGCACACCCCAGTGTATATGCAGCAAAAAATGGACTTGATGGCTGAGCGATGTGGGGGCGGAGGGGACATAAAGTTAAGTTGGATGGGGGAAAGAATAGGGAGAAGGATCTTGGAGGAACTGGGAGAAGCAAAGTGAATAATCAAGATGTATTCTGTTCAAAGAACTAATAAAACAAGAGAGCAAATGTATTTTATTATAGAATTACTTTAAACTACAAAAACCCTAACAATCAACAAGGCCATGGTTTAAAATGTGTAAATCATTAGCAGCATGGAATAATGTACAGCCAGGAGTGAATTAAAGTAGATCTGCAATTTGGTATGATACATTTTAATAAAAGCCAGTTGCAGAACAACTGGAAACAGGGTATTTACAAATTTAAACACTCACAAGTTAAATTTCATTTATTGGTGTACATATGCTAAGTAAAATTATAAAATCAGAAGTGATAGAAGTTAGATTGAAGTCATAATAACCTTGAATAGAAGGAATGAAGAAATGGACAATGAATTTTTCCCTTTTGTTCTCTTGGTTTTTGCAATAGAAACTTTCTACTGTACCTATAATTTTTTCTTATTATATCTTATGATGCAAATAGGACAAAAAGTCAGTGTTTATTAATTCCAAGAGCTATGTGGAGTTTTCTTATATTTCAATACAGTATTTTTTGTTTCAATTTTTTTCTTTCTAATTACACTTACCTAAATAATGGAAGGTAGTGAGAGTGAGCATACCATGACAATCATGTAGCAATCAGAAGATAACTTGAGTCTGTTCTCTCCTTTCCATCACATGGAGCCAGAGATTGAGCACAGATCATAGGCTTTGCATCACATGCCTTAACCTGCTGAGTCATCTCACCAATACCTTAATTAATTAGTTAATTGTTTAATTTGAAGATTTATTTCTTCATATATGTATTCATACATGTCTGTCTGTTACAGGCTTATTGCATATGTGTGCAGGTGCTCTTGGGGCTAGAAGAGGTCATTAAGTTCACTGGAACTGAAGTTTTAGGTAGTTATGTAATATTAGTGCTGGGAATCTAACTCTTAATTATTTCTAAAAGAGCAGAAATAATTCATAGCCACTGAGACATCTTTCTAGCCCCTGTTTAGTTTTTTTTTGAAACAGTTGTTAAAGCACATGATTGGTAAATACATTTATACATGTATATTTTTGTTTTTTGTTTTTTCTTTCGAGACACGGTTTCTCTGTGTAGCTTTGTGCCTTTCTGGATCTCGCTCGGTAGACTAGGCTGGCCTCGAACTCACAAAGATCCGCCTGCCTCTGCCTCCCGAGTGCTGGGATTAAAGGCGTGCACCACCACCGCCCAGCCTTACATGTATATTTTTTAAGGTATGTGCAGTACATTAAAATAAAAAATGTATTTGTGTTTGTCATGGCAATTAATGTCAGATTCTTAAGTATTGCTGAAACTATTATTTTCTAATCATACCAATGACAGTGAAAACCATACTAAACACATTGTCTCTTCACTTAATTTAATTTAGGATAGAATAACTTCATTCAACAAAGCTGGCGAAAAGTAAGCAACATGTGGGAATATAAATGCAGAGAGGGCCAAGAAAGCATCTGAGAACATTTGAGTCTCCTGACCCAAGAACAGCTGGAGGAGCATTCTGTACATATTTCCCTAGGAGAAAAATCTCTTAGGACTTTGGACACAATCACAACCAAAGCTTTCAAAATATGTTACATGGATTTTTTTTCAAACTTAAGTGATCAATTAAGAAACATTGTTTAAAGTAAGAGAGAACAGGAAGTTGGGGCTGTAAGGAAGTAGGGGGAAAGACAGGAATCTGGAAGGAGTTGAGGGATAGTGGCATGCATGTGATTTAAACACAATGTATGGAATTCTCAAAGAATTAATAAGATATTAAGAAAAAGAGACTAAAAATGTTAAAACTAAAACAACTGAAAAACTCTAACAGTGCTCAAGAACATTTGGTACAACTGAGTAAAACAATACCATTCTGGTGCCTTTGGATGCTTGTCTCTCTAATCGTTGGAGGTAATTACTCAGTCTGAAAAAGACTGGAGTTGTCTTCTGTGAACTCAAAATGCCCTGTTCAAGAAACTCTAAGGATAGGTTATGTTTCCATTGCTTAAGAAAGGTAAGGGAGAATATTGTGACCCTAGGATGTTGTAACATCTCTTCGTGTTCCAAATGTTAAACCCATCAAAATAATCAGAATAATGTCTTATATAGTAACAAGAAAAAAATACTTGTACTTTGTTTTGAATGATCATGCATGGGTAGGAACCCATGGAAGTTGTTTCAAAGCTTCTTGGCTCTTAGAGCTTACTCTAAAAAAATAAATAAATAAATAAATAAATAAATAAATAAATAAATAAATAAATAAAGCATTAAGCAAGCAGGGAACAGAGTAAAGACAGACACAGCAAGAGTTTTCCTTTCCTGTTTATCCAAAACCAAAACCAATAATCTCATTATTTTTAATGCCTTAATGTGTTTCTCTGAACAAGATTAGTCCATTTACAATAAGTACACTTATCTACGAGGAGTCTGGTTCAAGGGTGGGTCTTGAAGAGTAAACATAGGTTTCCTTAATTGGAGCCAGCCAGAACACAGCGTAAGAACAGGGATAAAGTCAAGGAAGGAGAGAGCCAAGGGAGGTGGGAAGTAGAAGTTGTGCTGGGTCAGACACAGAGAGATGGTTTTGAGACAAGTCCATGCAGAAAAGAAACAGAAGTGTGTCGGGAAAGAAAAACGATCAAACACTAAAAAACAAAACCAGGATTTTGCTTCACTTTATAAGTGATTAGCAAAGTGACCTTCTTTGAAGTAGTCACAGCTAGGGGCACTCAAGAGGAGCCCTATTCAGGTAATCACATGTAATTTCCTTCTTTCCAAATTAACTCCCAAATGCCTGGAATTAGCAGGTTATGCCATATTTGAAGAATGGCACAGAAAGGACTTCACTGTTTTTGAACCTAAAATTTAGTCTAAAATAACTAGCAGGAAACTGTTAGACTGGGGACTCAAACAGAAACTTCTGGAAGACCCCCCTCATCCTTTCTGACCTACAAATAAATACCTTTCTAAGAACCTTGACGTTCAGATCTACCTGTCCCATGTTTAAGGTTGAAGTGCTCTGAAAGCCTCCAAGGGCTCCAGGTTTTTCTCAATGAAATGAGTTAACCCTGAAAGTACTCAGTTATGAAAGTTAACAGCTCAGAGGTAGATGACCTTCTTGTAGCGAATATAGGAGAAAAATAATGAGGAGAAAAGCCTTCCAAATGAAGAAAGAAAATTAAGAAACATGTTTCTAGGTGGAGAAATGGCTCTGTGAGTAAAGATACTTCTTGCCCTTGCCAAGGACTGGAGTTCAGTTCACAGCACTCACAGGGAGGAGCTCACAGCTGATTGTAACTATAGCCACAAGAACCCAGCATCCTCTTCTGACTTCTGTGCATGTGTGAATACACACATATGTCAACACACACAATGCACATAGACGTACACAGTACACACAGGCATACACAGTACATATAGGCATACAGATACATATGGGCACACAAAATACACATAGACATATACAATACACATAGGCATACACATACACATAGAAACACACAATACACATAGGCACACACAATATATGTAGACACACACATACACATAGGCATACATATACACATAGACACACACAATACACATAAGCGTACATATACACATAGACATAGACATACACATAGACACACATACAATACACACAACAAATGTTCTTTAAATATTACAAAAGAAACAGTTTGCTTACATATTTTTCTGAAACTTGATTCAAGCCCACACATACATACACAAACATCAGAATTCCTTTCATATTAGTGGTCAATGTTGAACCTGCATTAGCATGACATGGAGAACTTCTTAAAACACAGATCCAAAGTCCCACGCCAAACCCTGTATTTCAGGAGCTTTCAGAATCAGATTCCATTCTCATGGGTGCCAGAGTCCAGCTCCAGATGAGGGCAGGTTCTGAAGATTGGTGGATGCAAGAACAGCAATGGAGGAAACAGACACGGGACAGTTCTTAGTTTCATTTTTGAGAAATGGACAGAGAAGAAGCATACAGGAGTCATCCCCAGTGGGACAGGTCCCAGCAGAGGATGTAAAGAGTCAGCAGGGGAAGGAAGTGAGCCAGGCCATGGTGGTTGAGAGAATTTTACAGCCTGACTGACTAGCATCCAGAATGATTCTTTATTTATACAGAAAAAGCAGGGATACATTCATGATGTTCCAAAATATAAATCATGTGATTTTTGTTTTTGGACATGTGTTTCACTTCCTTTTGCTCATCTTTTAGTCATCATTAATAAACTATGACAGAATGGAGTTATCATTTCTAATCATTTTCCCTCAAGTTTTGACATCATTAATAAACAGAGTTATTCTTATTCATTAACCCCATAGTGCATTTTTTTTTTAAGAATCTAGAGGAATTGACAGCCTGTTCTCAGGATGGTAGTTTTGGTTACTTCAAGGACACTAGACCAAAACAAAATCATCAAGCCACCCCAGGCATTTTGCCATGTCCCAAGCAGTGTATTATTAACTCTTAATGGTCAGAGTGCCCAGGAAAAATCCTCAGGTGAAAGCTGCTGCAGTTTTTATTCAAATTCTGGCATAATACAATGTTTATAAATTTATAGAAATTGTCTATATGTCTAATCCTGGCATTCTGTTGTTCCTTGGTCATATGTCACCACAGTAGCTCTACATGAGCTACTTTTCCAAGGTCCTGACATCTCATACTTTTATCATCTTTCTACTCTACTTTTTGCTCATCAGTATGTCTTTGTGTAGGGCAGAGATATATGCCATGTAATTGTCTGAGTGTACAGGGGTAAGAGGCTTATAATCTGAACTGTGACCAGCTCCTCTAGCTCACCAGATCTTGTTGACCTTTTTAAGTTTACTTTGTTTTGAATATCTTCTTCTTGTGTAAGTACAGGGACAGATGTTTCAAGAATGTCTCAAAGCCTCATGAAGAGACCTCTGTCTTCTTTATGTGTCACAACCTCCAAGGCATAAGGAAGACCTTCAAGTAGATAATGATATCTCCCTCAAAGTGTGGGTAGAGATAGTATGTTCAGGACTTTCCTGGGGAAAACTTAGAAGCAGCATTCCTGGGAGAAGGCAAAAATGATTCCTCAGAGTTTTTCCATCAATCCAATATTCTTAAATTGTACAAACATTAAAAGTCCCACAAGTATGCAACAGGTGGAGATGAAAACCAAAAGTGGCATAGTAGCCATCATGTGGCTCAGCTCTGCTGGATTGTTGTCAAGTAGCTGTGCTGGCTTCATGATTTTTGCCATTCCATTCAGATATGGCTGTGCCACATGGACTAGTGTTTGCCTCTTGAGACTTTGACCATCACTGGACAACTAGAGGCAATCATTAAACACTGTCAGTTTTGTAACAGAAATTCTAAGAACATTGCCTGGATATTTAAGCAGAATTTCTATTGTTTTCTTCTAGCTCTGTACTTATTATAGCTGGGAAAGGCAGTACTACTCCAAGGAAGAAAGGACTAATGTCAGAAAAGAAAGATCATTTCTCCTCACTGAAGGACATTTCAATACAAAACATCCCTCAGAGGATGAGAGGATATTTTCATATAGAAGATTTACTCCCTACACTCTCCTGGAAAAGTTTCACCTAAAAGGATTGTGATTACCATAGGCAGGCATCCATCTAGGCACAGTAGGATCCAGTTTTAAGGAGAATTTATGAGCTGAAAGAAGACATTCCAGGTTATACAACTTGAGTTACTACAGAAGTATGCTTCAGACTAGTAATACATTGTGAAAAACTTCAGAGAAAAGTCTGAATTATTCTCTGCTCACAGGCAGTTTATGTATTTATGTGAAAAGACAAGAAACATGAAAGCTTGGAAATGAGTGTCAAATGGATATGCATTTAGATGTTTAATTGCATCAAAGCTGTATTTCAGGCATCAGTCATTACACCTGTAATATTCATATACAAATCTTTCTTCCAATTGGATCATAAACTCAAGTCATCTTTAATATTTTATTGTGAGGACAACTAACCCTGAATTTGAGAGAGATTCCTGTTTGTGGAAAACAAAAATCTCTTTGCTCATTCAATCTCATTAAGTACATCGATCATATTTTCTGTGGCATGATATTGGCCAAGTTCTCATCTGGTTCCCTTAGAGATTTGTTTCTGAAAGTTTTCTGGAAAAATGGAAGAAGGGGAGTGGCTGACCTTCATCCCTCTATGTTTTGGTTCTTCATATATTAGCTTAATTATGGAATGGATCAAGACCCAAGTGATCCAAACAATTGTCTCAGTCCAAAAGTACATACACAAACCCTTCTGCAAATGCCTTTAGGCCTTTATACAACAATGGAAACATTCAGCCACACACATTGCTATGGTTGAAGCTCAATGGCCCCTGAGAGTCCACAGTAAACATTGCTTTCAAACTGCATCCATATTGAAAATCTGAAATCAGTATTAGTGTGAATATTTATGTAATGGAAAGAATAATCTCACAAAGCAGGATTTCATGTTTTCTTGGGTGCCAATTTTATTTCAAATTCTTACCAGCAGACATGTTGTGCTTCTAGCAAGTAAGCAAGTGTCTAGACTGATTGCCTAAGTTATTCCTTCTTATCTATGTCCTAAAGAGTGTGGGATTAATGTATTCTTAAGACTGATCCTCATAGAGGATCTCCAAAAATGTGTAAAACTTCTTCAGGAAATCACAGATACATTGCACAAACTAGTGGTGCAATATTAAACTCAAAGAAACTAATGGCAAGTGTTTGTTATTTTCAAGTAATAAGAGTTGATCTCCAGGCCATGTAATTCATAATATTTACAAGATGAATGGCTTAGCAAAAACCAAGCATAAGATCACCATTTCATGTCAATTAACCCTTCGTCAGAACCTTTGTTTTTCAATTTAAAAAAAAATCAAGGAAAACAAAGCTCTTTGTTTACCTCAAAATTGTGTCAGAGACATTAAAAAAAAGACACTTCAATGCAAACTTTACATAAGACAGTGTATTTAGAATGCCTGGCATTTCTCAGAAGTAGAAGTGACAGACATGTATTTTCTCTTACCTGTCAATTACATTTAAGAATAATGCATGTATCACTGTAAAAAAAGAATGCAGGTTTTTCTCTCTCTGCTTAAGAGCTCTATGTATACATTCATCACATTTACATAGAGGTGTTATCTACTATTTCTATATAGTTTAAAGACACAATTGAAAGCATTTCTGAGTTTAATAAAATGGATTAAAAAAACTTAACAATCTACGACTCAAAGATATGAGAGAGAGGAATGTGATTAATGACAGCAGTTTACATTTTTCACTTGAACAATTTCAAAATAGGTGGCAAATGATAAGATTACCTAGACTTTACAGTATTTATTGTGTTTATTTTCTTCCACTTGCCTCATTTAATGAACTAAGTAAGCCACTTACTAACTTCCTAGGACACTTGATTAAATTAACTCTAAATGTCTTGTTAAAGGTAATTTAGCCAAGAAAAAGCTCAATATTCTATTCATTAACATCCATTTATTCAAACAGGCTGTGGTGGGTTTACCTGCAGACTAGACCAGAATACACAGCAGAAACACAAATCAAAGCAATAAATTCACCAGGGGATGAGGCAAACAAAGTTGCTTTTCAATCCTGAACCACCTGCCATTTATCCTAGATTCGGTTGTGGACATGGCTTTTGCAGTCAAATGCTTCTCAGTTCAATTTGCCAAAGGACAGCTTTGCTTGAGGCCAAATACTCTTCAGATCTGTGCCTTACATAAATGCAATTCAAATAATGAAAGTTTATGTTTTGTTTAAAACTGACAGAAGGATAACCTCATGCCAAAGATAGGCCTTGGCAGAAGAGTGAGTTACAGAAACATTTTTAATTCCAGACAGTCACATCTACTTTTTGCTTCTGGGCTTTTCTGTTCTCTTTCTTCTGTAAATCTTACTATTACTCCATGGCTGGCTCTGTAGTTGAGTGGCTGGCCCCTGATGTCTTCCTCCTTCTCTGGCCCCTAGATCTCTTTATTGCCTCTCTCCCAGATCTCTCCTTCTATTTATATTCTCTGCCTGCCAGCCCCGCCTATTTCTCTCTGCCTCCCTATTGGCCATTCAGATCTTTATTAGACCAATAAGATGGTTTAGACAGACACAGTAACACAGCTTCACAGAGTTAAACAAATGCAACATAAACAAAAGTAACACACCTTAGAATAAATATTCTACAACATGCTGTCTCAAAGAATCAGATTAGAAGTGGATCTTCCCACTTGAAATTAAGCCAAAAAAATTCCCTCATGAGTGTGTCCCACCATTTGGGGGTTTTATTGAACTCCAGATACCCTCAAGTTGACAACCAAGGATAGTCACCACAACTAGTTTTTACAAATACCATAGAATTTATCAACTTTTAAAGTGTTATATCTGGATATTGCCTCAAAATTAGAAACCTCTTTGCTTGGGTTGCTGAGGATCTTACAAATTCCTCTCACTAATTTTACCTAAAGTTAACATTTAGGTCAATGATTCTTGTGGAGAGATATTTTTCTTACATATATAGTGTGAGACATAGACATTTATCTTTTCCATCTTGGATAGCCAGTTTCCTCGCCATCATCTATTAAAACGCCAACCTTTGCCTCAGAGATTTGTTAGCTCATTTAATCATATACTTAACTTTCAGGTGCACTTTGGTTTGTTTATAAAGTTCCTACTCCCCCCTGGTCTGTTTGTGTGTGCCAGAACTATAATAATTCTCTTCTTTATCTCACTAGCTATTCTTTTATTTTTCTCTATTCAATAGTATACTTTAAGTATGCTTTAAAAATTTAGTACAAGTATACATTGTAACTTATTATATGCACCCTAACTCCCACATTCCAACTCCCCCTATGGCCCTTTATAGACACCTCTCTCCAAATTTCATGTCTTTTTAGTTTTTCTTCATTCTTCAGAATTTTGTACATGTATACAATGATATATGATCATCTCTCTCCCCCATTTTCTGTATCAAGGTCTCTCCATATCTTCCTCAACATGTTTCTCTTCCAACTTCATGCCTTCCTTTTAAAAGAACTCATTAAGTCCTGTTAGTGATATTCATATGTATATGGATGTAGAGCAATCTACTGAGCATGGACATCCTATCAGTGGTTGCTTCCCTCCCCCAAAATATGACTCTCCCTCTCCCTGCAGCTATACACTGTCAATAGCTCACCAGCTAGATGTGGCTTTGGGAGCCTTTCTCTAATGCACACTGGAATTTTTAACTGGCTTGATCTTGTGCAACAGCCATGTACAGTCTAGAAGACAGCATTTCACAGTGCTCACCCCCATCCTCTGGCTCTTACATTCTTTATTCTATTTCCTCTGCAGTGTTCTCTGAGCCTTGAGGGAACTGCAGGTTGACATAGATGCCTCAACCTTGCTGAGCATTCACAGTCACTTATTCTCAGCCCTTGGAGTAGTTATGAGTCTCTGTAGTAACTGATACTGCAATAAGAAACATTTCTCGCCTTGGTTTAAAGCAGCAAAACTCTATGGCATGAACATCAGTAATATAAGGAAGTTTGACAATATGGCTAGCAAACCCACAGTAGCAGGTGCCCAGCTAGAGCCTGTGACCTTCATAACCACTTTTTAAATCATATTTATAATACCAGGCATGAATTACTTCCTATGGAGCAGATCTCAAGTTCAATCAAGAGAGACATAGCTTGCCTCATAGAGTCTTGCTACTACTTCACCAGTGAACAAATCTTACCTGGCCCAGTACAGGGCTAGGTAAGACCATTGATGGTTTTTCTCCTCCAACAGCCTTCACAACACCTTCCAGTGCTGCAAAAGCTAGCTGGCAGGGAGAGAATTCACAGTCAGTTCTAGACTGATTTCTCAGTGCCCTGCAACTGAAGGATGTGGTATCTTGGTGGTTTTTTGTTTGTTTGCTTGCTTGTTTGTTTGAGAAAGCCCCTTATGTATTCTAGGCTGGCCCTGAGTAACTAAGGATGACCATCAGCTGCTGCTTCCACTTCCCAAGTGCTGGAATTATTAGTGTGCACTGCATGCCTGGTTTAAGTGGTGCTGAGGGTAGACCCTAGGGCTTCATGGATGCTAGGCAAAGACTCCGCCAACTGAGCTATATTTTCAGCCCCTTTCCAAATGATTCTTGCATTAGTGTTTTCAACATTGAATTTAATATCAAGTTTTCTGCCTGCATGGAATGAATTTAATGGCACTTTATTGAATTGTATAAATTTATACATTTCTTTCAGAAAAAAAAGACACTGTTAATAATGTTGGTGTCTCTTCTTGAAGAAGTAGATGTGTTTCCTTTGTAAAAACTTTTTATAGGTTCTACTTACTGTCCACTAAATTTGTTTCTATGTGTTTTCATTTTCTTTGGCAATAGAAAATAGAAATGTCTCTACCACTTTATTTCTAACTGGTTATTGTTGCGATGAAAAATTATTGATTTTTATATATTATTCATGTTTTTACTGTCGTACTTGCTCTTGGGCAATATTATCAATTTTCTCAGGTTTCCTGGGAACTCTCTGACCTTTGGCTAATGGAGAGTTTTTTTGCTTGATTTCTAGTTCATATGCTGTTATTACATATTTTCATTTAATTAACTTGAGCAAAACATCCACTGTAGTGTTAAATAATGAAAGGGAAAGTAGACATACTAGTCTTATTCCTAATTTATATATGCTCAACACATTTTTACAAAAACATTGAACATAATATAATGCATGTACATTTTACACAAACACACACACACACACACACACACACACACACACCACAGAAGAAAGAATCTATTTTGCATTCAATAAATAGATAGATAGATAGATAGACAGACAGACAGACAGATAGATAGATAGATAGAGATAGTAATTCTTATGTATTGTTTTACAACCGTGTGTGTGTGTGTGTGTGTGTGTGTGTGTGTGTGTGTGTGTGTTTCATGTGATTTAACAGTCATTGTTGAGTTCATGACAAAAGATGTTGGGGAATTTTTCTTTATTTCCTCCAACTCAAAGCCTGTCTTGCAGCTCCTGATCATCCATGCAGGAGGGATCTGCCACATTTTCTCTGGGGAACTAGCTGCCCCATTTTAAATGTGGAGAATTTACTCAACAACTTCAAGTATTCTTTTTACAGAAACTGGTGTGTTGAAATAGTCAACCTCTAATAGGTTACATTTTGGAAAAATACATTTTATTATGAATGTATTAATTGTAACACAGTTTTAATCAATTTACAGAAAAGTTCTCAGTATGATTTTCTAGAATTTTAAATGTTGTTATAGCCATTTATTCCTTTGTATGTTTATTTTCTCCATTGTTTTTATTAATTTGGCAAAAAAGTGTGAATAGTTTTTGTTGTTCAAAGAACTTGTATTTTCATTAAAAACATCCATTTTCTAGAATTTTTGCTTTTGATTATTATTTCATTCTAATGAACTGTATTTTGCTTTTCTTCATTATTGATTTTGAAGTTATTTTCAATTGAAAATTCTAGTCAGTTGTGGTAGTACATGCCGGCAGGATTTGATGAAGGCGGCAGAAGCAGGAGGATCACAAGATCAAGGCCAGCCTGGGCTGCACATTTTGGAAAATGGGTTGGGGAGGGAAGGCTGGGGGGGTAGGAGGAGGGAAGAAGGGAGAATCTGTGGTTGGTATGTAAAATGAACAGAAAAAATTAATATGAAAAAAAAGAAAATTCGAAGCACTTGGTTGACCTTTCATTTTTCTTGAGATGACCTTAAAGCTGTATTTCAATATTTTCCATGAAGTCTGCTAGATAGTATTGCCATCCTCATTATGTTCAAGAATACTTTTAGAATACTAGTTGTTCTTTCCTCTTTAACCCAAGAATTTGTTTAACAGAAACTTTCTGAGTGTTCTGAAATAAAACGTCTTTTTATTTTTTAATCCCATTAATAATTTATGGGTTTTGTTATATACTAACCATATATACTGTAATAGTTTTATGAAAATTAACGGCATGTAGTTGTGGATCTCATACATGGTTCATTTTGTGCAAAATATTTGTTACTTTGAGAAATGTTATTTTCTCATAGTATGGTGCAATGTACCCATTCATACATTACAGTAACTACATTATGTAAGGTGTAGAGATAGGGCAATCTTAAACACACACCAGTCAATCTGTGGCCACATATGGCATGACTGACACTGATTTATTTGTTTTCTTAAATCAACATACAGAGATACCTGGGTGTACACACATGCACACACACATACACACACAGATTCACACACACACACACACACACACACACACACACACACACACACACACACACACCTTTGCTTCTCTGTTCACAAGAGCTAGAAAATGGAAGCGCCTGAATGTCTGCCTTCATTTCTTTTTCTGTTGCTGTGAGAAAATGCTCTGAGAAAAACAACTTGAGTGGTGAATAGCTTGTTCTGGTTCATCTTTCAAGGGTCCAGTCTGTCACAGTGGAATAATGAGGGCTGCAGGACCTTCAGAGGGTTGGCCACATCATATCCACAACCAGGAAGTAGAGCAGAGGGAGTGCCTATCCCTGCTCTGCTCCCTTCCTCTTTGCACTCCAGGATGTTATCTAGGAAATGGTACTAGCCACCTCAATGGGACTTCCCACTTCACTTAATACAGTCAAGACAATCTTCCACAGGCCTGCCCAGAGACCCAGTTCCTGTGGTGGTATTGTGTTCCCGGTATTGTGCAGGCTAATAAACTTATCTGGGGTCAGAGAACAGGACAGCCACAATATTAAACATAGAGGTTAGGCAGTGGTAGCACATGCCTTTAATCCCAGCACTCGGAAGGCAGAGCCAGGCGGATCTCTGTGAGTTCAAGGTCACATTGGAAATAGCCAGGCATTGTAACTCACACCTTTAATCCCAGAAAGTGAGCCTTTAATCCCAGGGAATGATGACAGAAACCAGAAAGATATATAAGGCATGAAGACCAGAAACTAGAAGCATTTGACCGGTTAAGCATCCAGGCTTTTGAGCACCACAGTTCAGCTGAGATTCATTCAGATGAAAACTCAGAAGCTTGCAGTCTCAGGAAACAAGATCAGCTTAGGAACTGGCAAGGTGAGGTAGCTGTGGCTTGTTCTGCTTCTCTGATCTTCCAGCGGTCACCCCCAAAACCAGCCTCAGGTTTGGTTTAATTAATAGGAACTTTTAAGATTCCTGCTACAAGTTCCTCAGGTTTGGTTTAATTAATAAGAACTTTTAAGATTCCTGCTACAAGTTCCCATAAATTCCGTCAGGTCAACAATTAACACTAATATTCACAAAGTCCGTCTGTGGTTGATATGTGCACCCCAATAAACTTATCTGGGGATCAGAGAACAGTACAGCCACTATATTAAACATAGGTTTAGGCAGTGGTAGCACGTACCTTTAATCCTAGCATTCAGGAGGCAGAGATCCGTCTGGATCTCTGTGAGTTCAAAGCTACACTGGAAACAGCCAGGCATTGTGACACATACCTTTACTCCCAGGAAGTAATGGCAGGAAGCTGAAGGTTATATAAGGTGTGAGGACCAGGAATTAGAGCCCTTTTTAAGCTTTTAGCTTTCAGCAGTAGTTCAGCTAAGATCCATTCGAATAAGGACTCAGGGGCTTCCAATTTGAGGAACAAGATCAGCTAAGTAATTGGTAAGGTGAGGTGAACTTTGGCTTGTTCTGTTTCTCTGATCTTTCAGCTTTCACCCTAATATCTGGCTCTGGGTTTGTATTAATAAGACCTTTTAAGATTCGTGCTACACCCATCAATAAATGATTGGTCCTTAGCCGAACAGATAAAGAAAACATGGCATATGTACATAATGTATTTATATACAACCACAAGGAACAATGAAATTTGCCCATTGACCAGTTTTAAGCAGTTTTGCCCCAAACCTTGTTTATTCACCTTTGCATGGGATGTGGGTGGGAGGTAACTTTTATCACCTCCAGTCCTGAGTAAAGAGAATTTTAATTAAGCCATGTAATTTTTCAGAAAAGTTATCAAGACATACTGCCTCTCACTAAGTTGGTCGGTAATTCTGCATAGAAATAATGTAATATTTTTTCCTAAAACCTGTGAAATAGAACTCATGTCAAGTATATTTTCTCTACTGAAGATGTGACAAAATGTGCTTTTACATTATGAGTGAAAGGTTTAGAATTCTTGAGGGTAGCCAGAAGTTTTCCTGTGTCCCACCTGGCCCATGGTCAGGACAAATCTCTCTTACCCACTGGTCCCACAGCTGCTTGGACCCAAATAAACACACAGAGACTTACATTATTTTCTAACTATATTGCCTAATGGCTCAGGCTTCTCACTATCTAGCTCTTATGTCTTAAATTAACCCATTTTTATAAATCTGTACTTTGCCACATGGCTTGTGGCTTATGGGCACTTTTACATCTTTCTTCTACTGGTGGCAGCTAGCAGCATCTCTTCTCTTCCTTCCTTCCTTCCTTCCTTCCTTCCTTCCTTCCTTTCTTCCTTCCTTCCTTCTGTCCTTTCTTCCTTTCTTTCTTTCTTTCTTTCTTTCTTTCTTTCTTTCTTTCTTCCCCTCTCTTTAGAATGTCCCAGTTAACCTTATTCTGCCTCACCATTGGCCAAATAGCTTTATTTATCAACCAATCAGAACAACACATATTCACAGCACACAGAACAATATCACACATCATTCCCCTTTTCTTTCTATTCAATAGAAAGGTTTTAGGGTTGGGGATTTAGCTCAGTGGCAGAGCACTTGCCTAGCAAGCACAAGGCCCTGGGTTGGATCCTCAGCTCAAAAAAAAAAAAAAAAAAAAAAAAAAAAGAAAGGTTTTAACTTCAACATAGTAAAATTACATATAACAAAATAGTTACCAAGCATCAATTATAGTTATAATATCTAGTCTATTTGTATTTGGCAAAATTAAAGAAGATATCCTATCTATCCTATATTTGTGAGTCTAAGTTTTCATATCTACCTTATCTCTTACCATAACCAAGGAAAACCATAATTATAACTATATAGTTTTCAACTTCATCAAAGGACCCAGAAGGATATATTACCTAAGTAAACAGGAAGAACATTGTAAGTAACTTCTAAAATTCTAGAATGACAGACACAGCTGTGTGCCTGGACAGTCATCCAAACTTCCTCTGCAATGTTGGGGCATCCATCTACAGCCCATAGGTTTAGAGTCTCTCAACCACTTTTCACATTCTGTAAAATGTCTAGCAATTTCTTCTGTGAAGCAGGAACCTGAAGGACCATCTTGCCTCATAAAGTTCAGTGGTGACCTTCCTATGGGTACTGCATGTACAGTCAATACAACATTTAAACAGAAAAGCGGAAATGTTGTGGGATAATGCTTTTGTACACTGGTTTAATAAAATGCTGATTGGCCAGTAGTCAAGCAGGAAGTATTGGGTGGTGAACAAACTAAAGGAATGTTAGGAAGAGGAAGAGCAGAGTCAGGAGTCACCAGCCAGACTCAGAGGAGGCAAGATGACAAGGCAGAAATGAGAAACGGTACCAAGCCACATGGCTAAACATAGATAAGAATTTAAATGTAAGAGCTAGTTAGTAATAAGCTTGACTTAATGGCCAAGCAGTTATAATTACTACAAGCTTCTGAGTAGTTATTTCAGACAGTCTTGTTATATATCTCTGAGCATGAACTTTGAATTTGTCATGCTCCTGCCTCACCCCACTGAGTCTTGAGATTACAGATGTGAATCACCTGACCCTGAAATGACTTTGAAAAATAGAGAGAAGGAGACTAATTTGACTAGGAATTTGAAGAAGCAAGGAATGACACAGTGATTTGATCTCTGTGTCCCCAACCTCATCTTTCCATCTTTGATCCTAGCTTGGAGAGAGAAGGGACTGAGGAGGCTTGGCAGGACCCAGAGAAAACTTTCGGCTACACTTTAGCATTATTGTTTGTATCCACTTCACTGCCATCTTCAGCCTCCTGAAGGTGAGTGAGTACCATGTTACTGGAAGTATAAATCTTCCATGGTTATGTTTTAAAATATGGCATATAGAGGTAGTGGCTTTCTTGTTTGTTATACTTTAATGCTTTGTATCTTGAATTCTGCTTTGACACTATACAGGCAAGGAAGTGAAGAGAAGCCTTCCTTCCACTGCTGCAGGGTGAGCATCCAGGCTACTTGGTAGTCTTCACTGACAATACAGAGATGTGGGAGCCACAACCACACCTAGTAAGAAAGAAGTTCTCTGTCTCCCACTTGCTTTTCTTTTTCTCTTTTCTTTATTTTTTTTCTACTTTTTCCTTTCAAACAGGCTCTCCTGTTGCTGAGAACATCCTCAAATTTACTATGTAGTTGAGGATTGTTGTTGGATCCTAACAGCTCCCTCAAGGGAGGAGGTGAGAAGGCATGATGTCAGTGACACAGACACCAGCAGTAAGTTAAAGTCAAACAATAGATTCATTTATTCAGCAATGGGGAAGGCCTTATATACCCTCCTCCCAGTACCCAGACTGTGTCCCAATCTGGTGACATTCATGGTTGCCCCTCACTAGATAGGTATGATCAGGACCTCTGACAGCGATCTGGTGACATTGTATGTTCATCCCTCATTGGCTGGGCACAATCAGGAACTCTGGCAGCACCTGTTGCTAGCTCCTCAGGCAGACTCCAGGTTAGCTCATAAGGAAGTACTTTATGTGCATGCCTTGGCAACTGGTTCGAACCAATTTCCTCGACCTTACAGGCCTGTCCTACAACAGAGGATGAGTTTTGATTTCTTATCCCCCTGCCTTCACTTTCCAAGGCCTGGGATTACAAGTGTGTACCATCAAGTCTTGCTTCGACAGTCCTACGGATCTAAACCAAAGCTTTGCACATGCTAGACAAGCACTCTCCCAAACTGAGTTTCATTCCCAGCCACTGGCCAGTCTTTCCTGATACATCCCTGGTGGAAGTTTGGACCCCTGTGGCCTTGACCAGCAGTGTAAAGACAGAGGCCCATGTTTCTTTTAAAGATGTTAGGTTGGGGTCTGGAGAGACAGTTCAGAGATTAAGGGTGTCCTCTTCCTGACGACTCAAGTTCGGTTCTCAACACCCATGCTGGGAACCTACAGCTGCCTATAACTCTAGCTTTGAGGTGTCTTGTGCATTCTTCTGTGGATACCTGCACAAACATGGCACCCCTCTCACACACACACAAATGAAAATAATATATACTCTAGTATGGGAAAAGTTGCTTCAAGATTGGCAAGTGTAACACCTGTTTCTTATTAATAATTCTGATCCATTGCTTAGAAGGGTCTTTCAGTATTATTTTGGTCTTGTCCTAATCTCCAAGACCCTAATACCTTTGCTTTATTTTTTCCTACTTCTCCAAGACATAAGCTAAGTTCAAAGATGGAAAGATGAGGTTGGGGACACGGAGATTAAATCACTGTGTTGTTCCTGTCTTCTCCAAATTCCTAGTCAATTGGTCTCTTTCTCTCTGTTTTTCAAAGTCATTTCAGGGTCAGGTGATTCACATCTGTAATCTCAGAACTCAATGGGGTGAGGCAGGAGCATGACAAGTTCAAAGTTCATGCTCAGAGATACATAACAAGACTGTCTCAAGAAACAAAATGTCTTCTTGTGTCTGTTAATGTATGATACCCAGAGTTTTTAACTGTACTAAAGAAGAAGAAAGTATATAGGCACTATGCTGTCTTCCCTAGAGAGGATGTTCCTGGATATTTCCTAACTAAGTAAAGAATCCAGTTTTTAAAACTAAATATTTGAGCCAGGCAATGGTGGCACATGCCTTTAATTCCAGCACTCGGGAGGCAGAGCCAAGTGGATCTCTGTGAGTCCAAGGCCAGCCCGGGCTACTGAGTGAGTTCCAGGAAAGGTGCAAAGCTACACAGAGAAACCCTGTCTTGAAAATCCAATAAATAAATAAGTAGATAGATAGATAGATAGATAGATAGATAGATAGATAGATAGATAGATAAAACAAAATATTTGAAAACTGTTGTACTTGTTCTTTATCCATCAAGTATTAAGATCTTAAAAACAACAAAAGCAACAAGTAGTCCTTTGCATATGTCAAATAGTGCATGTCAAGAACTTTAAAAATACTCTCTTGAACTTAAAGACAAAGCTTGTAACACAAACCTTAAAAGGTATTAATAAAGCCCAGAGCCCGGTACTGGGGTGAATGCTGAAAGATCAGAGAAGCAGAACAAGCCACAGCTCACCTCACCTTGCCAACTTCTCAGCAGATCCTGTGTCCTCAAATTGGAAGCCTCTGAGTTCTCATCTGAATTTGATCTCAGCTGAACTGCCACTGAAAGCCTAAAAGCTTAAAAGCCCCTAGTTCCTGGTCCTCATGACTTATATACCTTTCTGCTTCCTGTCGTCACTTCCTGGGACTAAAGGTGTGTGTCACCATGCCTGGCTGTTCCCAGTGTAGCCTTGAACTCACAGAGATCCGAATGGATCTCTGCCTCCCAAGTGGTAGGATTGAAGGTGTGTGTGCCTTTAAGGTACTGGCCTCTATGTCTATCTAGTGGCTGTTCTGTTCTCTGACTCCAGATAAGTTTATTAGGATGCATAATATATTAGGGGACATAATATCACCACAAAACTTAGAGGAAAGGATCTTTATCCATGCTTTATGTTTAAGGAAAATGAGTCTCACAATGATTATATTGTTCCTTAGTTCACACAAGTAGCAACTAATGGAGTTTAGTCCCAAATATGGGTCAAATTCTGAAATCATGTTCATTCAGTAGCTCTGTAATTACTTTTAGGAAATCAGAATCTAGTGAATAAAGGTAAACTTCTAAACTATTGTGATGGACATTCTGAAACATGAAGCTCAGGACTGCAAGATGGCTCAGTGGGCAAAGGTGCTTGATGCCAAACCTGAGGAACTGAGTTCAATCCTCAAAATGCACACAGTAGAAGAAAATGGACTCCTTAAAGTTGTCCTTTGACCTCCATGTGCAAATATACATACACACACATTAAATATATTACCAAATATAAAAATAAATAAAATATGAACTGTGAGGGCTTAGTTAGTAGTATTCACCATAATACTATACACAGTGCTTCACAAGCATTTCAATAACATTTTATGAAATGTTAGTGTGAGTATATTCAATACTATTAATGATTTGCATCTTTCTTCTTTCCGCTGTTTACTACATTCATAATCAAAACCACAGTCAATCCTGACAAAGAAAAGGAGTCCATAACAAAGATTCTAGGAAGATAGACAGTGGTCTGAGAACAGTTCAACCCATGCTGAGGATCTAGTGTCCCATGGTGAACTCTTTCAGCTCCCCCTGTTTTCTCCCATCAGGTGGCCCTTTATGAGCCAAAGGGTAATAAGGAGCTGGTTTCAGAAGACTGTCTCATTCCTGTTATCCTGAACCTACTAGCATGATAGTGAGTGCAGCACTCTGTCATGGCAAGAACAATAATTCCTTGACTAGGCATCTCTATTCTTTCTTTTTAAACACTTTTACTATAGTGTGTGTGTGTGTGTGTGTGTGTGTGTGTGTGTGTGTGTGTGTGTGTGAGATATGTGTATGTGTGTATGCAATAAGTGGAAATAGTGGGCTCAGAGATACCTTCTGCAGTGGGTTTTCTCCTTCCATGTTAGTGTGAGTTCCAGGGATAAATTCAAGTCATCAAGTTAGTGTAGCAAATGCTCTTCCCTTCACAGCCATATACTGGCTCCCCATTCTTTCTTAACTCCTTTCCCATAGGCTTTTATTAAATTCTTCTGCTGACCTTGAGCTGAACTCTGGGAAAGGTGCTTTCCTGAGTGCTGATGCAGACTGAGGTTTTCCAACAGATTTTTTGGGTGTTTGGTGACCCCTGCAACTATTCAATAAGACCCAAATGTGACCATGCTCTACTAAGACAGGGTGGGCATCCCTTAATGTGTATCAGGTCTTGCACTAAGGAACCTAAAATAGATATTAAATTATTCACATTTTTGAACTTTTTTATTTTAAAGATAAAAGCAACAAATATATGTTTTCCTATTATTTGGTGCACAGAGTGGTGCTGGTACGTATGTCATGGAGACAGGAGGGGTTATTCTGAGAAAAGAAGACAGGGTTTCTATCTCATGGACTCTCCCCTGTAACAATCCAGCTCATTACATTGATTCCCACTATTTCAGATGGACGAATGAAATGTGATCTCCAGTGCTGAAGGTTTTAAAACACTGTAAACAAATCAGTAAATGAATACTCATAAAAATTTTACTTGACTGTATAGGACTTGGAAGGTTAACTAACTTAAAAGTAGTTTTAAAAGTCATTGAACTTAAAGGATGAGTTACATAATGTTTTTTTTTAATAATATATTTGTTCTAATTTTCTAGATTATTCCTTTGATAGATCCTGGTTATCAGAAGTAGGCTGTCTACAGATATTAATACATATTTTTTATAGAAAAATCGAGAAATGAACTACATTTCAAAGGCATCTAAGATGAAAAGAAAACATTAAACATAATTAAACATTAAGAATGTATGTTTAATGCCACCTAACACACACAAATTTGTCAAGACACTACAACCAACTATACATACTCATGTGATAAGTTGTAAACAAATTAGCTCTATTTAAACAAAATCCAAAGTCACTGCTTTTTAGGAAGGTAAAAGTAGATGCAATAGGGACATCTGAAGTTCTGGTAGTGATGTCTTTTATTTTATCACAGCCTTGCTTTGTTTTGTTTTCTATTAGTATATACTCATTTTACATCTTATTGGGTTTCATAGAGACATTTTCTTATAAACGTATACTGTCCTTGGCTGTGTTCTCTCCCATGACCTCTCTTTTCCCTCTGCTAATCTCCTTTATTGGTTTGCTTGTACGTTCAAGGCATATATACACACATAATTTTATGTAATGATATAAAATCTAGGATCTACAAATGAGAGAAAACATTTTAAAAGGAATATGTATTTGAAAAATATAGCTATAATTATGCAATTTCTGTTGCCAAAGTGAAAAGTATTTTGATTCTAAAGACAGATTTTCATATTTGGCTGAATTACAACTCAGGAGGCATTTTCTAACCTGTGGTCTTGCAAATGAATATTTTAATTTCTTTTCAACCAATTTGCTAAAATTATCAAAACACAACAACTTCCAATTTGTTCGCAAAAGCAACTGCCTGGCACTGGGGATGATTCAGACACAGTGAATTTCAATAGTTCTTTGTATAATTCTAGAGTATGTAAGACAATGTGTTTCACAGTGCTGTTAACTATTTTTTATTATCTACAGTGGCTGCCCCTTTGGCTTCCCCTGCAAGGGTTGCAGCCTGAGGGAATTCTGTTCCCTCAGGCACTGACTCTTTCAAAGCTACTAAGGGAAACTTTATCTAAATCTAAAAAACTCAGAATTTAAGGTTTGAGATAGAATTCTGCTCACTCAGAGAGGCTGAATATCAAGTAGCTAACCTTCTCCCTTTGCTGGTGTCTTCCAAAAATCCAGCGTCCTTCTCTCAGCCCTTGCTTAAAAACTCCTTGCTACAAGTGGTTCCTCCTTACCACTTTCTGTCAGCTACTTGCTGCCTCAGCCTCCTGCTTGCAGGTTAATTTTATCTAATAAAACACATTTCTGAATTGTTAACAAAAGCAATAGGAAAAAGGCAACACACTTTAAAATAATATTCCCCAACATCACAATTTAGTTCTCAGATCCAATGAGAGTGCAGTTAGTTACATGTATCTTGGTGAAGTACCTTTTCTAGCCTTAATATCCATTCTGTCTAATTAGGAATAAAATCAGCTTTAATTCTATTTTACTTAGTCCATTAACTAGATAAATTATTATTACATTAGCTTTATCAAAAATAAAATGTTTTAATTATGATGTTCTCACTAAAAACTAATGCGGATTATTTGACATATTTCAGTGACAAGATAATTACTGGTATAGCTAGTAAATTAAAAGGAACACAAAGTAAATAACACAAAGTAAATAATTGATTGACTTCTGGAATTTGTAAATTGCAGCTTTTTATACTTGCTTATATGCAAACTTGCCCACTGTATGGATTCTTGTATGCAGCACCGTGAGAGTACATGCAGTGGTTTTGGACACATTGTTTAACTCTTTGGAGTTAAGAAAATAAGTTGTACAGTAATTGCCTTTGAAGGTTTTTCCAAAGACCTTTCTGAGACTAATCTTGCCCTATAATTCCTTGTCAAAGTGAATAGAAAAGGGGGAAAAAAAGGACTCCTTACCACCAACTCATAACTAGTCTGTTGATGTATGACTTTTTGAAGAGACATAAAGAAGCCTTAATTTACCACACATAGAAAGGGCATAAACCAACAATAAGGGGTTTCATCCAAGGTGAGCTTGGCAAACCATTAAGTTTATAGGGATTTCCTGTTAGAGCATGAGTGACTCCAAGACAATTACACCATTAGAAGTATCCTGAACAACATACAGGGAACAGCACCACTGAAGAATTCCCCTCACAGCATGGATGAATAGTGAAAATCTATACCACTGGATTCCCGAGTGACCTGTGCACAGGTACACTACCAAAGATTTCCCTATCAATTGATTGAATACCTCAAATATAACCTTAGGATCTTGTGAAGATCTCATGAGCCTCCCCACTGTATCCAAGATGGAATGTTAACAGGACAGCCTCATGAGCATCTACTGTAGTAGTCCCTGCTCTACTTCAATGTAGTCACACTCATGTCCAAGATGGAGGAATCTGACTCACAACAGTTACTTACACATCAACACAGATGCACACAGAGAGAACAAGAGCAGAAGTAATGGCGTTTACAATAACCTGGAGAACACGTGGTCACTCTGGCAGCCTTATGGTTGGTCTAATTATATTCAAGGTAAATACATGAGAAAAAAAATCTTTTCTTTGCCTTTAAGATTTTGATTTTCTTTTAAATGGTACCTTCATTAGACATAGCTAGTTCTTGATACTAAAAGTATTTACACGTGGAATACAAAATAAATATCTAGTAACTAAAAAAGATAATTATCCACTGATTCTCTTTGTACTGCCCCTGTTCATCTTCTGCTGCAGTTTCCGATGCCTTTTGTAAATCCTTCTCATTCTCACTGACAGATCTACTTGGGGCTCTGGTTTCACCCACTGTATTTCCACTGGTTTGTCCTCTGCTGGTATATGGAAGGCATCTGCACTGGGATCCTGTGGAAGAATAGTCTTTGGTTCTTTCTTCCGCAGTTTCTGAACATCTTTGACTTGCTGTTTCTCTCTGTACTTTGCAGCTGTAATGGACCTTATGACATGCCGATGCATGTTTGGAGACGGGTAATGAGGATTTTCATATAAAGTTCGTCCTCCAAAGCTTCCCTGAAAAATCCTTATGAGATTTAAGACAAAACGGGGTCCTATTTCCACTAGAGCAGCGTCTTCTTCTGTAATCTGGACGTTCTGAAACCATATCCTGTTATCCAGAATGGTGAATGTAAACACGTGATCCACAAATGGCCGACTCTTGGGATAATACCGTGGTGTACTAAAGATATGAATTAAAGAGTTCTTTTAACAAAGCATAATGTGGCAATTCATCAAAAGCAGGGTCAAAAGACAAAAGGCGGAGCGGAGAACCTTTCAGGCAGTCTCCAGTCATCTTCAGTTCAGCTAGGGTATGAATGTTTTGAACTAAGAATTTAGCAGACGGCCCATGAGGTGAATTTGAAAGCCACATACAGAGATCCTGCTTTTTCTTAGCTTCAAAGTAGATGCATTTGTTGCAGTTTTTTATTTCACAGACCTTGTTTATCACAAATAATTTATCTTTATGGCCTATTTTAATATCTGCTTTAGAATGAGGCATCAACATTCTCAAGTCTTGCATTAAGTGTCTTG
The DNA here is from genome assembly GCF_903995425.1 of Onychomys torridus. NCBI lineage: Eukaryota > Metazoa > Chordata > Mammalia > Rodentia > Cricetidae > Onychomys > Onychomys torridus. The sequence goes on from NC_050455.1 coordinate 12,244,775, forward strand.
TTCTGAAATTTATTCCTCTGGAAGAAAAGATGAGGATCCGCTTTTTATTTTTCCATTTGCCCTTGCAAACAGGACCTGGAATGTGATCTCTATCTTCTTCCTCCACCTCTTTCACCACAGCGTCTGGCTTAGCTGGTTCTGCCGGGTATCTTTCCGGCTCTTTTTTGGTTTCTTTGCCTGAACTTCCAAGCCCCCATGCCGCTTCCTCTTGGTCGCCACCATCTTGCCTTGCTGTGTTAGCTCGAAAAAAATCTCTTTGTGCATACATTTAAATTCATTTTCAGTAGTGACATGTTTCTGAAATACCATGTCTATTTAGAAAGCAAATTTGGGGCTCCTGTTAACGTGCAGACATTTATTAGAAAGCTTTTAACAATGCGTACTTTGATTTCCTAATAAAATTTGCTCTTCTCTCTCTCTCTCTCTCTCTCTCTCTCTCTCTCTCTCTCTCTCTCTCTCTCTCTCTCTCTCTGATATATACACACATTTACACTTGCACACTCTCCCACAGACACATTCACATGTTTATACACTCCACACATTCTCATATACACAGTTCTTAGTGATAGATCAAGTATAATTCATACAAGACATGTTTTATTGCAACACAGTTCTAATATAGTAGCAATTCTAGCAGAATTTATTCTGAGAAGAATGTATTTGCAGATGCTATTCATATGCTTCCTATCTTAATATTGTCCTTATCAATTTGTAAAGAGGATCCCAGATTTTAGAACTATGAAAAAAACTCAAAAATACTGATGTGATGTTGTTTGTGGGGAGAAAGAGGCAAAGTATTTTTCACCAAGAGTAACATCTAGAATATAAAAATGTACACAGATTTCTAAAATGCCTTTTCAAATCTTCGATGCCATTAACATTAGATTTTATAGATCTTTCCTGTCTACATTATGGATAAGGAGAAAATAGAAGCTATGCACAGACAAGAGTCTTCTGTACTACTATCAAATGACTTTAATGCCATAGTAACCAGCAAAGTGAAGCTGGGTAGTTTATGACAATTTAGAACCTCAAGACATTTACTTTCTGTTAAAATATTAATGAAACAGTTGACAGACTCACAAAATTATAAAAGAACATACCTAATAAAAGAGGCATTTGGTGGTATTGATCTGAACTCCAAGGAGGGTTCTATGAATTCAGAGGATTCAGAGGTATAAACTTCCCTACTATTGTTTTGTGTCTATTGTACATTTAGTAGGGACATATGATGCTTTCAGAGACAAATATCAATGTAACCATTCTTCAAAATTCGTGAAATTCTGGGACAAACCAGATCTTGGACTGGCACTGTCTTTATTTACTTTTAAATAGAAATGACTTACTTTGAAAAGAAGTTTTATGTTTTGACTAAAATTCTTGTCTTTAAATTATTTACTGGGCAGGAATTTCTGGTTCTGTTATTTTTATCATGAAGTAGGTATTGGGGTTATGAAGAACATTAGATCATGATGATCATAAACATTTTCATTCAGGAAGTGGTGCAGAAGCAGAAGCTAGTCAATGGAGTACAGGAAGTTGCCTCTTACTCTACACCCTGGGGCTGGAGATGGCTGCCAAAGCCAGCAGTAATAATTAGTCTTTATATGTGTGTGCATGTTTGTGTGTGTGGTGTATATGTGGGGGAGTGTGTGTGTGTGTGTTTGTGTGTGTGTGTGTGTGTGTGTGAGAGAGAGAGAGAGAGAGAGAGGAAGAGGGAGAGGGAGGGGGGGGAGAGAGAGAGAGAGAGAGAGAGAGAGAGAGAGAGAGAGTATATAGATTAGAGGATAATCTTGGTTAGTGCTCCTCAAGTGTGCTCCATCTATTTTAGAGGCAAGGCTTCTAACCCACCTGGGACTCATCAAATTGGCTATACTGAGTGGCTATCTAGTCCCAGGAATCCACTTGTCTCTACCTCCCCAGTGATGGGATTACAAGAGCACTCATCACACCTTATGGGTTTTCATTGTTGTAGGTTTTTTGTTTTGTTTTTTATTTTGCATTCTTTTCACACACTAGATAGCTGACCTGTTTCTCCATCTCCAATCATTTTTTTTTTAAATGACTGCTATTTCTTCAGGGCATCTTTTCTCCTTCCCTCAGGAGTTAACATGACAAACTATAGTCTTAAAAGCCTCCTGGAATTCATGCTCTCTGTTAGAAATAGACAACATACTTCCACTGAATTTAATAGTACTCTGTCTACTGACACAGCCCAGACAAAACCACCTTTCAACTGCTTATTTTACTTTTTATATGGACGGGGGAAAAGAACCCACAATTTTCACAATGTGTATTGTGGTGTTGGGTTCATATGATTACATATTTTAGAGCATTTTTCTCTTTATAAACAATGAGTATTTCTGAAAATCAGCAGGAGGGAAAGTCTGGAGTGCTCCCACCCTTGAGAGATACATTGTCTAACACATTGCATGAATCCAAATTGTTTATCTAAGATTTCACTTCAGTGCTGGCCTCATTAGCTCCATCTTTTAAAAATTATTTCTTTTATGTTTTGAGATTAGAATATAATTACACCATTTCCCCTTTCCATTTCTCCCCATGGCATCCCTTATACCCCTCCATCTTTTCAACAACTGAGTTCATTGCATATACATATTAAATTATGTCTCGTGATCACTGAGAAAGTTTGAAAGGTGTTTCAATGAGGGAAATAATATTTTCAACAGTCATTGTTCATAATATATGTACATGTAAGGAGAGGATAGAAGGAGGGGGAAAACACCTTATGCCTTCCACAGAAATCAATTCAGGGATGGATCACAGATCAAGCTATAAAACATCAGTAAGAAAGTGGAGAATTGTTTGTGACCTTGAGTTTAAAGATGTGTTACCTATGACAGAGAAAACACAATCCATGTAAGAAAAAAATGGGGAGTTGTTTGAGTTAAAGGTGAAAATGTGTGCTCTGACAAAGACTGTATTAAACAGAGATAAAACAAGACTAGGAAACAATATATAAAAAATATATGTGAGGTAAAGAAATAGTGAGATTTATAACGAGTTCCAAGCTCAACAATAAAAATCCAAGATATTGGCAAATAACATAAAAAACTGACCAAAGATAAACAAGCGACAAAAAGGTGCATAAAAGGCTGACATCATTTACTATTAAGTGAATTCTGGTTTATACACCACTTAGAATGGCTGAAAACCAGACAAGCTGACCACTTGGCAAAGTTGCAAAGCAAATGAACATTTGTTATTCATAGCTAAAAGGCATGTAAAATCGGATGGCTTCTTGAAGACAGTTTGGCAGTTTCTTACAAGTAAAAAGGTTTTACCATATGGCCCAGAAATCTTATTCTTAAGTATTTCTCCAAATGAATTAAAAATTTGTCTTTAGACAAAAATAAAATATTTGTAACAGTGTTATTTGTTCATTATTGCTAAAAATGAAGCAGTCAAGGTCTCCTTCAATAGAAAAAAGAATAAATTGATGTGCATTTTAACAAAGGAATACAATTCAACAATAAAAAGAAAATAGTTATTATATCAAGAGTAGATCTATATGAAACTTAAGTGCCTACTATTAAGTAAAAAAAAGATGGTCTAAGCAAGTGAAATACTTTGGAATTTGAATTATATGATGTTCTGTGAAAAGAAAAAAGATAGTTTCAAAGGATTTGCTGCAAAGTAGTTTGAGAACATGGGAAAGAATGAATTTTTAAGACAAGAAAACTGCTTAGTGTGTTACTCTACAGGGAAATACATGAGATTATATAATGGCAAAGTAGAACTCAGATTGAACAAATAATAAACCTTTGCTACAAGTGCATGAGCTAACACCATTGGTAGAGGCAGAAGGAAACATGAATTAACAATGTAGATAAGTGAATTATGTAATATTAAAAGCAGCAAGACCTGTACGAGAGGACAGTAACCTGGCTGCTCCACTCCTTTTCTGTGGGTTATACTTTAATGCTATGATTGGGCTGAGTAAGTGCTGGAACCAAACTATTGAATATATAGGTAAAAGTTGGTGAGAACCTAGGGTTTTTGTTTTGTTTTGTTTTGTTTTATCGCTGGGACATAAATGACCCATTTGACATGGAGGCATCATATTAATGGAGATATTAGTATGTTGGAATTAATATTTTGTTTCATCTAGACACAGATAGTAACATTTGGAAATAATGATGAGTATGTGAATGTGTGTCACTTAATACACAAATGTGTATATGTCCTCACACTGAGAACTAAAAGTAACATATCTAACATAACATTAGCAACAAGTCTACTTATCATGCAGCCCTTACTCTCTTTAGTGCTTTTTCTAGCCAAAGGACCAGCCTCACTCCTGGGAGAAGCACTGGCTTTGAGGATGTATGTAGGATCTGTTTGGAACAGTGTATAGCATCAGAAAAACAAACAAACAAAAAAACCACACACACAACACACACTCACACACACACACACACACACACACGTAGAAAAAAAACAGTGCAGAGGGTATGGTGGTTCAATAGGTATGGCTAATGGAGTCATGTGTTTGAATGTTTGGCCTATAGGGAGTGGCATTATTAGAAGGTGTGACCTTGTTGGAATAGGTGTGGTCTTGTTGGAGGAAGTGTGTCACTGTGGGGACAGGCTTTCAGGTCTCATTTAAGCTCAAGCTATGCACAGGGTGGTAGACAGTTCACTTTCTTTTGCTTGTGGATCCAAATGTAGAACTCTCAGCTCCTTCTTAAGCACCATAACTATTTCATGGTGCCATGCTTCTTGCCATAGTGATAATAGAATTGAAACTGTAAGCCAGTCTCAATTAAATGTTTTCTTTTTTGAAAGTTGCTGTGGTCATGGTGTCTCTTTCCAGTAATAGAAACCCTAACTAAGACAGAGGGTATGTCAAAAACAACAAAACAAACAAAAAAAACCACAGAAGCTTATGTAAAATAGTCTTCAAGCTGGAGAGGAATTATAGGCATCACCAAAAATGTAATACTTTGAGCATCAAAATAAAAGTGTGCTAGTGTCTAACTCACAATATAAAATAAATATCCATGAGTGCACAGTGGTGTAAAAAATGGGTATTTTACTCCATATCCAGACTTCTCACATCATCTTCCAGAATCTAGCCTGGTAAGCACTCCTGACCACCCCATCCTCATTTTTCTGCAACCTGCCAGAGCTAGCCTGGGTCCCATAATCAATGCTCTAACATAGTTCTGGTTTGGCTACTGGAGCCTGCACAACAGCTGAAGTCTGGGTTTCCACAAAGTCCCAAATTCCAGAACCCCATCTACTCTGATGACAACTCCCAAGCTCTAGGCTTTCACTGGGACATCCTCTATCTGCAACCACCCAAAGATCCTTCCTACAGTGCTTCTATTTGCTTGGTACTCAGATACCTCATGTCCTCCTCCAGGCTCTGTCTTGGTGAGTGAACATGCTTGATTGCCCCATTCATAACTTCACTGAAACTCACCAAATTTAGCCTGGGTCCCACAAGCACTGCACCAACCTAGTCTGGCCTTCCTTTCTTTCACTGCAGAGGAGCTCTAGGCTTGGGCCTGCATCCTTCCTAGCTATCCTCCAAACAACAGACCTCTTTCACACCACACCACAGCCAATCTTTCTACCCAGACAGATCTACTCCATACTCCAGGCTTAGAACAGGAAACATCCTGAATATCAGCCCAATCTGTCACCTGACTTCATTCCACCCATGACATTTCCAACTGATAGACCCAATCAATCTTCATGCCTTCTTTTCTTCTCCAATCTGGAACAGGCTCAGAACCCACAAAGGAAATCCACATGCCCAGATTTCATTGCAAAAATACCAAAAATATATTTTAAAAAATCAAGGCAGCATTTTTCTCCAAATTCTGTCAGTTCTGCAGAAATGTTAGCCAATACCAATAAGAATTTTCTAGATGAAATCTAGAACATAGAATTTAAAAGAACAATTATGAACTTCATCAAAGAATCCAAAGAGTTTAAAGAAGACACATAAAACAACTCAGTGAAATCAAGGAGGAAGAACATATGGAGAACAAATGCCTGAGTGAGGTGTCCCACCCCACCCCTCCCAAAAAAGAAAAACCCACACACAGAAAATATGGTGGTTTAAAAGAAAATGGCCCTAAAGGAGGGAACTATTAGAAGGTCTGGCTTTGTTGAAGTAGGCATGTCCTTATTGGAAGAAGTGTGTCACTGTACACACTTCCTTTGAGGTCTCATATATATTTAATACATGCCCAGTGGTTCAGACCACTTTTTGCCTATCAATTTGTAGGACTCTCACCTCTAGTACCATGTCTGCCTACACATCACCATGTCACACCATTATGATAACAGACTAATCTTCTGAAAATGTAAGCCACCCCAATTAAATGTTTTTCCTGTATAAGAGTTTCCATGATCATGGTGTCTCTTTGCAACAATAGAAACCATAGATAAGACATAAGGCTAATGGAAATGACAGAGACAATCCATGACTTGAGAACAGAATTCAATCATTAGATGGAAACACTGAAGAGGACACAAACTGAAACAAGGAGGAATTAAAACCCAATAGCACAATTAGAAAACTCAAAGGAAAGCCTTAGAAGTAGAAAGAATCAAGCAAAATACAGAACACAGGAAAGGAACAAACAATAAGTATGTGACACTATTAACAAACCAAGTCTTAGAATTTATGGGTATAGAAGCAGAAGAAACCCAAGACTATATCATACACCAGGTCTTCAACAAGGTCATAGACAAGCAGGGTGGCAGTGGCACATGCCTTTAATCCCAGCACTTGGAGGCAGAGCCAGAAGGATCTCTGTGAATTTAAGGCTTGCCTGGTCTACACCAAAATTACACAAAGAAATCCTGTCTTGAAAAATTAAAAAAAAAAAGTCATAGACAGAACTTTCCTGAACTAAGGAAAGACACACTCATACAAATACCAAATACAAGAAGCACAGATCACATGAAATAGACAAGACCAGAAAAGAAACTCCTCATGGCATATCACAAAACATAAGGTATATATAACAAAGAAAGTATATTGAAAGCTTCAAGAGAAAACAAACAAACAAACAAACATCAGAACAGCTGATTTCTCAGTGAAGACTTTAAAAGCCTGAGAGTCTTGAGCAATGCATCTTAAGACCTAAAATACTACGATAGTGAAACTAATATAATATACCCAGCAAAACCATCTGAAATAATTGAAGAAGACAGAAAAACTTTTGATGACATAAACAGTCTGAAAAGGATTATATCCTACAAACCAAACCTAAAGAAAGTTCAGGAAGCATTATTTCTTGCTGAAGAGAGAGATGAGCATAGTAGAGAGACTGTGTAAAGAAATACAAAGCCACATTATTTTTTAAAAAACCAAAATACCACTGAGAATATAAACATAAAAAATTAATAACACCATGACCACAATTAGTAAATACATTAATGGCCCCAATTGTCCAATCTAAAGACATAGACTGACTGAATGGATCAAGGAAAAGAATTATCTATCTGTTCCCTACAAGAAACTCATTTTAGCTTTAAATCTAGGTACTGCCTTAAAGTAAAATGTTGGATAAAAGTACTACAATCAGAATGGGATTAAGAAACAAGCAGGCTTCCCTGTCCTAATATCTGATAATGTAGATGTCAGACTATGATAGAAAAGCTAATGGGGGACATTTCATTCTAATCAAGGAAACAGCAGCCAAGAGGACATAACTATCCTAAATATATATGCAATGAACTCAGGGATTCCTAGTTTTATTTAAAAATCTACTACTGGATTTAAAGACACAGATAGATTAACATCAACCCTCCTTCTATAATAGAGAGGTCATCCGGACAAAAAATAAACAGAGAAATATCATAAATAATTGGCATCATATATCAAGTGGGCTTAGCAGATATTTACAAATATTCTATCCAAACACTAAGGAATACACATTATATTCAGAAACAAAGGGAAACTTTTCTAGAATAGACCACATCCTGTGACACAAAACAAGTCTTTACAAATTCAAAGATTGGAATCACTCCTTGTATCCTATGTGACCACAATGTAAGAAAACTTAAAATTCAAAGTAAAACTTTCTCATGGAAATTATACAACTCATTACTGAATGATGAATGCATCAAAGAAGAAATCAAGAAAGAAATTTAAAAGTACTTCCTGGAACTAAATGAAAATGAGAATACAACACAGCAAAACCTCTGAAAGCAGTCTTCCAGAAAAAAATTTTAGCTCTAAACAAGTGCCTCCATTTTTAATAAGTCAGAAAGAGCATTAATAAATAGCTTAATAATGCAACTCAGGAAGTTGGAAAAACAAGAGCAAAACAAATGCAAACTCAGTGGATGGCAAGAAATAATAAAAATCATAGCTGAAATCAATGAAATAGAAACAAAGAAAAGAAAGAGTCAACAAATCTAAGAGATTATTCCTTAAGAAGATAAACATAATTGACAGATCCTTATCCCAACTAATCAAAAGAGAGTATGAAAAATAACAATCAGAAATGAACAGGATTTCAATAGACTCCAAAGAAATTCAAAATATTCTAAGAGAAGTTTTTTTTTTTAAATGTACTCCATTGTGCTTATGAAAACCAAAAAGAAATGGGTAAGTTCCTGGATTCAGTCAAACCACTAAAATTAAATGAGTGGAAAAGTCAACAATATAAACAAACAGATGTATAACAAATGAGATTGAAATAGTAATAAAAAGCCTTCCAGCTAAAACAAAGTCCAGGACCAGATAGATTCACAGCAGATTTCTACAATATATTTAAAGAACTATATCCAAAAAATATTGAAGCAGAAAGAGCACTCCAAAAACCTTTCTATGAAGCCAGCATCACTCTAACACTTAAACCAAATAAAGACATAAAAACAACAACAGAGAGAAAAATTGCAGGACAACATCCCTGATAAATATAGATGCAAAAATACTCAATAAAATAGATATGCATAAAAAGATTATACACCATGACCAAGTTGTCTTAATCTTTCAAATTCAGAGAAGGTTCAACATGCATAAGTCAAATAAACCACATAAATGGACAAGAATCACATGGTTTTCTCAATAGATGCAGAAAAAGAATTTGACAAAATCTAACATGGCTTCATGATGAAAGTCTCAGAGAATGTAGGACCAGAGCAAACATACCTCAACATAATGAAGGCTATATGTAAGAAAAACACAGCCAACATCATCCTAAATGGTGAAGAGTTTGAAATAGAACCACACAATTAAGACATGTGATAGGCATGTCCACTATCTCCACATTTTTTCATCATTATGCTCAAGGTACAAGCTGGAGCAATAAGGCAAGAGAAGGAAATTAAAGTGGTAGAAAAAGGTAAAGAAGGAGTCAAACTGTCCCTATTTGCTGATGGCACACTATATACTAGAGATTATAAAAATTCTACCAGAAAACTTCTAGAAAGAATAATCAATTCAGCAATGTGACAGGATACAGAATCAACTTTCACAAATTAATAGCTTTTCTATACAGCACCAACAAAGATATAGAAAAGGAGATCATGGACACATTCCCATTCACAATAGTCTCTAAGAAAATAAAGTATCCAGGAGAAGACTTAACTAGAGAAATGAAGGAACCGTATAATGAAAACTTTACATCTCTGAAGAAAGAGATAGAGGAAGACATTAGAAAGTGGAAAGGTGTCCCATGCTCATGGATGGGTAGATTAGCATTATGAAAATGACCATACTGCTAAATGGCATCTACAGATTCAATACAGACCCAGTGAAAATCACCATCCCATTCCTTACAGAAATATATATTTAAAAGACTACCTTAAAATTCATATGGAGCCACAAGACCACTCATATAGCCAAAATAACCATGAGCAAAAAGGACAGTGCTGAAGGGATGACAATCCCAAATCCTAAGATATACTGCAGAGCCATATCATGAGAACAGTGTGACTGATGCAAAATCAGACTTGTAGACCAACAGAACAAAGCCAAAGACCCAAACATGAGCTCATGTAATATCAGACAGTTATATTTGACAAACACGACAAATACATATGATGGAGGAAAGAAATCATCTTCAACAAATTGTTCTGGAGATACTATATATCCATGTTCAGAAGAATGAAATTAGGCCCATATATGTCACCTTGAATAAAAATTAATTCCAAAAAATACCTAAATGTGGAACCTGAAACATTGAAACAACTAGAAGCAAACACAGGCAGTACCCTACAAGATATATAGATGTAGAAAAGGACTTCCTAAGTAGGTCTTCATTTGACCAAATAATAAGGCCAACAATTAACAAGTGGGACTTCATGAAACTAAAAGGCTTCTGCAGAGCTAAAGAAACAGTAATTCAGGTAATTAGAAAGCCTGAAGAATAGAAGACAATGTTTGTCCACTACACATCTATTGTTTAATATCCAGCATATACAAATAATCAATGAAAATAAATAACCCATTTGAAAAGTGAACCTGTATAGAGAGTTCTCGAAAGAAGAAAAAAATGGCCAAGAAATATCTCAAACATAAGTAATTCATTATTTCTAGTAATTGGAGAAGTGTTCATCAAAACAAGATTTCATCTTACCCTAGTCAGAATGGCAGACATCAATGGAACAACTTACAGCAAATTCTAGAGGGAATGTGTTGGGGGGCAAATAGAACATTCATTCATCCTTAATGGGATTGCCAACTGCTGCAGCCACTATAGACATCAGTGTGGAGAATTCCCAACAAGCTCAAAATAAACTTACCATATGGCCCCACTGTACCACTCCTTGGCAAATGCCCTATAGCTGAAGTTTTCTCTGGTCCTGCCCAGCCCCATAGACACTGTAGCTGCTTATAAAATAATCACCACAGAAGCTTACATTAATTTAAACTGCTTGGCCATTAGCTCAGGCCTACCACTGACTAGTTCTTATGGTTTTTGTTTTTTGGTTTTGTTTTGTTTTGTTTTTAATTTTTTTTGAGACAGGGTTTCTCTGTGTAGCTTTGTGCCTTCCTGGATCTCACTCAGTAGACCAGGCTGGCCTCGAACTCACAAAGATCCACCTGCCTCTGCCTCCCAAGTGCTGGGATTAAAGGTATGCGCCACCAACGCCCGCAAGTTCTTACATTTAAGCTCAGCCTATTTCTGTTAATCTGTATGTTGCCATGTGTTCCATGGCTTTACCTGTGTGTGATTACATGCTGCTTCCTGGACTGTGGACTGGTGTCTACTTACTCAGCCTTCCTGTTCCCACAATTCTCCTTGTCCATTTACCCCACCTATACTTCCTGCCTGGCTACTGGTCAATCAGCTTTTTATTTATCAAACAATCAGAGTAACACATTCACAGCATATAGAACATCCCACAGCGATGCCCCAAGGTCCAAAATCCTACTCCACAGACAACTTGCTCAGCCATGTTCATGACTGCTCTATTCACAATAGCTAGGAAATGGAAGCACAACTGATAAATGGGTAATAAAATGTGATCTAGATGCATCTAGATCACATTTTATTATACATATATTTATATAATAAGCACATACGTAATTACGGAATACAATTCATCTGTAAATAAAAATGAAATAATAACTTTGTAAGCAAATGGATAGAACTATAAAAGATCACATTGTGTGAGGTAACCCATGCCCAATAAGAAAAATGTTAATGTTTTTTTTCTCATTGGAGGATAGTAGCTCCAAATCTTCACATATGAGTACTTCATATATTATTATAACTACAGAAACCAGGAAAGTAAAACAGGACCATTTCTAGAATGAAGGACTTGAGGAGCAATATAGAGGGTCTCCTTAGTGAGGGGACATGAGGTCAATACAAAACAATGTGGGAAGATGGTAAAGGGGAACAGCAGGATAGAAGTGATCTGAGAGGAAAATGAGAAAATAGAGAGTCCTTAGAGTTGGAAAGATAAATACAGAAGAGGGAAGGAAGAGAGTAAACTAACAGGTACAGGTTTCTGAATAAGCCACAACAAATTGTATGATTAACTATTTACCTGCCTAACAAATACCCTATAATGTAGTAATTCAGAGTATAAATATACATATATAGTTTTAACAATTTTTTTCCTCTGGTCTGACAGTGCTTTCTCCAAGACCCTAACAAAATCCTCAACACCAGCCATGTGAAACTCTCTTTTTAATTGTTAGCTAGGGCTGTCCAAAAGATCTCCCAAACATATAGCTTGTTGCTACTGCTCTTGGTTTGTCCCAGAGATGAATGATAAGTCCCTATTGCTTTAGAAACAGGTCCCAAGACTCCTGAGCTAGAACTGACCAGATTTCTAACTTCCTTAGGAGTAGCTCTCCTGATACTAAAAGGTGTCATGCAAACTTCCAAAGGAAGGAGACAATCAATAGTGCTATCCAGCTATCATGCCTATGAACCACATCAAAACTAGCATGGTGTGTCCACCCTACTGGTTGTAATAATGGCACAAATACCTGAGATCACTACAGAAAACCACAACCAATCAAAACCTAGTATTTTGGAGTCAGTCCCAATGGATACATGTATAAAATACTCCTGCACCTAAGGCCTAGGGAACATTTTAGAAGAGGGGGAGGAAATCCTTTAAGAGCCAGAGTTTCAGCGAGATTGCTGTGAAATTAGGTCTCCTAGTAGTTTCAGAAGCTATATCCATAAACTCTCAACAACATGACTGCCCAAATGTAAGCTGAACAGAGATGATACCAATGCACATGCCAAGGTAAAGAAGTTTCATAGGAGAATCCCATGAGGCCTTAGTCCTAAATAAAAGAACTATAGGCAACCAAGAAAAATTGGGAGCGGGAGAGGTAATCTTCACCAGGGGAGAGCACATCAGTTGGTTATCCAGTGCCATTTTGTATTTAGGAATGTATATGTATATACATTTATGCATGTGGTATCAATTAATGAAAAAAGAGTCCATAAATTTGAAGGAGATTGGGGAGGAGTACATTGGAGAACTCGAATGAAGGAAAGGGAAAGAAGAAATATAGTTATACTATAATTTCAAATACTAAAAAAGAATAAGTATATAAATAAATAGCAAGGGTACATGCATTTCTTAAGCAGATGCAAATAAAAACTTTATGTTGATTTGGGTCCTTTTTAGCTATCCTACACATCACAACTTCCATACTGAAAATTCAACATTGAAACGAAAGGCAAAGAACTTTTAAAAAAGTAATTCATTTATTCTTAGTTTGTTTGCATTGATGTTTTGTCTGGATGTATGTCTGTGTGAGGGTGTCAGATTTTGGAGTTACAGGTAATTGTTAGCTTCCATGTGGGTACTGTGAATTGAACCTGGGTCTTCTGGAAACACAGTTAGTGTTCTTAACTACTAAGCCATCTCTTCAGACCCTGGTAAAGAACTTTTTGATGAAGAACTCAAACATCTCCATAACCAGATGATGAAGTTCAGTATCTCCAGTGATATATCCATTGATAAGGTGTGATAGAGATGATACTTTACTTTCATATCTTTTCTTTCCCAAAGCCCCAACTTTAGTATAGACTTTAGAAAAGCATTTAATTCAGGTAGAGAGACATGTTCAAAATTCCAGAAAACATACCTGACCAGCAAAGTCAGGTTTAGGTTATCCAGAACAAAGAGTATGCTGCTGTTTCCAGGGGTTGAAGCATTTCTACATAGAGGGAAGCAAGAAGGCTCACAAAACTCTGTCTCTCTGTCTCTCTCTCTGTCTCTCTGTCTCTCTGTCTCTCTCTCTGTCTCTGTCTCTCTCTGTCTCTCTCTCTCTCTCTCTCACACACACACACACACACACACACACACACACACACACACACACCAAAACAAAACCAAACAAAATCCCCACAACAACAACAGGCATCAGGAGACATCTATATGAACAACAAACAGTTCCAGCACACGTGGTGGGGGGGGGAGTGTTGTTTCTTCCATGGAACTGCCTAAAAGTCCTGCAAAGAACTCAAGCACTATTGCTTTCGTGAGTTATTACCCACACTGCTGGGGATTTTCAGTGATGAAGCTGCCAGAGTCATCTATGATCCCATAAGTCATTCTAACAATTTCATTGGTGCTCCAAGCTAGCCTTAAATGGAGTTTGGTCTGTTGTTGGTGCCCTATATCGCATGTACATGCTTGTACCTGTCTCCCAGGGAAAAGTCATGCACCACAACTGGCATGAGAACAAGAACTCACATGGCCCATGGGAAATAAGACACACACTGAGAGTAGAACATTGGTGGGGCAATCCCAATATGCCTACCTTCCCTGTGAGGAAGGGTATAGTGTGACTCCTTGTTGTAATGGCAGTGTCATGCTCTTTCTTGTGGTTGTTAAAACATGTGATTGAGGGTGATCTGTCTGCAGATAGAGCATTCCTGAGGGGAAATCCCAGGGAGATCATCTTCCTCTATGTGTTATGGAGTGGCATGATTTCAAGAAGGAATGCATGGATGCCTCTTAGGGAGTACCCAGATACCTTCCAAGAAGATGATGGACTAGAAAACATACTGGAATCACTGAAACAGGGACCTATGGGACTCAATTGTGAGCGCAGTGTGCAGGCTTTGGCTGTAGGTATAAAACATGATACTGAGGCTCCTTTGCCTGCCTTGAAAAACCTTGCCTGTGTAAGGGGGGAGGATATGAAAATAAAGAGCACATAGTATTGTCTTCTGTGTTTGCTTCTAATTTGACTGGAGAAGTGAGGAAAATAGAAAGCGAGATGGAAAAGCTAGCTTGCTACATGTTACAGTTGGAGGGATGCAAGAGAAAGGGAATAAAAACTAGACCTATGATAAGAGCCATTTTGGGGTGTAGCTTGAATTCTAATGTCTCCCTTGGGAGAGGGAGTGAGAAGGTGTGGTGTCAATGACACAGACACTGTGAGTCCACTAAAGGCAAATAACAAACTCATTTATTCAATAACAAGGAAGGCCTTGTATAACCTCCTCCAGTGTCCAGTCTGTGTGGTTGTCCCTCATTGGCTGGGCATGATCAGGAACTCTGACATCAATCAGGACCTCTGACAGTGATCACGAACTCTGATAGCTCCTGTTGCTAGGCCATCAGGCAGACGCTAGGTTGGCTTTTAAGGAATATTTTTTTTAAGACTTTTTTTTTTTTTGAGCTGAGGATCGAACTCAGGGCCTTGCACTTGCTAGGTGAGCGCTCTACCACTGAGCTAAATCCCCAACCCTTTTAAGGAATATGTTATGTAGATGCCTTGGCAACTGGTCTGAGCCAATTTCCTCAACCCTATGGGCCTGTCAGACAACCAGTGGATAGCCCCATACTCATGAGTATATAAACAACACAAACAAAATTTGTGGGCTATAAAAACAAAATAAAAAGAACACAAAATTGAAAGTGGGTAGAAGGATGGGCAGAACTAGAAGGAGTTGGGGGAGGAGTCAAGAGTGAATATGGTGGAAATATATTGTATGCCTGTATGAAATAGTCAAATAATATAAATATTATGGTTTTCTTTGGGGAAGTGAGACACAAATAATCTGGCTTGTTCAAGCCACTGAGAGCAAATGTGACAAGAATCATGCTAAGCAGAATCTTTTCCTAGAACCTACAGATAAGGAAAAGAACCGACAAGATAAATGCTGTGCTAATGAGCCTCTGGAAGACTTGAAAGCAGTTCCCCAAATAGGTGATAGGAGCAAGGGGCGGCAGTGCAGATGAAAGAGTTGAGCTTGTCTTTGATGTGGACAGTTTCCCCTAGAAAGTGCTGTATACATTTTCCCCCTAAGAGAAAGTCTACTGGAGATGAGATTGTTCACCCAACCTACAGTCTTTTCATCAGCCAGATGCAATGCCAGTGTATGGATAATAGCCACAGACTGGGCTCAGTGCCTGTCAAACTAGGAGCCAGCTTTAGTGGCAGGCAGGTGAATGCCCTGCTCCCTCTGGGCCCCAATCTGGGCAAAGTATTGCAAGATAGCTACTGCACAAGGGTAGAGGGTGTAGAAAAAAGTCACAGTAACCCTATAGGAGCATCCCAACATGGGAGGCCGAATGGCTCATGAAAAATGATCAGCACATTGAGGGTTATACTGATAATGGCCCCCATCCATACTACTGTATCTAACAAGGTTTTCTCTTTAAATAATATTTATGTAAGTTTTAGGAACTTTTCATGCCTATTAGTTCCTGCTAACTTTAAAATTTTGACAAGTCAAATATCGTGCTAATATTGAGCCTCTGGACACTGGATTCTAAGACCAATTTGTATTTTCCTGGAATCAATGACAGTAGACTTTCAGATACATTGACCGTTCTCTCTACAAAGGCTCCATTAATGCTAACCCTTGAGTCTTATAGATTTGGAAAATCATCTGAAAGAACACTAAAAGCAATAGTTGAAAGAGTTTGAATCAAGTAAGTCACCATGAATGGGTGGAAAAGTCACCTACAAGAGCCTTATGGTTTTCAGCTGAAAATCCCATTATTATAGGTGGGTTACATTCCAGCAAATTGTGGGCCAGAGAGATGTTTATGGCCACACAAACAAAAAAAGGCTACTGTCAATGCTATTGGTTGAATGCCAGAACTAGATGGCAAGCCCTGTTGATGTAGTAATCACACACTTTGGTTGCAAAACATGAGAAAATGAAGCTGGGACAGGACTGGAATAATGTGACAACTGAGCCACTGGCTGCTTTTTATGTGCTTAGAGGCAGGCTGCTGGTGGGGAACAGGCACCACGAGAACTGTTCGGTTATATTTACTGTGTGCTACACTACTAACATACCAGCCAAAATGTGCCTTCTGGTTCAACAGTGGTATGACTGTTAAAGGTGCAGCCAACTGCTTTCCAATTGGTCTTAAGCCTCCACAGAAGGGAACTCACATCTGGAATTGTAAACCATGGGAAAAACCTGATACTGGGGTGTCACACAGGATGTAGGGAGCTGATACTATTATCATTTTGTAAAATGAATGTGCCTGTCAATTTGCCTTCTAAACATTTGTCTTTACAACCATTGATTACTGCTGTTGTCAGTGTAGCCATGGAGGGAAATTTTGCAGTAGGTGATGGTGACTTTCATTCTGAAACTGTTGATAACAAGTAGCCGTTGCTGTGGTTCAACCACCAAATGACTAATCATACATGGAAAATAAGCAAACAGATGGATATATCACAATAAAAAATAATATAAACAAGTAGATTGTGGCAAATAAGAAAAAATTACAAAGGCAGCCAGATGTAAAGTGACTGCATTTTTTTTTTTTTTGCTCACAGGAAAGAGATGAAGATGACTGAAATATTTCATCTTAAGCGATATAAATGAGAAGGCAGGGAGGTAGTTGATAAGCACTGCTTACCAATAGCTGTGCCCTCCTCCTGCTCTCTGAGATAGAAGTTGTCAACTGATTTTTAACATTTATTTAATGAAACTTGAATAGCTGTAGCAGCTTCAAAAGGTAGAACAAAGTCAGAGATCTTACTTTATATTTTAAAATATAATACATTAATTAAGAAAGTGTATCATTGACATCAGGAAAAACACAGTCAATGAAACTGAGCAAATGGGTTTGAAAAAGAAGTGAGGGATTTTCCATTTTTAACAAATGTACCAAGAGATTTCTATAAGGTATATCTTTTTAACAAAGGACTTTGCAGTAATTGAAGCTTCACATGTACAGAATATCAAGCCGGGACTCTTATCCTCACACCATATACCAAATCCATACAATAGCTCAAAAGCAAGCACACACATGTCAGAAAGAAACATAAGTAAACCATGTGACCTTAAATTAGACTAAATTTTCTTAGATGTGGTACTGTAAGCAAGTCACAAAGAACAAGGCAGTCAGGTTTGATCAATATAAAAATGATCTTTCCCTTTGAAAGCTACTGTCAGGAAAAGTTAAAGATAAATCACAAAGAGAAAACATCTTTAAATCAGATATTTGATGAAGAGCTTATGTTTAAAGTATATGAAGAATTCTTAAAACTCAATAATAAAACAACAAATTACAGTAAAAACAAAATAGTTAGGTAAATGTTTTAAACATAACTTTCACTGAAGCATAAGGTACCAGTTTGGAAACATATATTTAAATAAGATGCATTAATTTGGAAATGTAAACATATACAACATTGAACAAGAATTCCACTTGTGGGTATTTAGCAAGGAAAATGAAAACATATGTCGACATAAATATTTGTGCAGAAGCATACTCAGTATTACATCATCATCTAAAAGTAGATACATTGTAAATGCCCAGCATTGGTGTTGTATAGACAAAATGTATAATAATAAATATAGTATTACTTATAAATAAAAGTAAACTACTTATACCTACAATAAAATAGATAAAAGAAAAATATATTAGTATGTTATTTTAAGAGAATGAATCTAGACGTGGCAGTCTATACATATGTGGTCCTACATTCTACTGGTGAGAGCTAGTTTTGACTTCAAATAGGCTGAGGAAACCATTTTGGAGGGTTATCAAAGGATTATTACACTAGATTAAGGTAATGGACATATAACATCATACATTTACATAAATAATAATTACAGCATCTTAATTTCTCATATTCAAATTGTTTAAATCCCAAACTACCAATAAAATGTATCTAGCTTTAGTGAAACACAAATAAGAGGAAAGAGAGAGAAAATTGACAGCCTTTTTTAATGAAATTTAATTTGTTACCAAAAATCGGTATACACACAATTATACCCCAAATTCTATAAAGTTTAACAACAAATTCTACTGAATATTTAAGAGAAAAATAGTAACATTCTAATAAAATTTATCTTTTCTACAAAGAAAGTAGGAATGAATATTGTAACTTACACTATGAGTTCAATAATACTATATATATATATATATATATATATATATATATATATATATATATATATATATATTATGTTACAGATATTATAAGGGAATTAAAGAGAAATCTCCTTTCTAAGTGTCAGGACTAAACCATCAACAAATAACAAAGACATGAATCCATATTTTTGGAAAAGTATCTTTACATTTAATATACGAATTAAATTTACAGTAAACATGGTATAACAATAGCTGGCATGCTATATTTACAGAAGATTAGGAAAATATCTTACTTAGTATTTGAAGAAATTCTCTTAATAAGATATAACACTTTCACACTGTGAAGAAGAGTAAGGACTGTTAGCTCTCCTAAAAAAATAGAACAATTTCTTCAGACAGATAAAAAGCATCTTCACCCACCACATAGCTGACACAACACTTAAATGTAATGAGTCCTTTTCTGCTCTGCCAGCCAGCTCCCAAATAATGATGTGGAAACTTCTTATTAATTATAAAATCCCAGCCTATAGCTCAGGCTTGCTTCTAACTAGCTCTTATAACTTAAATTAACCAACATCTGTATTAATCTATTTTCTACCACTCGGCTTTTTTACCTCTATCTTATTCTGTGTGTCTGACTCATTCTGTGTCTGGCTAGCATCTCCCACATGCCTAGATTCCTCCTCCTCTTCCTATCACTCCTGCCTAGCTATTAGCCATTCAGTTTTTTTATTAAATCATTCACAATGACACATCTTCACACAGTATAAACAAATATTCCTCAACACTTAAATGAAACATTTATTTCTTCACTCCAAAGATAGATATTTAGATATGTTTTTCCATCATATGCATTCATAATTATTTGAAAAATGTTAGCTAGTGTAATAAAACAAGAAAAATAAATAAAATGTATGTATTAAATCAGAAAAGAAATACAGCACCAATACTTTCAAGTAATGTTAGTGCAAATAATAAATTATAAAATACCAATAAATGAATTTGGCAAAGTTATAACAAAAGATCACTATTTTAAAATCTATTACTCATATACAATACTAGTAAATAAACCAAAACTCAAAGTAACATTTTAGGCAGTAGAAATGATCAAGACTTGAGAATAAATAAATATAAAAGTCTTGTCCAATAGTTCTACATTAAGAATCCTAAAATATAACTGAAAAAATACTGCAATTTTACAAATACACCAGTTTTAGTGTTTTCCACTTGAGTTCCTCAAATGATTTTAACTTCATTAATATACCAATTTCAATGTGGCTAATAGAACCATTCTTTCCAAATTAACCTCTAAATTCAAGTCCATCCATAACAAAAATAGCCAAATTTTTAATTTGTATGGAAATGCAATCATCCAGAAAATGCATACAAAAGCAAGAAAGTTTCAGAATTTACATTTTTTCCCACCCTCCCTGCAAAGCTTCAGCAATCATGACAGTTTCTTACTGGTGCAGATAAAATAAATCTAACAGGTAAGTAGAATGAAATAAAATAGCCAGAAATAGATCCACACAACTCCTTTTTTGTGTGAAAAAAGTGCTAAAGAAATTCAATGAATGAATAAAATAATAAATTACATAAAATGTTAGACCTCATCCTAGTCACAAAAATTAATTATGTTTACACCATAGACAAAAGTGTGATGCCTAGAGCAAAAGAATAAGAGTGTGTCTTCTTGACCTTGGAGTATGCAAGAATTTCTTGGCCTTAATTATAACAGAAAATTAAATGCATACACTTATATAACTTCATTAAGTGCACCAGCTGCCACTCCAAACACAAACAGACAGTGACTGACAGGAAAATATTTAGAGTCTGTGAGCAAGTGAAAGCCAGTCTGTAAGTGCAGTCCGTGCAGTGACAGCCTGTGTCAGGGAGAATGCTCTGGGTGGTAGGAATGCTTTGTATATTCTTTTGAACGACAGTTATGAGTGTATACACAATTTTCAAAGTCATCACTTGAACCTGAGACTTTCACATGTTCGAATCATTATATATCACAAAAAAGAACAGAAATCAAAACATTAAACAATTTTTCCAACATGAGCTATTTCTTTACTGCATAGAGAAGTATAGAAAACCAGCCATAAAGACCAAGTAGGGAGAGCCAATCTTATGATATAGAAATAGAAGAGAGTAAATTAGATGGAAAGGTTGTGTTTTCTATTTTTTTGGAGGGTTTTTACTGTATTGATCACCTTTGGGGTTAACATTGGGGAGAGTCTCTAGAGAAAAGAATTTTCTGCTAAAAATGTGCATTGATCAAAATTCTTACCAGAATATTCTTACCAGGTATTGTTAAAAGGCACGACTCACTATTTTGACATTTGAATGTCATAACTAGCTTTGATCCCTTTCCTTGGAGACATCTCACCTAAGTGTGACAGAGTCATGGAAAGCCAGGGGGAGTAGGTGAGCAATGATCTCTTTTTCTGAATCTCTTTATTCTCATACAAAAAATAAATATGCTTAGCTTCACCACCACTCCTAGCCTTCTGGGGATGATGAAAATCCTGAGAGATTATGAACACTGAAAAGCCATTGCCTCCTTTTTCCCCCTGAAACACAGCTCTGTTGCCTTTCCTCATTGCTAGGTGGCTCTTACAGGGGTGGCAGTTCCTGCATCCTCTTCCTTCTTTTCTCTCTTCACGTACGTGCACCAGGGCACAACTGGATGTCATTTCGCTGCCACAATGGGCTCCTAAGAGACCTTCCAGTTATTCCTGCTACTTAGCCAATCAATCATGCCACCCCACGGTTACTGGAAGTGCATTGGCTAAGATGAGCAGTGTTGTGCTCCCTGCAATAAACTCAATGGGAAAAGCAATAAGAATTCTTTGGTACAAAAGAATCCGTATCTCCCCATCCTTTCCGTCCTTCCTTGTAAATGTAGCAAAATAGCTTTATATTTTCCTGTGAGCTTTTAGTGCTATGGATACAATAAAGAGGAAGTTACTCTACAACTTAAAATAGCAGATAATAGAAAAATCACAGGAATGAATGACTTGTTAGTGCTTCTTCTGAAGTTCTCTTTTGGGAAGTCTTAATCACAAAAGCTGGGCTTTTGTTAAACACTGAAAGAGGGAAGCAGGCTACCAGTAACAGCACCAACATGGCGGCACTGAACTGGGTGTAGTTTCTGAGACAGAAGTGTGAGTCAGAATTCTAGTCGTCTTCCTGAACTAAGAACATTCTTTTCATACAAAGATGAAATTTTCCTTCTTAGCCAGTAAAAGTGGGATTGAATTAGAATTTACCTAGAGAAATTTAATTTGTAGCTTTGAAAATAAGCAAAAAGTTGTTAGGCTGCAGTGTTGAAATTCGAATCACACGACATATGCATAAAAAGTTACTATCAGGCAAAGCTTTATTTACATTTTCTAAGTGGTTTTTTTTTTTTTTTTCATTTTGTATAAACTAATGAGGGCTGCTGTTAGGGAATATGTGTAACCCTTTTGTGTAATGGATTAAGTGTGAGCCTGTTAAACACCAGGCCATAAATCACACTGTGTTCTCTATGCCTAATTAAGGGTTTAAAGGGGGAAGGTAAATTCTTGAATGAAGGACCCTACTCAGAAGCCCAGTTTGTTATTGCCCTAAGGAAGTAGAGAGATAAAAACAGCAGAGAGAGAGAGAGAGAGAGAGAGAGAGAGAGAGAGAGAGCGAGCAATTTAACAAAGTGCAAAAGAAGAAAGCTATGAACATATTTTAGCTTATGTTTCTCCAATTCTCCTTCATTTAAAGAACACTTTGGCTGCTAAGGGTCTAGATCTATCACAAAAATGTTCTTATAATTAGTGAAGTGATAGCTAACAGTAAAAGCTGACTAGAAAATTAAGAATAAGTCTCAAACAATTAGTTAAAAAACAAAAATGACATGAGCAATGAAAATAAACTAAACAAGAGTTTTGCAGAAAATAAAAACCCATGTCGTTCTTTTCTTCATAGCTACCTACAGCAAAATAGAACCAGATTATGTTGAAATTCCCAATTACTACTAGACTGTTACTGAGATTCTAAGTAAAAAATAAATAATTTCACTTAACCCATTCATTTCCTACTAAAAGCATCACCTCAAGTCTAGACAAAATTAATCTCTGATAATGTAGTATCAGCTCTGGGTTTCCACAGTGGGTCTGATGCTTCGATTTGTAGTTTAAGTTTAAACTGGCTTACATCAAGAGATAGAAATTTGTAAAAATACTGCAAAGGACAACTAGTATTAAAATGATATACAAAGTCATTAGTCTTCAAGAACTTATAGTCTGTAATATCTGACTATAGATAATTAATGAAAATTGCATGTGGTTCCATACTATTCCTTTTATGTTAGGCATGAAACATTAAGTGAAATCTGGAAGAGAAAGAGAATGTTATTTTTAAAAATCATTGAAATACTTCTGGATTCAATGGAGCTTTTATTGCCTTCAGAATAAAAAGGATCACTTTAGCAAATTCCCAATACTTTAATTCAGTAAATATTTGCACCCTAAGAAAAGTAATTCACTTCAAGTTGGAGCTTCAGTGGGCTGAGCAGTAGACACAGGAAACAGAGGGATCACTTTTATGGGCTTTCCAGATGCATTTCATCTTGATGAACAAAAAGTACTTAGGGAAAATGGAGCCATTAAATGTTCTTATTGAAGAATTCTGAGGTCCCCACCTTGTGCATAATAAAAATACTTGAGAGACAAAATGCAAGCTACTTCACTGTAGAGATGACTCAAAGCCTCCACTCTCTTCCTTGCTACTCTGGCTTAGTTCTCTCATCTTTTATTATTCCCAGCCCATTCCACTTTCTTTTCTCTGATATACCTTCTGTCCTCTGTGTGGGAGAAAGAATGTGTTTTCATTCATTCTAGATTTCCTCCTTCAATGTCCAGCTAAGGAGTCTGTGAGGGCTTACACATGGTCTTTGAATACCACACAGTTTCAGCCACTCTGTCTGTCTAGGAACACCAAACTTTTGTAAACTCTGCATAGGATCATGGTGAAGTCTTGAGTTTCCCAAGGGTCCAGAGACATAGCACAACTTTTGTCCCCAAATTCTTAAGTTTGTCTTTGTTTGATGTTGACCTCTCTTGTGAACTTTGACCACTTTTCAGTATACTATCACTTCTACATAGCTGTAGGTAAATAAATAGTTATTAATATTTAAGTTTAGTATTCACTGAACATTCATTAACTGTTTAATATGCTGCAATATTTATTTTTATTTATATGTTTGTGTGTGTCTGTGTGTCGTTTGTATGCCACATCTTAGATTTCCACAGAGGTCAGACAGGGCGTGAGATTCCCTAGAGATAGGGTTGGGGAGTTATATGTTGCTTGACTTGGGTGTTGGGACCCAAACTCATTGAGGTTCTCTCCAAGGGTAGCAAATATTAACTGTTGAGTCATCTGTCCAGCCCCCATGATGCAATGTTTTTAAAATGATGTATGAAACGTCTGTAGGAAGAGGTAAGAGGAATATGACTTCAGAACCAACAGCCATAAGAGATGAAGAGATCAAGGGCATGCAGAGGGTATTGCTACATACTGCTCTGCTCTGGAGCAAGGACAATGGCTGTACTATTGAGACAGGAAATTAGAAGAGGAAGACTCTGTAGACAGGCCCTTCTAGGCCCTGGGTTTGAGTTATTATTCCTCATAAGAAGGTCCTTGAGAATGCACAAGAGCTGATAAGAGTTTATCTTGTTAGCACACTTGGGAGATGTCATCTATCCGCTTAAACATTCCCCGGGGTTTTAACTGTCCCGACTGACTTTTATTATACTTGCTTGGAAAAGGCTTTTGTTGCTCTTGTAGTTTGTTAATTGCCATTCCCCCAAAAGCAAGTATTCTTACATGTTTCAAATCCCACGTCTAGTGATCTCTTTTTATTAAAAGTTCCTTAAATTTCCTCAGTAGAGAATTATTTTCCTATTTGTCAATTAATTTTACCTGGAGAGATGGCTGACCTCCAGGGGCACTACACTCATGTGCACATGCCTTCCCATAGCTACACACACACACACACACACACACACACACACACACACACACACGTATTTTAAAATGGTATTCATATAGCTTACCAATCTATAAAAAGTGTTTTAACTGATTCATATGTATAGCCTCTCCCTCTCCTACTCCACTCACATTATATATCAAGAAAATGAATTCATCTAAGGAAAGTTAATGTCTAAACAGACTGAAATGCAGAAGAAAGAACTAAGTTGGTGGCCTCTCTGAAACAGTGGCCTTTCTAAAGACCTGCCTCTAAAGTATGTCAGTTTGGAACAGACATCCACCAGTCTTTAATCAGATTCACTTGGTCTGTGGGGTTAATACACAAGTTCCCCAAAGTAGAATCAGTGTCCAAGTGTCAGCTCAGAATTGTGGTCATTTTCACTTAGCTGTCATTGAAGGGACTCAAGACCCATGGCTATTTTTTTGTTTAAATCTGCCTAAGTGGGACAACATATAGTCTCTTTATATGATATCAATATTGCATGTTCTATAAAATAATTGGTTATGTAGGTTGTCCTGTAATAGGCTCTCAAACTTCTTTTCTTTTCTTTTTTTCCCAGAGCTGAGGACCAAACCCAGGGCCTTGCGCTTGCTAGGCAAGTGCTCTACCACTGAGCTAAATCCCCAACCCTCAAACTTCTTATAAAGCACTATGTTTCAGAAAAATAATAAACTTCATGCTATGATTTGTTTGCTTAAAAGTTATTTCTGAAAAGAAGAAAAAAACATTATAAAAAATTTGGTGTATCAATTACTGTACTTATAAAGATAATTCTTGGGAATAAAGGCAGATATGAACAAGACTCAAATTTAATATGTTTGAGATGTAAGATAAAACCATGACACACCTGGTTAGAATTAAGCAAATCACAAGTGTAAAGTTTTTCCCAGGCAATAATATCAGTGTGCTTTCTAAATCTGATTTGTAAACTAAAGAAGTAAGAATAAGTCTTTGGATATTTCCTTAAGCTGATGCGTAGCCTTTTTGTTATTCTCATAAATTAATAAAACAAACATTTTTAAAGAATTAACATACATCTATCTCTATGATCATGTAATGGCTCTGCTTAATTGTTGGTAACCAAGCACCTTTCTGACCTCAGTCACTTCATCACCTGGTACTGTCTGGTCTCCCTCTCAGGCAAATGTGTTCTTTCTAGACCTGGTGCTCATTTCTTAGACAAGCATTACTTGTAATCACAATAGTACAGAACACCTCGAAGTAGAATTAGGACCCAAATCTTGGATTCCTTATGCCCAGTTCACAGAGCGCTTGCATCCATCTCGGTGTTCTTGGTTTTGGTGTTGCACTGTGGAGAGTAAAGTGTGTTTAAGTGCTTTGCTGAGGATCAGATGAGATGATGGCCACTGAGAAACCCACACGGTTCTATTTACATATCATTACATTCAGGAAATAACTTTAGATAAATAATCCCGTAGGTGTGACCTTTTGTCTTACATACTCAAGACAAATACACACATGATTAATGGAGTGTGTGTGCGTGTGAACGCTTCTCATTATCTGATTAACAATGACTTATCAACCTAAACAGATCATCAGTGGCATAAGAAGTTGGAAAAGTTACCATAAACTTCCAAGTCTTACAGCATGTTTTTTTTTTTTTTTTTGGTAGTTCCCTGATAGGAATACCACTCCCCCCCTCCCCCCGCCCTCCCAACTCTCCACACATCGGAAACCTGGAAATCGTATGTAATTCTGAAAATACTCAAATGCTAATTGTACCGCTGTTGACATGGACACCAAGTTAGAAGCTAGGAATGATGGCTACAGGGTATTTAGAACACATTTACTGCTATGCCAGGTATAGCGAAACATCGATCCTCAAAGCCTCTTTTGGGCTCCCATTGTTTCAAATCTTGTAGGTGGCTCAGCACAGTATCAAGTTGCTTGTTCAATATTAGCTCTGTGCCAGAGGAGACTGATTCCCTTCCGCAAAGCTCTGGGAATCCACCCCTCCTAGCAGAGGCAGGGTTAGAGGAGCGCAGAACTGGGGACCGGGACAGGAGAGGCAGAGACAGAGAGGAGAGAGAGGGAAGGGTGTGGGGGGGAGAGAGGGAGGGGGGAAAGGAAAGAGAGAGAGAGTGGGAGGGAGGGGGGAGAGGGAGGGGAGAGAGAGAGAGAGAGAGAGAGAGAGAGAGAGAGAGAGAGAGAGAGAGAGAGAGAAGAGGGGTGTGCGCGCACGCGCGCGTGCTCAGGACAGGGCGCCCAGTTGCGGATCGGAGCCCTCCAACTTCCCAAACCCGTCCTGGTTGCCGGTTTTGGCTTTGATGGGACAGAGTAGATCGGAGTGGGCCGCCTTGCTCCTAGCTTGCGGGACTAGCTGCTCCCGGGCCTGCAGGGAAGGAAAAGGGTCCGGCCAGGGCTTCAGGGCGTGGCCGGAGGAGGGGGCGCGCGGCGAGTGTGCGCGGGGTGCGCGCGCGGGGCCGGTGTGAGCGCGAGTGTGAGCGCGGCGCCATTCCCCGTGACGTCAGAGTGTATTGTTGTTCGCGGGGCCGAGCGGAGCATCCCCCGAGCTGTCACCGCGGCCGCCGCGCAGCGCGAGCCCCGCACGAGCCAGCCCGGCCCGCGCCGCCCCCGCCCCCGGCCCCGCCCCCGCCCGGTCCCGCCACCCCCGCCCGGCCCCGCGCGCCGCCGCCGCGCGCCCCCACCCCCACCCGCCGCGCTCCGTCCCTCCCGCCGCCGCCCGCGCCTCCCCCCGCCGCGCGAGTGCGGGTCACCGGGTCACTGGGTCATTGTCTCGGCGCCCGCACCCCGAACACCCGCGGAATCCCCCCCACGTCATCCTCAGCACCATCAATGAGATGCAAACATGAAAGACAAGAGGAAGAAGAAGGACCGCACCTGGGCCGAGGCTGCCCGCCTGGTACGTCCCGCCCCGCCCCGCGCCCCGCGCCGCCTCGGCCCTCGCCCGGAGCCGCCGCCCGCTCCCCCGCTCCCCGGCTACGGCTCTTTGTTATTCCGCGGGAGTGGGCTTGCCGGGGTCCCCGTGTGCGTGCGCGCGCCGAGGGGCGCAGGATTATCTCGGGGACCCCGCGCCCCGCGCACCCGGGACCGCCCGGGACACTTCTTCCCGGGACTTGGCGCTAGGAGTCCCGCGGCGTCTCCCGCGAACCGGTGAATCTCCGAGAGCTCGGTGCGGGGCACTTCCCTCTCTGCCGCTCTGGAGACCTTTGTGTGGCAATTACCACTCCCTCCCCGGCCCTCCACCCCCTGGAATTTCATCAATAACTCCGTGCACAGTCCGGGTGTCTGTGTGTGTGTCCCGCGTTTGTGAGTTCAGATCTTCCACACGTGCATGCACCGTGTGTGTCCGACTCGCACTTGGAAGGCGTGTGCATGTGGGCTAGGGCTCTGTGTCTGTGTGCCGTGTCGTGTGCATTCCGTGAGGACACTGTGCGAGCATGTTTTGTGTGGACCGGTTTCGCGCTGTTTGTAGGTACTGTGCTCTGCCACGGTGTCTGTGCCTTACGTTCTCTGCACGTGTGCAATTCCTGAGTGTGTGTGTGTGTGTGTGTGTGTGTGTGTGTGTGTGTGTGTGTGTGTTTGGTGAAGTTGGGTCAGTGACATTTGTCCTGCGAGATTAGGAGTGTGCAGCTACGTGTGTTTTATCGCTGGCTTACTGGACGGCGTAACTGGCCTGGTATTCTTTTTCTTTAACCTTTCGGAGCTTAGGTTTTAATCATCGTAAGAATGTCTCTATAGAAATGCTGGTTGGCAGAGGGGCGTCGGCGTCCTGGTTTTGGTGCATGTGTGAATGTGTGTGTGTGTGTGTGTGTGTGTGTGTGTGTGTGTGTATGTCTGAGGGGGGGTCTCTTTCCTTATCCCCCCCCCCATCGTTTAAAGGACAGCTGTAAACGTTTTTATGTGTGTGTATGTGTTTTAAAAGGATATTTTTGTACAGCGAGTCTCACGGGAACGCAAGGCATTGCATTCGAAGCTCAGCCTTTTAGAGCTTCGACTGCATAAATCAAATATTTATTCACCAACTTGCTGTTATAAATTGGCCAAAAGAAAGCAGTTTGCATGCCTTGGGATTGGGGTGGGATGTGGAGACCCGAAGATGCTTATTTGGGTTGAAGATGTTTAAGATTGTTTTAGCATAACTGTAGTCATTTTTAAAAGGTTCTGAGCAAGTCTTATGCATGAGCAGAACATTTGTCAAAAGTAATTATCTGAGTTTCCTTGAAGGGCCTTGCTGCTGTGTCTCTGGATTCTAGCAAAGGGTTTTAGATGATCGGCCCTACTGCCCTGACAAGAAGTGACAAAAGTCCTTTTTGAATTGTAGTCTGGTTATTGGGAGCGGGAGTGGCCGAGCTCTTCCTCTTCTTCATCTCTTAATTTGGCCTTGGTGCCCGTTATCATTTCTGCCCATATCTGTGATTGTGTTAATCACTAAGTCCCTCTCTCTGTGGATGAATGGGCAGATGATAGCCAGTCTTTAATGAACTGCCTGGGCTAGGAAACTTAGTTGTGGGGAATATGTGAGGAGTAAGCAGGAAGTGTTAAGGAGATGCCAGTTTGACTTATCACTGGGATTTTTGCCTAGCTTACAAGTACATTACTTATTGTTTGCTTGGCTATTAATTCAGAATTGTGTGTGGGTGTGCAAGGCTTCTGAAAACACATTATTCAGATTCCTTGGAGTAGTAATCAAGGGCTATTATAGAGTTTCAGTGTATACATTTTAAACAACTGCACAATGAGTTGATTTATAAATATTTAAAAATAACGATTCATGAATTAGCCATGCCTGCAGAGAATTATTTAATAGATATCATTATTCTGATGGAATTCAGAACCAGACATTTGTATTCCAGCAGTCTGTGGGAGAATTCTCAGAAGAACTGAGCTTCATTTGACTGAACGGTAACAGAGATATTGATATGTCTTGCAATAGATTTCATAATCTCAGGGCTTTTGGTTGTTGTTGAAAGTTGCTTTTTTTTTTTGTCCTCTCTTGTAAAGTTTATTAATGGGCAAAGACACATTAGAAGTCATCAACACAAAAGCTTTAATGATAGACCAGATGTCTCTATTTTAGCCAGACATATTGAACTAGTAGTTATGGTAATTTTTCAATTTGGTTCAAGTTATTTTTCCCCTGGTAGTTGTACAAATGTTTCTGTGTTCAAAATGTGACAGTTGAAATAAAATACTGGATAAAATAGCAAGTAATTGTACTGGAAATATCATTTTCAGAAATTCGTGATTTGTAAAAGTGAATTATGATAATTCTTAACTTATTTAAGTGAATAAAGGAGAAATCTATCCATTTGGGCAATAGCCACATTCTTTCCCTCTTCTCTCTCTGATTGCATGGGGGCATGTGCCCTTGAGCTCTCTTCCATACTTGCATGATAAAGTATCTTTACTTTTATACTTAATAGTATTACTTTACACTCTAGGAGAAAAAATCCATTTTAATCATATGAGAGATAGACAGTGTCATTCCACATTTCAGTGTGCTCCTGCTGATCTTACTCTTGTTTGGGACTTTATGCCCTTCTACATCAAATGTTAAACCAGGCATCTGATTTGAAAATTAAAGATTAAGAATGGGACGAAGAACAAGCCACTGTAGTTCTTTGCAGTGAGTGAGCTAAAGATGGAATACCTCAATTAACTTTGAGGATAATCTTCCAGTTCATGCTGTGTATGCATATAATCTACCGGAGGGTGTGTGTGTGTGTGTGTGTGTGTGTGTGTGTGTGTGTGTGTGTTCTCTAGAAGAAAGACACAAGGGGAGAGAAAATGCGAAATAAGATATTTTAAGTGTGTCCCAAAGCTTGTGTTTAAAATGTAGCTTTGCTTCCATTTGAAGAGAAACAAAAACATGTGGAAGAAGAATTTTTCTGCAGTGAGAAAGAATTTCTAGTTGACAACAGAATTTTTGGACGGCTTTCTTTGTAAGAAAAGTGGACAGTGCTCAGTAACTCTTGAGTGGCAGCTCCAGGCATTCTGTTTTAGATAGAGATGCGATGACCAGCTGTGGGATTTCCTCTGGGTGTGTCATGCTTGTATGTGGTGGGCTTGCTTAACTTTGGAGGGAAGGAATGGGGTCATCATTTGCCTTCTGTTTCCAGGAATGCAGTTGTTATAAACAGGCTGCCATCTTAAGACAGTAATACCACCCCTCCCCACTCCTCCCCTGCTCCTGTCTCCCTTTCTCTGCCTGCCTGCCCTGCATCAGTTGCAGAATTTCATCCTTTAGCCTCCTCCACTCCCCTCCCCCATGGCCTTCTGCAGTTGTAGTTGTTACTTTGCGCATTGCCATTTAATATGGAGTCTGCTCCCCAGCCAGATGCGTTTTCATCTGTTTCATCTGCTCTTTCTGAGGTTGTAGAGTCTCAGAGGATCCCACAATCAAATGGAAGTATTTTCTGTCTTAATATTTGCAGACCACAATAAGAATAAAAATCAAAACCATAACTCACGTCTTGCTGGGTCTTTGACTTTAATCCTTTTGGCTTTTATCTCAATTCTTCACTCTGTTACTATAAATACAGTTTCTACCATTGTGAAAAGATCTTCTTGCTATTTTGTAAGAAATGGGGATTTGACGGGACTTTGTTTCACTGCTCTGAGGGGTTTCTTTGTTACTGGCTTAACACAGAACATACTGTTATTTATATATTTATTCTAGCTTAATTCTTTCTTGTTTGACATGCAAAAATGTTGGGGCTTTGAGGGCTGCTTTTTGATAGTTTCTTCTGTTTTGTTTCGAGAGGGAATGCTGCTTTTAAGATAATGGTTCAATTTATTCATTTGTTCCAAGCTTCCTTCTATGTGTTTGATTCCTTATAATCTTTGTTTAGTTTTGGTGGCATGTGAAAATAAGTCTGAACTTTACAGTAGCTTTGTGTTTGGCAGTATGGCAGGTGATTTACTTATAGTTTAGATGCCTTCATTCAGACACTGATCAGTTTAATTTTATTTATTTATTTATTTATTTATTTATTTATTTATTTAGTTCAAGGTGACCTTTGGTGACATAATTTTTTAAACTGTAAAATTGCCTCATTGGAAGAAAACAAACACATACCTTTTTATTTTATAGTAGGATTACTGAAGGTTTTATGTAAATTGAAATTGATAAATAATATCGTTCTTAAATTACGTGGAAGGTGTTAGTGAGCAAAGGAAATCTATGAAGAAGCTTTACACAGTAAAGATTCTTTTGGACAATACATGACATTCTAGATAAACTATTAATATTCTCTTAAAACAGAGCTGTTAAAACAAAACTACATAATTATTGAGTTATTGGTTACTTGGTCTTTGTCTCGGTATTATGGAAATAAATATAATTTCTCTGAGATGATAATGAATTGGAACTTCTCTGTATATTTTTCTCATTGTGCCATTGATACTTAAATTTGGGGTGTCATCAGGCCTCTTCACAGAAAAGGTGGCTTTGACTTATGATTTGGGGTCATCCCATGATGTCTGTTATACACTGTATATGCATATGGTTGTGCATGTGCTCACTGACTCCAGATCCCAGCTCCTCTGTTGCTGCAAATGGAGTTTTGGTTTCAATCACCCCAACTTCTCTTGGTTTGATTCCGCTGTTTTCTGAGACTCAGCTTAGCACCATCCATGCTCATCTGTCTCTCATCATCTCGCCTTTCAAATATGGAACTTAGATTTCACATTAGAATTTGAAAGCTAGAAAAGAGGGTTTGTTTTTTACTCCTTGCTTATTTAGAAAGAAACCAGCTTAGAGTTTATAAGAGCCAAGTATACTTAAAATTATGAGTCATGGAAACTTAGGTCTAGTGTTTAGTTACTTTTCTTCCCCCTTGACATGAGAGTGGATTTTAAAAACTGATTATATTTTAGGTTTGTCTCTTTTTGAAAAATACTTCAGTGGCAGATGATTTACTGGCTGTCGGAAATGGTCTTCCTTTAGCTTTGGAGAGCTTGGACCTGAGAGGCATTGCTCCCTGGAAACACCCAGTTACACACAGCATGGAATAATGCAATAGTTGTAAAACTTTTCCCAAATGCATTAGAAATACAAAATATACCTGGTAAGGTGTATGCTGTGAATTACTGTTCAGATGGTTCAAGTGCTGGAATGGAGGATTTGAGGAGTGAACTTTAGTTCGATGGAGGATCGAGGGACAGTGGAAGGTGACTAAGGAGATGTGTGGGTGGTACCCGAACAATAAGGCAGGTGCTGGTTTACAGGTCCACAGACCAAAGAAGCAGTGTGGTAGCTGGCAATTTTGGAGAGCTTGATGGATGAGTTGAAACTGGGTTTGGCTGTGAAACAGCCAGTTTAAACAGGTGAAGAGAAAAGATCATCCTAAGAAGAGAAAGGAAAGCATGTCCAGTGAGCAGAGAAGCCTAGAAATTTATGTCTGGTCAGAAAATTGCTGGGAGATGGACCTGCAACACAACAGAAAGGGTGAACAATTAGGAGAGAGACTTGGAATTCTTTAAAAGGCAGAGTAGTACTTTGTAGTGTGGGGCAGACATATAGGTGAGGTGCAGAATTATCTCCCTCTCATCCCCACAGGGAAGTACAAGACAAAGAACTCTTCCTTATAACATAGGGTTTTTTTCAGCAAAAGAGGATACCAGACAGGTGTCTCTAGATTCATCCACTAATTGGCCCTAAAGGTCCTGAAGAACAAAATATATACAACTTAATTCTGTTGTATCTCCTTTACCAGATGAAGCAAAGTAAAACCCCATGAATAATGCCCATGTGGACACTTGTACAGAGCACTGTGCTGCACTTGCTCCCTAAAACATGCTCTGGAGATGAGGAAGGTAGCTAGAGTTATGTCAGCCAGTGTCCAAGGATGTGCTCAGTGCCACTTGTGCATCCTTAAAGGGCATGGGTAGACAGTATCATTTTAGAAGTGTTTACTTCTGTCCTGCTTCGCTCTGTTTTGTTCCTGGATCCCATGGCCATTTTAACCGATCGAGAAGTAAATGATTTGCTGCTTGCAGGCATGGTGAGGGTTCAATCCCACCAGGAGGCTCCTTCCTTGCCCTTAAGGGCCCCTTCTTTTCAGTCCCCTCTTCTCCATCCCCTGTCCTCCTCCTCCTTTCCCTCTCATTATGCTTACCTCCCTCCCCTCCGAGTCTTCTCCCACTACGTCAAATTCTGCATGAAGTTGTCGCTTGTGAGGAACTGACATTTTCCACTTTTCTCCTAAGCTGTGAATCCAGCTCTTGACTTGTCCCTGGCCTTGTGTCTGCAGAACCACTTTGAGCTCTTTGCCTGCACCAAGTGCCTGGACTGCTCTTCTTTTGTCCCTGCACAGTAGGTAGCAGCTGAAGTCTAGCCGGGACTGAAACTTTCTCTGAAGAGTCCTTAGGGAACAAATAGAAACATTATATGATTAGACACATTGTTTTCATTATTAAACAAATCTACACAGATGGGTGGCAATTAACAGCTTTATCTCTTGAACCTAGACACCTTCCTCCCCTCTTCCATCAGTATTTCCACTTGAAGTGGTAACAATTAACTGTTGCTGGGTTTAATGTCTGCAGCTGACAATACCAAATTGGGACTAGCCTCTTCTCTAGGTTGATTGACATATAGCCCTCTGACACATTCTTATGGCGGTTTAAGGCAGATTCATGCCCTGGGATCCGAGCCAAAGGGCTTGTCAGAACATTCACTTTAATAGCTGAAATATATAACTTAAATGACATCTGAGACCTTAGCTTCAGCAAAACTTGGGAACTTGAAGAATTCTCTGAGGCACTGCAATTTATACTTTGTAGACAAGATTAAAAATTGTAAGAATTTGTCTAAGCATGTGCACATATGCATTTAATTTATGATACAATTATTTATCATGGATTTATTTTGCCTAATGAGCAGGTATGAGTTTAGGGAAGAGAGAGAGAGAGAGAGAGAGAGAGAGAGAGAGAGAGAGAGAGGGAGAAATCATTAAACCTACTTTTAAAAATAATTCTGTAGCTGGTATTTTGGGAGTGAGTATTTTATTCTTCCAAAGCAACTATTATACAACAGTATATTTCCAAATAAATCAGAAAGCGAAGAATGAGATCCAGTTTTCTGTGACTTAGAGTAGAGGCAGCATAGACTGTTGGCTGTAGTCACAAGTGAGTGACTAGGCAAGCACCCTACCACTGAGCTGACTCCCCAGCCCCTCACATCCTGTTTCTTATGTACTTTCCATTTCCTTTCTCTCTCTTTTAGCTCATTCCAGAGTTCCAGTTAATTTGCTTAGTCAAGTTTGGTCTCTTCTGTCCTGGTTCTCTTCCCAACACTCTTCCTAGTTCGCCCTGCTGGATCCTCCCCTTTGGCTATGCCTTGCTCTTTTAATTAGGGCATGTTTGGGGTTGCCTAGGCCCCTATTTCATTCTAGGGCTCAGCATCTCTGAACCTTTCTCACACACCTCATTGCCAGTTCTCCTGGTGGAGATGTCAACCCTCATCTTTTCCGAGTTTCGAATTTATATGAATGATTCCTACTGTTTGTCCCTAGGTACTGTGGGCACTTCACCTGAAATTTGTCAGACACATTGAAACATTTGTTGAATACTTCCTGCAAATGTGCCATGCACACAAGGAGAACGTGACAACATGCCTGTCTTAAAGGGACTGATATATGTGTACCTAAGCCTGGGACCCCTTTCATTCAATACAGTTTACTTAGTCCTGACATTTCAAATAGTTTTTTCAAATAGTTTTTTTGGTCTTTAATCTCTTCCAAATCTCCCTGAAGCTGAATAGGAGTCTTTCAGGACTGCTATTACTGAGTCCTCTGCCTAAAGATTTTTTTGATTTCTTTTAAGCTAAAGCCCAGCCAGTCACATGGAGCCCCATTCAATAAAGCAGGGCCGTTGTAAAAGTGATGCATGCTTGCTTTCCTTGACAATATATGGAAATTAGCATGCCCTGCCTGTTACACACCACATAAACTCGCTTGTAGTTTAGCACCTTTTTTGTGTTCTTGGGTTATGTTATTATTATTATTATTATTATTATTATTATTATTATTAATTTTTTTTGTTTTGTTTTTCGAGACAGGGTTTCTCTGTAGCTTTGGAGCTTGTCCAGCTCTGTAGACCAGGCTGGCCTCGAACTCACAGAGATCTACCTGCCTCTGCCTCCCGAGTGCTGGGATTACAGGTGTGCACCACCACCGCCCGGCAGGTTATGTTATTTTTAAACAGTTAGTTTTCTTTTACATTGGTTAAGTTTATTTTTCAACCTCTGTGATCAACGTAATTTCTGGTCCTATACTTCTGCTTCTTTCTAAGCCCTTTAACATGTTTTTATTGTACTCTTTTTTTTTTTTTTTTTAAATTTAGCCTTCTGGGTTTAAACACAGTCATTGTCTATAATAGACCCTCACTTAAAATATGTATTAAACATTGTCCTTTTGTTGTTTTAAAATTTACTTCTTTTGTGTGTATATAAGTGTGAGTTGTCCCTAGGCATGTGTGTGTATATGCATGGGGGACTGGAGATCAAATAGGATCTCTCTCTCTATTGCTCTCTACATTATTTTGTAAGTTTTTTCTTTAATTTTGAGATTATAATTACATCATTTCTTGATTTCCTTTCTTCCCACCAAACCTTCCCATATAGCCCTAGGCGGAGCAGTGAGTCCCAGGGATTCTCCCATCTTCACCTTCCCAGAACTGGGAGTAAGGTGTGTGCTGTTTTTTCTTGAGTACTGGTGCTTTGGCTCACATCTTCATGCTTGGAAGGTGGACACTTCACTGAGTCATTTACCCAGGTTCCTCATGTTGAGACACAGACTCACATGACATTACAGCAATTAGGGGAGAATGAGTAAAGCAATGACTTCTCTTTGGGTCACTCATGCATTCTCTAGAGTCCTTCATCATAATTGAGTTATAATATAGCCATAGTTTGATACAAAGGTGGCTAAATAGTTTCTTAAAGCATTATTTCCCAAGTATATGAGTTGCAGTTCAAAAAGATAGACATCTCTCTACAAAGCTCAAAATATATCTCACTTAAAAACATTAGAAAAACTTAGCAGAATGAAGACAACCCAGTTGGTACTCCCCTGCGAATAATAGTTTAGCTGGCTATAAAAAGTCAATGGAGATTAAACTTTGTGCTAGAGATGTTTCTTGTGTTCATGAATAAGAGAATTTGGGACCCGACGTACTGTGAGCCTGTTATGATTTATTAGGTGATATTCTGTTTGTATCTGATATATATTCTTTCATCCTTAAAAGTTTTGTGGTTTTAATACTCTTTCTTCAATGTTAATTTGTTATTTTTTTATTCTGTTTGGTACTTAGAATCTTAGAATGCATTTAATTGTCACTAACTTCCCATGAGTCATGATTTCATATGGAACTTACTGCATTGCATTCTTATCAGAGTGTAAGCTCTTTTAAGTCTTGTATAGGCTCCCTTAATATTTGATAAGCTTAGCACTTGTAGATTATGAGTGAAAGGTGATGTGAGAAGAACAATATAAAAATGACTCCCTTCATCCTGTTCAGGATGAAATTGTTGACTTTATCAGACATAGCTACAGATTTCAAAATAAGAGAACCAATTTTGACAACTTGGGTAGAAACATGGGCCTGGAAAGAGCAATAAAGTAGTTCATCTGATATAATTCTTACAGAAGAGCTGGAGAAGCAGGTTTTTCTTTTCTTTTTTTTTTTTTTTTTTTGTGTGTGTGTGTGTGTGTGTAGTTGAGGATCGAACCCAGGGCCTTGCGATTGCTAGGCAAGCACTCTACCACTGAGCTAAATCCCCATCCCAAGAAGTGGGTTTTTAAAAGTCAAGAATCAACAGAGACAGGACAAGAAGGGCACACAGACGAGGTATGCTTACAGAAGACTCCATGTGGCACAGTGTTATGGTGATGCTTTCCTCATTGATGGTGGCTGTTGTTATGTACTGCTATCACTGTCTGCTGGGGCAGGTAATTGTGAGAGTGTCATAAGCATCCGTGTTTTCATCATTGATTCAATGTTCAAGTTACTAGGCAGAAATCTAACTGGCAGACTCTAGATATCATGACTGTTCCCTATCTCCTAGGGAATGATGGGGAGGTGTGTATGGTCCCTACAGTCCCTGTGGTAGAAATATATCCATTTATATTTTCATGGCAATAAGGACGCGCAGATGAGGAACACTGAGCTCATTGCCTTTACCCAGCTTTCGTCCCGGAAACTTGCCCACTTTCTTCTCATCTTGTCATGAAAACCACACCAGCTTCACAGTTGTGTTGCTGAAAACTCCTGTCACCATTAATGCCTTATAGTTTTTCCTTTGAACAACCTTATCACTGAGTTCTACCATTTTCATAGCTCTTATTTAATTAAATTTTTTAGAATATCATACATGAGTTCTGTATTTCTACTTTTTTCACCCCTTCCTCTTCTTCCTCCCACTTTCCCATGTCCCCTTTCCTTTTCAAATTCATGACCTCTTATTATTTAATTATTATTGTTACATATATATGTACATAGACAGAGACAGACACAATATGTATATTCCATTTAGTGTTGCACATGTGTATGTGTGCTTAGAGCTCACCATTTAGGATTGGCTAGCCTATCAGGGGGATCATCACTGGAGAAAACTGATTCTTCCCCTGTCAACAGTTATTTATTATCTCTAGCTCTTTATTTTCAGGTGGGGCATTGTGAGATTCTCCCCATCCATGTTGGTATGTCAACTGGTGTTGCCTTGTTCTGTTCTTGTTTAGGCTACTGGGTTGTGAAGATTTCCTGGGTCTAGCTTCCCTGTCCTCTATGGAAGACAAAATGTTACAGCATCTATCCTGATCCTCTGGTTCTTATACTATTTCTGCTCTCTCTTCCAGGGTGTTCCCTAAGCCTTAGGTGTAGGGGTTGTGCTGTCAATGAATTCATTGTGGTTGGGTACCCTCAGCATCTGTGGTTCTCTACTTTTTTTTAACCAATTGTGAATTTTTGTAATAGTTTCCGTCTCCTGCCCAAAGAAACTTCTTAGATGCAGGGTATGGAGCAGCAGCACTTATGTGTGGAAATAAGGATATTTTGAATAGTCTTATTTGGGATGTAGTTAGAAATTATTCTGGTTTAGGAAAGTGGCAGTAGTAGTTTCTCCTCTTAAGATTCATGACTTCACCAGCCACAGGCAGTTCACTAGGTTTACAGTACCAGGTATGAATTCTTTCCTGTTGAGAGGGCCTCAACTCCAATTAGACAGCTTTGGTTACCTCCAAGATATAC
Organism: Onychomys torridus; assembly: GCF_903995425.1. Classification (NCBI taxonomy): domain Eukaryota; kingdom Metazoa; phylum Chordata; class Mammalia; order Rodentia; family Cricetidae; genus Onychomys; species Onychomys torridus. The sequence continues at coordinate 12,283,818 of NC_050455.1, forward strand.
GTGTGACTATTGCACCATTGGGAATATCTTGCTAGACTAGCCCTTTTCGTTAGAGGCTTTACAGCTGGGCAGGGCTGTGTAGGAATATTGATTGCTTTCTTCTCTTGGCAGCTTGCATAGCTTTAGATACAATGAGACTGCTCCTCAAGGAGGAGGTTTCCAGGTCAGCTCCACATTGATTCCTCTAAGTTCTATGTCTGAAGTATGAAGTGTCTTCCACAATTAAAGCTCACTGTGGCATTTACACACATCCTTAGTGTCATGTATCCCCCCTTTCTCTCTTCCATTTGTATTATCCTGCTTCCCCAGTTAAAGCCCCTCATATTCCAATTTCCTTCTTTATATCACCCATTTTTAACTCTCCAGATTATTTTTGAAGGTTTCTATACTTAATTGTGTGTGTGTGTGTGTGTGTGTGTGTGTGTGTATGTGTGTGTGTGCGTGTGTGTCCATACACACATGCCTGGGTGTATTTATGTGCACTGCATGCATGCAGGTGCCCATTGAATCTGTAAGATGATGTCAGGTCTACTGGAACTGTAGTTGCAGGTGGTTGCAATCCACCAGAGCTTCTATCTTATCTTAACCACTTACTTAAAAGGAAAATTGGTTTGTGGTATCTCCCTTGAGTCCATCTTAATCCCTGATATAAATAGATGGTATTATTTAAGGGGGTGATGGAGAAAGTTAGGACACAGTGGAAGAAGATAGCCATGAACCATGCCGAATACCAGGAGTAGACAGCCTCAGGAAGTTGTTGTAATCCATAGGCTTACAGGGTCAGACAAAGTGGAGTGGTGACTGACTTACAGTGAAGTGACATTGCTAGGTCAAGGCTATGTGATGAAAGCTGGGACCTTGGGGAACAGAAAGGAGTTCAGCCTACAAGGAGAAGCCGTGTGTGGAGACATTCTGACATACTTCATTCTACAAAGCTATCCAGAAGTTAGCAGGCAAGGGGATTCTACAGGGAAGGACCTTAGACAAGGTTTGCTGGGACACAGAACAACATGGAGAAGGCTATGAAGGAGTGAGTCTGGAAGTGCTAATGGAGATGGTTCACATTTCAAGGCCTTTAGGTCTGTCTCCTTATACAGTCCTTGTGTCATTACAGCACCTCTGGCCACTTGCCTTCCAACTTTCTGGTGTTCAAGACCTGTCAGATCTCAGAGTTCACCATGTTCTTCATACTTCATCTTGTCTTTGGTTGGACTTGTTGTTCCCTCTTTTTGGAATCCTCTCTCCTCACAGTTTCCTTTCTTTTTATTTGGCAAAAATTTAGACTGTCTTTTTGGAAAATTTTTTTCATATTCTCAATGCATTTTGTTGTTTTTACAGTAGAGTGTCATTTTTTCCTTCTACTTTCTTTTTTTATGATTGTTCCCAAGTGATACCCTACTGGCTGAGTTAGTTTTGATCATATTTGAACTAAGTGATTAATCCAAAGAAGGTGTTTCTAAGGAGCAGATAGAGTGAGCTCTTTAAGTTTCCAACAGAGTTGAGGCTCCATGCAACTGTCCTCTTAATGTGTTTCTACATGTCATGGCTGAGTTCTTGGTGTACAAGCAGATCAGATCTTCCGAGAATCAGTTTGATATACTATGAATTTTAAATGTCATTGTCAACATTCAGCTAGCTTGCTAGTGTTACTTCTTATTTCAGAATGAGTGTAGCTTGATGGTTTGATAGTTTTCATTCCAACATTAACACACTAGGTGCAATGTGAATGAAATAAGATACAGACTATGACCTTTTGGTAATTGGCTTTTAAAAAGAAAAGAAAGGAAAGAGACTAATTCTTAGGCCTCAAATGAGATTATTCTCTGTAAATGTAAATTTGGTCAATTCAGTTGAAATATTGTAACCAAACTTAAACTTCTTTTGTGTGTTATTTTAGTAGGATACAGCTAAGATTTCCAAAGACCATATGACTTTCAGATGAAAATTATTGTGTAGTATATTATTTATGAAACAAAGAATATTTTCCAAAGTCAAAGTCATTGTTATACATGTAAATAAAATGCCAGTGATCTTAGTTTTACATCCTTCTTTGAGAGCCGAGCATTCACAATGCGAGCATTTTTCTTACTTTCTCAGTTACTTTGAACTGTTACTGTCTCTAAAGTACAGTGCTGTTTGACCTGGAACATCCTCTCATGGACCATGTATTGGAAGCTTATCCTCATTCTGTGGTACTACTTGGGGATGGAAGGGCTTTTAAGAGGTAGAACCTAATGGGAGTCCTTTGGAAAGGCACACCCTCAAACAGGACTGTGGGACTCTGGTCTCCTTTCCCCTTCCCTTTTCACTGTCAGTTTAGTAGAATCTTCTGCCATGCCTGATATGACATGATACATGGTCACACACTGAAAAGACACAGGGACCAACCAATGATGGATTGAAACCTCTAAAAGTATGAGCCAATGTAACTCTTTTTTCTTTTTAGTAAGTTGATAACTGTAAGGCATTTGTTATAGTGATGAAAAACTGGACTAACTCACGAGCAGTGTGTTTACTAGCAATCAATAGTGTTGTCTCACTAAAATCAATTTTTGTTGGGTGTTTGAAAGTGTGACACTAAAGCACACAACTTACATTTATATAATGCTGGATCCTATAAATAAACCTAGAAGACATTTGGAGTATCATTCATAATACAAATGGAAAAAACGAAAGTGAAGAATTAAATGGTCAGTCACTTCAGTTTTTCTGAGTTGCAAATGAGATAAGTTTAACCCAGACTGGTTTAATGTAATGAGAAATCTAAGAATGGACTTCAGTTGTAAGTGGTTAGAGGTTAGAGAATGTCATCAAGGTATCTGCTCCTCTCCTCAGTGTCTTGGAGAGGACAAGATTGTTCTGGGCCCTACACACCTCCATCCTCCAAGCTGAGCTGTGCTGCTATCAAGCACATCTTTACTCTCTCCCTTTCTTCTCTCCCACCTTTGCTTGCCCCTGGACCCATGGCTTTAAAGTGTCAACCCTAGGGAAGACTTCATGTTGTCCTTGATTGGCTGAGAGGCCCATGGCCAAGATGAAGGTAATATTATATTGAATGACAGAGATGAGAGATTACATGGACCAGAGGGAAGTCCTTTTTGAGTATCAAGGAAAGGTAAATGGCAGGGATGCTTGGGAACCACATCATGAGTGTCATTTCCTGTATTACATGGATGGTGGGTTAACTCACTCAGTTAAGTGGGACAGGAGTGAATTAGATGTAAAGTTACCTAGGGTTTCTGATGTTATTTTTATGATCTTGGTCTTGTTCTAAACCATGTTAGAGTTGAGACAGCTTTTGCAAAGACATTAAATATCCCTTTGGTGAGTTTCTACTAAACCAACTTTCCTGACTTAGAGGCTAGAATTTACCATGGATGGTTTCTGTTCTATTCTTCCTCACAGACAAATCTCTTTAAAGTTGCCTGCAAGTGGTCTCTGTATAGGTTTATAGCATAATTTAAAACAGTTTGGATCTGGTATATTTAGATCTTAACATACTGGAGTATGTATTGCTGAGGCTTGCAGGTACTTTCTGAATACAATAAATGTTTGTATTCATTGCCTAAAATGCTTCTCTTCATTCCTGTATTAGCCGTCACCATTAGAGGATGCTAAAATAACCACAGAGAGTAGGTCCTTCTTTTCCCTGGAGTGAATCTCACTCCTCCCTCCCTGTGAGTGGTGAGATGAGATCTGATGAATCAGCTAAGGACTCTTTACTTCATGTAGGAGTCTGTGGATCCTACAGTGGATAGCTGGCTTGATCTGTTATTCATTCAGCAACACTGCTCTTCTCCCTTCGCCTAGTGAGTCAGATACAGTGATTCAGAACATTTCTGGCTTTCCTTCACCCTCTTTAAATTTCTCTCAGTTTTGTGGAAATTTCCCACCTTTATTTTTCACCTATAGAGAGGTGGAGGTGCTGAGGGTTGGGATTGATTCACTGAGTTCTGCGCAGATTTGCTTACTGTGTTTAAACAGAAAAACACCTTGATTCTAGGGTCTACCTTTCTTTAGAAGAGAAAAAATGAAGAAAAATAGAAACAAAAGCATGAAATGGATGAAAACTTTGTCTCCTTACCCCAGTGTCCCCAGAGGTCTATGTAGTGGCCTTGTCACCCCCACTGTCTTTCGCAGCCAAATTCAAAGAACTAATTAGGGACTAGGTGCCTGTGATCCTGAGGAGAAAGACAGCTTCCATGGGTGAGTTCAGGTGCTGCTTTTGTTTGCCCTCTGCAGTGAGTCCACTTTTTGGCTTTGCAAAATTCTCCTGCTCATCTACGCCAGCTTCTTAGGATGAAATGCATTCTTGAAAATTAAGTACATTATTTTTGTTGTTTGTTTAAAAACCTGGGTGGACAAGAAAGCCCTTCCTCAATAGAGTTTATTCATTCAATTGTTTTCATGAAATTCTTTGACTTCAGTGCTAGGGATGAAGGATAAGCAGTTATATAAAATGACTGACTGATCTCATGAGGGTTTTCATACAGAAAACAAGAATGATGTGGAAATACCCACTGTCTCATAGCTCTTTCCCTTATGTGTTGTGCACACACCTTTATGTTGACAAAACCATCTCTATGAAAAGAAGGTTATCTTTTAGAAAATCACTAAGGAAATCTTTGTCTTTCATGCATGTGCACTGAAGCATTTCTTAAGAATGAGCATACCAGTGAACAGATCTTTAATTTTGCCTCCTTGACAGCAGGTGGTAGGATCATACTTCTTGCCATCTTGAAGTTAGCTATGACCAGAAAGGTCGGTTACCTCTGACTTGAAGATCTTTTCAGGTCTGTGTTTGATTTGTCCATTTCTTCCCCAGCTACGTTAACTGCAGGAGCCAGTGGCAGGCTGGACTTGTAATTATCCTGGGTCTTGGTTAGAGATAGACATATACACAAACTAGTATTTATTTAGATCCACTGACAATTGGGAGTTGATATTCATTGTTGCATATCCTGATCTACAATGAGAGATACAGGTTTTATTGCTTATCAGTTCTTATTCTAGGCCGCTTTTTACTCTTGTTTATGAGACACTAAATGTTTAATTACATATTTAAAGAGTAGATTAGATATACAAGGCTAAACCCCTCTTTTTTCTTGCAGCATGTTAAAATAATTTTCAGTATCTTTTTAGTGTTTGCACTTACATGGTTTAAGCCAGAAAATAATAGAGAACTGTTTATTCCTAGGAAAATGCTTCTGTGTTCCTTCTTAGATAATTCTGTTTATATTTTTGCCTTATAAAATAATTGCTTTTCTTTCCATCTGTCTTCTGAAGAGGAACAGTTTTGATCCAGCAAGAACAGAGCAATTATTGTTAACCAGAATTGAATTTCAAGATATTTGAGATAGAAAAAGGGCTCTGGTATATTTTTAATGTATTCAAGTTTCCAAAAGAAAAAAAGAAAAAAAATTGTGTTTTATTGAAAAGGTGCAACCAGATAGATCTTCATGCCAGCAGGAAGAAGAGAGCAAGAGCTGTCAACCCAACTCCCTGTCTCCCCTCCCTTCACCTCTGCTCTCTCCCTCCCTCCTCCCTCTGTCCCTTCTTCCCTCCCTCCTTCCCCCTCTCTTTCCTTCCCTCTCTCAAGCCCTGCTTCCCCACCTCCATCCCTCCATCCTTAGTAACAACTACTCCTTTTGTCCTAGATGAGTGCTGGACAAGAAGCATTCCCACTGAAGGGTTTCATTTCTTTTCCAGTTTGCTTCAGAGATCCCTGTTCACAGAGCTCACTGTCCCTTGGACTTCTCCCTGAGTCCCATTCTTCATTAAATACAGTAGACAACATTCAGTGACTGTGGATAGATTCCCTGTTGACTATAACTAACTCAGATGAACAGTCTCCAACTCTTCAAGAAGCCCATGGCCAACCCCAGGACTCCACATGAGGGAATTTTCCTCAAGTGGGGTGGAGTTATAAATATACAACCCCTGACTTATTACATTGTACTTTAAATTTTGTAATACTGGCACAATTTATTGCAGAAGGCATTAATTTTCACAGAAAATTCATTACCTACAATAATTTTGGCCTTCATACATCAGAGCAGGCACTTAATCAGGATTCTTGTGTTAGGCTGCCTCTCACTGTTGGGGGCCATATAACAAAATTTCATCTTCCCATTTCAGTTTTCCATCATACACTCTGCATAGACATGGGCACAGATAACCATCTAACATGTTCTGCATGCCTGACATCAGGCAGTTGTATTAAGCTTGAAATTAAGAATAGTTACTATCACTCTCAGAATTTTCCTATGGGTAGCTTAAACTGGTGGAACTGGTTTCTTGAGAAACCAGTGCTCACTGTTGAGTGAGCGTAAGAGAAATGTATCTGATACAATTTATCTTTGGGTGTAATTGAATAATGAATGGAAAGCTGTAGGAGAAGTGTTGGACTTTCTGCAAGGGCTAATTCAATAATGGCTTATAGTTGACTCTCTATAGTCCCTCTTCTCTTTCAGAAGATAAATATTTTGTTCACATCAAAGTTAATAATTTTCTTCATCCTGGTGCTAAAATGAGGTATTATAGAACAGTTAGCTCTCAGCCTGGTGGTAAGCAGAACTCACCTTGTCAAATCAGCTTAGGGAGGTTTGTTTGATTTCATAAGGAGTCTTGTGTTGATACTTTGCTGTTCCTTTAATGAGACCTAGCCATGTTTCCTATCAATAGGTATTGATGGCTTGGTGGACTGATTCAAAGCAGCTCTTCTTGCTGTGTGCTCCCATCAATGAGGTCTTCATCTTCCTAGCTCATAGCTCAACTGGTATGACTAGAAACCAGCGTAAGACAGAGGGCTGGAGAGCTCAGCTGACTCTAAGGTAGCTGGTAGAGAATGTAGCATATAAGAATTGTTTTCTAAAATTCCTATTGCTGATCACACAGTAGACTTACTTTCTGAACCTTCTTTGTCCACATAGAGAGGAACATGACCATTATGATCCCATTCCCTGTCCCATGACATCATTGCCCAAGCGTTTAGACTCATATACCATGGAGAAGGTCAATGGTTGGCCTTCCCTGGGTACCCCACTGCAGCCATCTCTCTGTTCCACTATCAGTCACGCCTTCAGTACACGAACAGGACACTTGCCATTCAGATGGAAATGGAAAAAGACACGTTCAGAAGGGCATATCAATAAGTTAAGCCATCAGTTCTTCCCAGTTATATGCTCATCTTTTCATTCATTAGGCAAGCTTCTGTTAAGAACTTGCCATGAGTGGGGTGTGGGCATACCCTAGTAAACACAAGCTCAAGTTCCACACTGATCACACTTCATGGCAGCTGAGTAACATTACGACTGCTGGTCACCGGCAAGGCAGGCACCCTTTCTCCATAACTGAGAGCACATTTTGAGTGAAGTTGAAGGACAGATGGCTTTGTTTCTTTCCTTTGAAGCTCTCCTTCTTTCACTGACTATCGTTAGGTCAGAGTTAAGTGTCTGTAGAGATGGGAATGGTGTGTTTTCTTTTATTTCATTATGGCGTATGGATATGCTTGGGAAATATTTGCTAGTGAATTGCTTGGGGTGTGTGATGCAATTGTCAGGATAAAAGCCCACTGTGAACTGCGACATCATAAGCTCTATTATCTTTGTCCTCTTTCAACATTTAAGTGGGCAGAATCACATAATTCCATATAACAGTCATTTTATGTAATTATCTGAAGATACATTTTACTGCTAATTCTTTCTGGCAGATGCCTCTGAATGCTGTGTCATTTCAGACCAGTGCTCAGGAACAACGCTAAGGAGTTTCCCTGATTTAGACTGAATGAAGATTGATATTTGCTTCAGAGACAAGTCAATCCACCTCTATTTCCTGTTCACTGCTGTGTATCACAGTATATATGGCATATGACTGGTTCAGTTTCAGAGTACTCATGCCTGGTTATGTTTGGAACTGACTTCAAATTAGCTATTAATCATCATCAAACAAATATAATATATGTATAATTACTGTGGTATATAAATGATGTCATAAACTTACTCTATTAGTTTTTGTAAGCACACAAATTAAAGACTTTGAAAGCCATTTGTATTTTTAAATATGGAAGTCACAGTGCCAGAGAAATTGCTCAGTGCTTAAGAGAATTGGATGCTCTTCTAGAGGATCTGAGTTCAATTCCTAGCACCCACATGGTGGCTTACAATTATCTTGAACTCCAGTTCCAGGAGATCTGATGGCTTCAGGCTTCCTCAGGCCTTACATGCAATGTGGTATATAGACACACAGTAGGCAAAACAACCATACACTTCAAATAAAAATAAATAAATCTTGAAAAATATCCAGAAGTCAGAAAACAGCATGCGTCTCCACTTTCAGCTCTTTTTGTTTGCTTTCCTCAGTAGTATTAGTGCTGGGCATTTTCATATGGCACAGATGTTGATTTGGTTTATGGGTGTGTGCTTGTGAGCACTATATGCATTTGGATGTATGTTTGAGTGTTGCTTGTGCTGAGGCCAGAGGTCAATATCGCTTGGCTTCCTTAATTTCTCTGCACCCTATTCTTTGATGCAAAGTACAATTTGCTTTTCTGTTGCTGGGATAAAACATTCTCATCAATAGCAATGTAGGGCAGGAAGGTCTTCTTGCAGCTGACACTCCCAGGACCAGTCCGTCGATGACGGATGCAGGGCAGCAGAAGGCATAGAAGACTGTTTCTTGCTCACTGGCTCATTCTGAGTGAGCTTTCTGACAGCCCAGACCTACCTGTCATGGGATTGTGCCAACTACAGTGGACTGGGCATTCCCACATTAATCATTAGTCTAGACAGTCTCTCCCAGACACAGGCTTTGGCCAGTCTGATTGGGGCAATTCTTCACTTGAAGTTCCCTTTTTCCAGATAATTGGGAGCTGCTACTATTAACACTAGCACATTTTAATGATTCTCAGATTCTCCAGAAATTGCCACCTCAGAGCAACACCTATTCAGAGGTTGCCTTTGAATATGGACTCCACTGTGGTACTATCTCCACATGCACAGGCTCTCATCTCCTTGTGGATACACATACGTCATGCACATCTAAACCTGTCATCTATACATCTGTTTTTTAGGATTATATCCATAGTTAATAATATAAGTAAACTCTGTGATTAGAGATATAGTCATAATTTAATCATATTACATCTTGGGAAGATTTACCTGGATTACTTCATCTGATATTTCCAATTATATTTTTGCATCATGTTTATAATTTTATGAGCTGTCACATAATATAACTTGTTATATTCTGTGTTTGGTTTATGAAACCCTCATTGAGCAGAATTCTACCAAAGAAAGACTTGAATACTTTTGTATGCGGCAATTCTGTTACTTTAGAAATAGGACGCATTTAGTTGATCTGATAGACTCTTATTCTTTCACTCAGCTGATCTGAGTTCACTAACTCTACACTTTAAAATGGTCTTGATATTAGGACACGGCTCTAGTTTCTCCCGTCAGAGAAACTCCACCACCAGACAGTATTTCTCGGTTTTGAAACATTCCATTCTTTTTCTTTTTGAATTGGTGAAAGTTTCTTTCAAGGAGCTATAAGAAGGGAAGGAACACTGAGGGGTGTGACAGCAGCTGCAAAGGGAGTAAGAGCCAGGGAAGAAATTAATGACAGGCAATGGGGAAATGTCTGCAGGTAGATCCAAGAACAGAATATGTTTTTGAGACAGGGTCTCTCACTGAAACTGGAGCTACTGATTTGGCAAGGCTGGCTGGCGAGGCAGCCCCAGAGATACCCCCCACCCATGCCTGTCTAGGCACTGGGATTCCAAGTGCACACAACCACATTCAAAAGGAAGTGCCTTCTGGGCACTAATCTCAGGTCTTCATGATTGTTCAGTGAGCCCCTTAGCAGCCAAACCTTCTCAGATTTTTACCTGCAGTTTTAAAACTGAGGTTGATAATGAGCCCTATGTGATGGAGATATTATTACAAGGAGTAAATGAGCTTACATGCATGGTAGCATGAGGCCTGATACACAGTAACTTTAGGGCCAGTATTTACTATTAGGTTTTAAAAGGTTGTTTTTTGTTTGTTTGTTTGTTGTTGTTGTTGTATGTGTATGTGTATGCATATGATATCTATGTGAGTATATATGTGTATTCACATGCTTATATGAGTGAATACAGAGTTACACGTTCCATTGTACACAGAGAAATCAGAGGATTACCACAGGTGTTGGTCCATACCTTCCGCTTCACTTAAGGCACGGTCTCCTTGTTGTTCACCAGTATATACAAACTAGGTGTCCTCAAGCGTCTATGAATTCTACAATCTCCTTTCAGGAACACTGGGATGACAGACATGTACTTCTACATCCAGATCCGTGGGGATTTGAACTCGGGTCCTTGGGCTTGTGCAACTAGCACTTTACCCACTAAGCTATTTCCCCAGACCTCTGGTATTGTTTTTAAGAAGATAAGAGGGCCAAATTTTTTGAAATCTGAACTATTAAGCCTCATCTCAACTCTAAGTAATATTTTAGAAATTATTAAATGGATGGCTGTAAGCATTTACAAATGGAAGTTAAGATCCCTGGAAGGCATGATGAATTCTCTCAGCTAATTCATGTCAAACTAAATTAATTTACTTTTGATAGGATTATTAGACTTACACATTAGGAAGATATGCCTGTTAAAGCTAAATTTCTGCCACTTATTTGACTTGATTCTATTGTGAAACTCTCCTAGAAATGATGGACAATTATGAACTGACTGATAGTATAATTAAATGACTCTGCAGCAGATTGAACATCTATAGCCAAGAATATTGATTGAGTAATCATGATCAGTCTGGAACTGGTCCCCACTGGCAGCCACAGACTTTGTTTTTTATTGCCCTGTTTGAGTCCGCTGTGAATAATGCAGAGATGTGCATCAGAATCACACTTGCTAAGCATGTGGGTCTCTCGGAATGAAAAGGGAGACCGAACAGCTGGACTACAGAATAACTGCACATGAACTTTATAAGCTTAAACCAATAGACTGCAGTTAAAAGGATAAAATTACCCAGGATCAGTGGCTGTTTTTATAGATTTTTCTTCTAGGCCTGTGGAAATCTGGTGATGGAGATTTCTGGAGGTAATTTAGAAATTATGTTGGATAGTAATATTTGTGACTGGTAAGATTTGAGAGGCTAATAGAAGTGAATTTAAACCAACACAAGTAGGTTGGAGAAAGATGTGTATGTATGTATGCATGTGTGTGTGTGTGTGTGTGTGTGTGTGTGTGTGTATGTGTGTGTATATATATATGCACTTGCATACGTGTCAGTCTGGGAAAATACATCACAGCTCTCTTATTGTAGCTTCAGAATTTTAGACGCGAATTTCAAAATACCTAGTTTTCATTGATTGTCTTTATGAAATGGCTGCTGACAAGAGCAGGCGTCTCACATACTAGTTTGTAGTTGCCTGTAAGAGACAGATATCAATTGATTATTTCCCTCTATTATGTGCTTATTAAATGAAACAAATTATTTCTCATAGGACTTAGTTGATGTATTTAATGAGTATCATTCTTAGAGTTGTATATTTTTGTGATGTTGGGAAAAAAAAGAGTCTACAATGAAGGGTGATTTGGATGGTAGAAACTGAAAATCTTTTATTTGTATTTGATGAGAGAAGATAAACTTCCATTGACCTAAAAACTAACCTCAGTCACATTAAAAATGCACAATAGTATATTGTGTGACTAATATAATTAATGGAAGCTATTTGTGAAGTTATTCAACACAAATTTGATTTTAAAGATTTGTGTTGCCTGCCCATGTATACACACACACACACACACACACACACACACACACACACACACACACACACGCTAATGCTGATATCCATATAGGCTGGAAGAGGTGAAAAGATCCCCTGGAGCTAAAGATATAAGCAATTGCAAGGTTTCCAAAGTGGGTGCAGTGAACCAAACTTGGATCTTCAGGAAGAACAGCAAGCACACTTAACCAATGAGCCATCTATCTAGCCCCAAAGTTGTTGTTTTTTTTTTTTTAAAGATTACATGTTTAGATAGTGATTTTAATTTCATTTTACATAATTCTTGTATATTCAAAATGTAACAAGACTATTTGGAAGAAGTAAAAGGAAAGCAGAAATTGTACTTGATGCACAGAAAAGGTGTTTTAGTAACCAGTAGACTCTGCTTTGAGTAGACCGGCTGCAGAGTTCTGTCGTAGCAGAATTGCTTCCTTAAAAAGATTTATTATATTTCTAATATTGTGTGTGTGTGCGTGTGTGCGTGTGACTTTTTCTGTATAATGGAAACGTTGCACCCGCCATGCTGACACTAGCAACTATGTAGTGCAGGTTCTCTTGTGAATTGTTTAGCCATGGCTGGGGGTGAGGACTGAGAGTAGTGGGTTAACACAACTGTTCACCATTTTCTTAGAGCTCCCCTGTCTTTTGGTGTTGGGGGAAGGTGTTGACCAGATCTGTGTGTCAAGGCTGAGTACAAAGTGCTCCCCCCCCCCATGCCATTAGCTTATTAGCTGTCGTTGCTGTAAGAAGTCATTTGGCTCATTGGAATGATAAGTGCTTCCCATTCATTATCTCATTCAGTCCTTAGGACACTTTTATGAATGATGAAGTGAAGAAACTGAGACTCAGGGGGTTAAACGTATTATCTAACATCAGACAGTGGCTTAAGGGCTCCTGGTTTATCTGACTCTGAAACTCATAACCTACATTATTATTCTATAAAATATCCCAAATACAGAATTAATCAAACCCTCTCTCCAAATTACCTCGGCCTTGATTTTTTGAAACCTATTTAGCAAAGTGGCAGTCTATGGATATAGACGTGAATGAAGACCAAGGTCCTTGATCTCATGAGGCTTGCAGTATATTGGAAAGAATATCATTAAGTAGGTACACTAATTAGTGACAGGTTTGGCAGGTGCTACTGAGGAAGCATACTGCTTAAACCATTATCTGCGAGTTCAAGGAAATGGCAAATCTTAAGTGTGAGGTGGCTGGATAAGGCTTGTGAGGTGGATCTTGTATTTAATGTCTCAGTTATAAAAGCTCAGTTTTGGAAAATGTCATGTGCTTGTGGGAGTCTTAACTAGTAGAAACGGTAGATACCAACATCCAGAAGGTTTGTCCAGCCATTTACTGTGGGATCTTGAAATGCTGCTTTTGGAAATAGTAGGACTGATTCTCAGGGATATTTTCATTGTATTTTCTGTGGTTTTTTTTTTTTTTTTTTTACATCACACACTCATGAATACTGAATACTGTTGCAGCATGTAATTTTCCCATAAAGTACATTCAAATAGAACAGAAAATTGTAAGCATCACCATTAAACCCTTAATTAGGAACCAAATATGCTCAGAGTCTAGAACAACCTAGTAGAGCTGTGGACATGGGGCATTTGGCAATAGTGTTTGATAGTTTTATTTTCTCATATGAATACTGCCAGTGATCTAAATCCTAGTTACAACAAAATCATTGGTACCTTTTAAGTTTGCATAGTATAAATGGGAAAAGACTATAGGAATTCTGGGGTCTGTTGTTCCAATGTGAACATTTTCTGGAGGACCTAGCACACAGGTGTTCTTTAGTTTTAGCTGCTTTCCCTAATTCAATCATTTTGTCATTACTACTGTCTGTGCAAGTTCTGTTCATCCACTTCATAGTTTTTTATGGCCCTGATCCTGTTAACTCAACCCTGCCCATTTCAAAGAACGTGTGTGTGTGTGTGTGTGTGTGTGTGTGTGTGTGTGTCTGTCTGTCTGTCTGTCTGTCTTCTGTGCCTCTCACAGAGTTGTTTTTAAAAATCAAATAAGGTAATATGCCACATGCAAACAAATAAAATAGTATATGCTATGTGAAAGTGCTCTGTAGCTCCGACTCTTTAATCCTTTGTCCAGGATTCAAGGCCTCTAACATCTCAACCCTGTGATGAGCTGCCCCAGTGTGGATTAGGGGAAGATGCCATGCGCTAATGTCAGCAAAAGAAGGGAAAAAGCCTGACCATTGATACTCATTGAGGATCACACAAAGTAAACTCTGAAATGATTTTTAAATTGTGAAGCTGTTTAGTTTTTGTTTTTGTTTTTTGGGGTTTTTTTTTGTCAAATAAATAATTGCTCTCAGAACATTTTATGTAGGAATCAAAGCACCAAAATGTTAACCTTCAAGTGGACACTGGTCTAATGTGTTCATCTTAGAGACACTTAAAATGAGTTTTCCATCTGAGAGACACTAAATAATTCTGGAGGAAACCTTTAAATGACTGGTTTGGGATCCAGGATCAGAGAAGTACTTAAACACAGCCCCAGTTTGCACATAGCTCAGCTCGTACCTTAGGTGATGTCCCATCATTCTCCCCCTTAAATATAGACAAATATAGACGTGTCCTTTTCCACCCTTACTGGGCCATGTGGTCGTCTGAAGAGGTCATCTCACATGAGATTGTCTTAGGATTGTATGAGCTTAGGGGGAGTCCAGTGGCACACTTGCCACTTCTGTGAATTTACTCACTTCCAGTGAAGATGAAAGAGGATGTGTCATTAGAAAGCCAATGGATGCATGATAAGTCTATCCTCCATATCCCTGGGTATGAAGAGTAGCTTCTGAAAAGCCATGTTATATCTGAAACCTTTTGTGCTTAACGGTGTAGAAGAAAGTGGAAAGAAGTGAAAAGACTTGAGAGACGCAAGTTAACTCCCAGAGTCTAAGAATGAAGTGGAATCTCAAGTATAGGTACAACGTGGGCCAAAAGTCTGTTTCACAGAGAGGTAGAAGGACCCTGACATAAAGATGGACCACAGAGACACAGTCTGACTCCTGCAGAGAAGGTGGGGGCATCTGGTCAGTTGTACCCATCCTTTCTTCCAGTGCTGATGCTAATAATTTTGAGTACTGGTTTCCTGAGAAAAATGTAGTGATGATAAGAGGAAATAAATGATAAAGCAATTCAAGACACACTATTTTAGAATGTATTAGAAATGTTCACTCTCTAGCCAGAGTAAACAGTGTTGGAAAGAGAGATAAATCAGAAGTATTCAGAAGGAGAACAATTAATATTATTGCAAAACACAAACAAACAAAAAAACCCGTCCATTACTGTAGTACCCTTGGAACTATTAGGAGTTCAATTACCAGTTCATATAGATAATAATTAACACGATTAAGTGGCTTCTATAGCATTAGCAATAAAATGTGAAAATATAGCAGAGTTTACTCATAGTTTCAGCTGAAATAATAATAATACAATAGAAAGCTTATTAAAGATTTTAAAGTAAATATTAAATGAACTACTGGGCCTTAATTCCTTTAAGATTTAATCACATGTTTGAATTTTAATCTCAGTTTCCCCTAAAGAGGTAAGCAATTAGGCACTTAGCAAAGAATCCTGAGCTTCCAGTGTTTTTTTAACACTCAAGTCTCTTGAAATGTTATAGCTCTTGCAGCAATTCGTGGGTTAGTGGAATGGCAGCAACCCTGGGCAAGCCTCTAGAGAGCAATGGTTTCCGGTTTAGAGGACTTTAGGATTCCAAGATCTGGGAGCAAGCATGTGGCTCTGATTGCTCCTCTCCAGCCCAGCAAGGATCTATCTGCCTGTCTGTCTGTCTGTCTGTCTGTCTCTCTCTCTCTCTCTCTCTCTCTCTCTGGGTTTGTGTGTGTTTTATAAAGGATTTCCATGTTGGAAATTCACTGTACATGGTAGAGGATATCTCACTATAACCATGTGTGACTTATATAGCAGATAGATCAAATTGGAGAAACATGGCTGACTAATTTATAAATGGAGGTGCAGGTTAAGTTACAATTTCACCTGGATATAAAAATCTAAATTTGTTCCATACTAAAGTGCTGATTGGCTTGATCATGTGCTGGTCTTGTGTGGGCAACAACAGCTGCTTTGTATTCATGAGTTCAGTGGCCCTGTCATGTTCAGAAGATGCTGGTTTGCTCTGGTTCTTCCAAGTCTCTGGCTTCTATGGTCTTTCTGTCTGTTCTTCAGAGATGATCCCTGAGCTTCAGAGAGGGGTGTGATATAGATGTCACGTCTGTGGCTGAGCACTCCATAGTTATTTATTGTCACCAGTTACCCTCCATTGAACAACTCCTAGGACACATATGGACAACACAAATTGGAGTAGATAGATTTATTAAAAGAACAAAAACGATAGAAAGTGGAGGGTGGATCTGGGAGGATTTAAGTGAAGGAGTTGGGGCTTAATATGATCAAAATATATTGTATGGGATTCTCAAAGAATTAATCAAAATGGTTATTAAAAGGAAATTAGAAAGAAATATATTTTATGAATTAAAATGTACATATATAAGAATCTTTAATAAAAATGGAAAGCTTGCATGTATGGTGAATTAATAGGAAGGCAAGGAGTACCCCCTGATTGAAAGCTTGCTTGAGTGATGTGTGTGGACCTGAGAGCTTGGGATGCACTTGTACACTGAGTGAGGCCTCTCCAGCTCTAATGCTGTGCAGTGTGCTTTACCCAAGTCTGATCTTGTCTCTGTCCTGTGCTACATCATTTTGATGGTATCAGTGTTGTGTTCTATGAAGGCATTTTTTCCCTATCTTGTGCTAGTATTTGGTAAAACTTGTTCACACCCTGGAACCTTGTGCTCTCTCTTTTCTCTGTCTTTCAGAGATGGAGGGATTGCTTCTGCTGTTCTCTGTGGTTTCATCTTCTTCCTGCCTCTCTTCAACTTCCTGATGTAATTCTTGGCGCTTTTACTTCCTTTGTAGAGTAGGAAGTGATATCACAGAGAAGGGAACAGGGCCATCCAACTTTTCTTAGTTGCTGGGAGGAGCTTCACTGGTGTGCTGAGGTGCCTGTACTCAGGAAGAGAAACAGGGGATCCTCCACAGTGAGTAAACCTCACTTACAAATGCACCCAGATTTCTGTTAAAACATTGTCCAGAACAGAATAGCTTCCTCTTCAGGCCTTTACCAGAGTGAATGAGCTCGCCTTTAGATGGCACCAGTTCAGCTCAGTTTTTCCCCTTCTACCTTGCTGTCTTGTCCTCCTTTCTCACCATCCTGTCTTCCCTGGTTCCTTCAGACATGATTGCTTAATGTTGTTCTGCCCATGTCTACTGTGAGAGCTCATTAGGTTCTCAGCATCATCTGGCATGTGGGGTGACCTAACCCCTGTAGAGTCCTCATGATCTCAGCATGTCCTTTCAGTAATTCATAATGACCCACTGTTCTGCTTGCAATTACTTTTTTTCTTTTTTTTTTTTTTTGCTCTTGTGTCTCTTTTCTCTTTCCCCTTCTCCAGGTGATCAAGTTCACCCTCTCAGCTCTGTTACATAGTTTCCTAATTGCGCTTTTCTCCAGTATTTGTATGCTTGACTCTTCCTCCTGTGTGGGTTTCCCTAAGCTTCTCCACCACCTCTCCCACTTGCAGTTTGCCATCCCCTGTGGGGACTATTTCCCTTTTTATGACATACGTGTTGACTTTGCTTAGCTTTACTAATATGTCTTGATCCTTTAAAATACAGTTAGTTGTTAGCATGGTGATGATCAAGAGTTAGGCAATGGGAAAACTGTCTGGGAACTGCAAACAGCAGACTGAGCAGAGGCCTGGATGTGACGAGGGACCACCTGTTTACCACTCATTGACAGGCCCTCATGGACATCAGTCTTCACTAATATTAGGGATAAAGGAAATTTGGTCATTGATAGAAGAAGAAATCACGGACCTATTTTGAATAGATCAGCAAGACTGTTAGTCCAACCCTATTACTTCTTAATAACTGTCATCCTTCTATTAAACAATGAGAAATGTAAACTTTAGTGTCATTAAGCTGCACGGGGTTGGGGGGGCATGGCTTATGTATGAAGCTCCTATATTAAGATCTTTAAATGGCTGTCCTCTACCCTTGGGGAGAAGATCACTGTAAAGTTGTGCATTTCCAAATGCTGCATCACAGCCTCCAACACATGGACCCAAAGGCCTGACTAAATAGAAGAGAACCTGCTTCACACACTGATGCTGATGTCTGTGAAGTAATCACTGGCCTCATGTGTTCTCTGGCTCCTTGTTTAAGACAGACATCTTCCCCAAAGATTGAGTGTGGCAGAAGAGGAGGGAAGAAAAGTGGGACTGAGTTCATAAGGCCAAAGGGGTTTGATGGAAGGAAAGAGAAGCTCACTTGACATTAATTGGGAATGGCAAAGCAAGGAACCTGAGCTGACCTAGTGTAGCACATGGCAGTGAGGGGCTCTGGCACCCATTTCTCTCAGCATTAGGTTTATCTTTTTCTTTTAAACATGCCACCAAGGTTTGTCAAACTGAATCTCACATGGTTGTTTCTGATCAGCATTTTGTTCGTTGCTGTTGTATTTGGGCTGTGTGTTTCCGTGGCTCTAGGAATAAACACTTTTATCAGCCTGAAGATGTGTCATTAACTGTGGCACAGCTGATATTAAGGAACATCAGTAGTTTTGTTCAAAAAAGAACCTTGCATACATTAATTGACTTGCTTTTTAGGGTTTACACATCTTTTATGACATGTATGCCTTTGTGACTTTTTTCCTAAGAATTCTTCAACTCTCAATCTGACAGAAGTTGTTGATTTCATAGTTCAGATGGGAAAAAAATGTCATTCTCCCTTTGGTCACCTGAGCTGTGCAGTGAGAACTTATTTTGGTCTGAAATTCCCTTCCTCTTTAGAACTTAAAGAAGAGAACATGTGGTTCATGTAAAGCTTTCATTTTGCATGTTGCCATGCAATAATCTGGGAGTCTCATGTCTCATGCTCATTTTTTATTTTTTTAGGCACTAGAAAAACACCCCAACTCCCCAATGACAGCAAAGCAGATTCTGGAGGTCATTCAGAAAGAAGGCTTAAAAGAGACAAGGTCAGTATCTGTCTTTAAGTCATTTTCTGTCTCGCTGACTAATGGCTGCCACTAGTGAAGCACGAAGGACGTTTCTAGTTAAGACTGTAGTTGATGGTGAGCTAACTACCCACAAATTCTCTTGTGATTGCAACCAAACACTTGGGTGACCCAAGATTTCCCCAGAGCTGCCTGTTAACATAATACATCACCTTTGGTGGATTGAGACAGAACAGTTGTTGGTAACAAAGAAAGACATTGTGGTTTAGCCCCATATCAGAGTTACTCCTCTTTCCCTCAAGAGGAGATAACGTTTCTGAAATTAAGCAATAGAAGAGAAACACTTTTACAGGCTTACTTAATAGATCCTGGGATATAAAGATGAGCAGACTCTGATAAAATTCAAAGGGCTAATAAAATGTGGCTGAAAATTTAGTCCTTTTATATGGAGGCCTCTAGTTAGACTGACTTTTATCGGATAGTGATACTTTCTATTTATTTTTTAATAGTGGCTTTATTAAGATAGGATTCATCTATAAAAAAGTTTGCCCTTTGGTGGCTTGTATCTCCAGTCATCCTCACTACTTTGGAACATTCCCATTATCCTAACATGTAGTCCTATACTTACGGCTCTCCAGTTGGCACCCTACAACTGTAGCCACTAATCTTTATTGTCTCTATGGATTTTCTGTTCTGACATCTATAAGTGCAATTCATGTAAATAGAGCTTTCTGGCTCCCCACTCCAGCGTTATGACTTCAAAAATGATTGTTGTAAAATACACCAAGAGTTCATTACTTTTTGATGTCAAATATTTTTTTCTGTTGTATGAATGTACCATATTTTCTTTACTCCTGATGGTCAGTTATATTTATGTATTAATTTTACAGCTTTGGCTTTGGCCAGATGTTTAGAACCACACAGATGACACCACTCAAGAAAAAAAAAATGAATATAACACAATAATCATGTTGATAGATACCTTAGTCATTAGCTGTGTCACATCAATTAGACTTTTGTATGAGTCGGCTGCCTGAAAGCTGTGGAAACAGCGACATTATAGTCACAGTGGTTGTACTTTGGTGGAAATTAGACCTATGGAGGTACCTTTTAGGGCTTTGATGTTGAGATAGAGAGGAATGAATGTCCCTGAGCCCAGCTTTCCTTACACTGGGATTTCACTATGATTCTTGTTGAATTTGAAGTGTGAGTGCCCTTAGCCTGCAGCTGCCTGAATGGCATCTTTTGTAAGTTAGATCCATAGATGTCGCAGTCAGTGGGGTGTAGGTGCTCAGGTTTTCATTTCCATTTGGGGCCTTTTTCCCGGTCTCCATGAAGAAATGGAGTGAGATAATATAACTATACTGTTTCATCAGTCTGTTTCCACAGTGGTGGTGATGGTCAGTGGGAGGCCATTTGCTCACAGTGCCCAAAGCCCCACAGTGGGAGATCCTGGTTTCTGCTGGATGTCAGCATGAAAAATTAGGGAATATGATGGGGAAAATTGACAGTTTTCTCTTTGCCAACCTGTCAATAACCCTAAAAATATTTATGCCACTGAGAAAGCATTGAAAATGTTCATAGCATGGCCAAAGGGTAAGAGGGAGTCACAGTCGAAACATGTCACGTGCACGAGCCTCGTCTCAGGGGAATCACACAGTTATGAATTGTCTTCCTGGAAGTAGATGTTTGAAACTCACTGATTAAGCTATCCAGCTCAGATTGGGGAGAGGGTTCAGTGGGGAACGTGCCTGTTGAACAAACATGAGGAATTAAGTTTGTTTCCCAGTAAACACATAAAAGCCTGGGGGGTGGTGTGTGTCTCTAATCCCAGTGTTATATAAATTGGACCGGAAGATTCCCAGAGTTCACAAGCCAGGCAGCCTAGCATATTCCATGAGCTGTAAGTTCAGAGAGAGACTCTGTCTCAAAATTATAAAGTGGGGAGTGATAAGAGAAACCCAAAGTTGGACCCTTTATTCTACATACATGTGCAGTTATGCACACACACATTCATGAGCATATACACAGGTGCATACCACATACACACAGACATCCTTATCCAAAAGAGTGACTACCACTGTTGTTTTTAGCGTGCTGTCTATGGTTATGGCAGTGTGGTTCTCAACAGTATTTTAATTGCCAATATGGTTGTAGTGTTACGTGTCATGCTTTCAAAATGTTATTTTTTGCAGAGTTGTGCTTGAAAGTATCCTACATTCATGCAGTTAGCAAAATCAGTCAAAACTCTAAAACAAAATGTCTTCACAGAGCAATTAAGAACACCAGAATGGAACACACAACTTTGCATGGCCCTAAATTTCTCCCCACTCAGTGCATCATTAATGCATCCTTTTGTGTGGAAAATTATTGTGTTACAAGTGCTGATAGGCTGGTACTATTATTAAAAGAACTCCAGCAGGCAGCTCCCGTGTGCATGAGGGGAGGGAAAGCAGAGAGAAACATTGCCATCATTACAGTACGATTGACTGTAAAGCCAGCTCTGCTTTGAATGGCCTCAGACATGCATTTCATGTTTTCATTTCTCTGTATCTTTCACTTTCTGCTCTTTTGTCAGTTGTGATCTGTTATTTGCAGCCTGTGTGTTTCTGTTCACTCATCCCTTGATTTCTAGTCTTCAGTTGCCTGTTAGAATTACCTCTAATGCAAACCTACATAGACTCCATGTGATTTTGGAACCATCTCTACTTTACATGTGTTGTTTAAGGGAACAGGTGCTGACATTTCTTTTACCTGCTTAATGTACTGTTTTGCTGCTTTTGAAGTTCTTAGATGTTTCCAAATATTTAAAGTAGCTGAATAAATGAAGTGTAGCTGTATCTATTTTTCTTAGGTAAAGTTTACAAATTCCATCATCAGAAGGTCAACTCTGGGTGATTAATTCTCGTTATTTATTAATGATGTGTTATCTATGAAATACAAACAGGCTAGATACGCTTGATCAAGGTAGTGATCCTGGGATGACTGATATGTCAGTAGCACTCCTAGCATAACAGGTGATGTCCTTCCCTGCACAGACCACCACTGCCCCCAGCATTTCTAAGAAAGTATCTGCAGAGTCTATCAGCATTCCAAGTCCTTAACAAAGACCGTGCATATAAAGCACTGTAGGATCTTTCCTTTTCTGTGAGCCAGGGTCACCTCTGCAGTTTGTCTGTCTGGACTACGGTTTTGCACTGGTGTTCTGAGTAGGTGTTCTGAGCTCCTTAAGAGCAGAAAGAGCATCTGACTCTGCTGGCACTAAGAAGATTCTCAATAAATAACTGTTGAATAAATAGTCTTTTTTCTCAACATGTTAATTTTCTGGCTCCCATTGATAACTTTGGCCCACAGTCATGTAGGCCAAACCAACATGTGGTAGTTTATATCCTATTCAATAGCTATTGTTTTGAAATCAAAAAGGGACTAACTAGTCTGCAGCACCCCCATTAAATACTTGTGCATACATCTGTGGAAGATTTCCTGTGTGCAAGGGAAGCATGGTTTCATGGCTTAATGTTAGACACTGTAAGAACCACTGGTTTAAATTTGTAATTAAAAAAAGTCCCAGTGTCAATTATTTTGACCCAGCTAATTTGAATATTAGAATAGATTTAACAGATGAAACAGTGTTTCTTTAACACTCATGAGTTTTTATTCAGAATTTTCCTCTTTGCAAGTAACACGGGAAGTTACATATTTTTATGTATCCATGATAAAAAGAACACAGATTTTGTGCATCACTTCCATGTTATTTATGAAATATCTAAACCATGATTAAATTCTTTCTGGAAAAGCCAGAATGAAATACTTACTTCATGTATGATTTTTTTAAAGTATCTGACTATAATAAAATGTCAGACTGTTGTTAGAAAGTTGGTCAATGTGATCACAGTTCAGTTTCTGTAGACCAGGTTCTGTTTTCTGGGATGTTATCTTTGGTAAATGTTATTCTCCCCTCATATACTAGGATGAAGTAATTTCTCAGTATAGTTTTATATTATAAAACGTCAGGTTCATCTGTGTTTATGTTTTACTGATTCTGATGATTCTTAGACTTAGGTCTTTCAGGGCTATTGGTTGTCACAACTGATCAGTCACAATTGTTTTGAGGGCTGTTCCAATGGTCAGATTCTTACAATCAAATAGTTGTGCTGATTGGACAGAGGGGATGGTGGGCATATTCTGCCATGCTATGTTGTGGATGAATGTTTGATACACTATGAGCTCCTCAGCTGAACGTTTCTAGGATGTCAGGATGGGAAACTGTTAGGCTCTGGTTTGTAGTCAGAAATGACAGCTATACCTAGCCCATGTGTTTTGGAAGGTTGCAGGCTGTCTCATTGCTGATTTTCTATATTTGAGGAACACTGAGGTGGCTTTGGTACCTCAGGATGTTTCTTGCTGTCCCGTGTCATGTAATTTTTAAGGTTATTCTCAATAGGTGAATAAAGTTCTGTTAGCAGGGTGCAAGAGCTGCAAGGTGATTTAGGCTTATATTACTCAAGCAACAAGCCCCCCAAAAGCAACCATTCACCAGTGAGCACCAACCACTTATGCACTGTTAGAAGATAACAGTAATCAATGCGACACGAGTCGTATTGTCGTTTTTAGACTATTTGAGAATAGGTAAATAGTTTCCAATAAAGATAATGGTGTCATTAGGAAATACATACATACACACATATACACATACGTGTGTACTTATACAAACCCATGCATACCTGTACACACCTACATATATACACACACATACATGCACACACATACATACATACCCTTCTATAGGAGTACACACACACACACACACACACACACACACACACACTCACACACTCACACCCAGAGAAAGTATCCACTCACTCTCTTAAGGGTTAGAGACAGAGCAATTTTTTTCTGAATATGTTTTCACACTGCTATAGATGCCTTATTATATAAAATAATGTTAAAGATTTCATCAAAATGTTATAGAATAGCAGCCAGTAATTTTACATCTCAGTAGGGACACTTGCACAATTTTGTAAACAAACTCTATTTGTTTTAGTGTTACTCAGAAGGCAGACACATTTTAGAATTTACAGTGTGAAATATTCATTTGACAAACCGAGGTTTTGTGATTCTTCTAACATGTATGAAAATTGTCACGGATCGTTTTCTGAATAAATTTTCTTTTACCTCCTACTTTATTGCATTTTATGTTTTTCTGTCTGTGTGTCTTAGTGATGATATGTGGAAATTGAGACCTCCACTTTAAACTGTGGTTTATTAAATATTTTGCATTTTTAAAGGATCAACTGTCAGAAATTCAATTACCACATATAGAGACAAACAATAAAGTCCTTTGACATTGCTCTTGGTGAGATTTACGTTGCTAATTAGCACTCTAGGAGCTGATTCTTCCTGGGTGCTGAAATGTTTTGTCTAGAGATAAGAAACACAAATAATTTCTATTACAAAATCAATTCTTATCTCCAGCGTCCATGTTAGCAGCCTCCCCTCCATGCTGAAATGGTGGTTGAGTTTGTTTGTGTTGGAGCATTTTTTGAATTACAGTGTATGGTGTCAGCTCTGCCATTTGTTAACATCTCATTCTCTCATTGTGGAAACGTTGTGCACAGCCAGCCACTGAGGGAGGCATGTGTGAGACAATGGCATGATTCAACAGAAACGGGACAATTTGCATATCGTTATGTGTGTGCATGTGTGTATAGGCCAGCACCTAGAATGATCTAGTTGCTGTTGTGTGTAGTTTTATGTACTCATTGCTCAAACTAGAAATTTGCATGCGAGTCATTCTTAGCTCTTCTCTGTCTCCTTATGCCATGCCAGGTTGTTTCCTGAGGCAGTCAGCTTTGCTTCTTGATTCCATCTTTCTTTGTCTGATTTCTGCTTTTCCCCCAATACCCGAATACTTATTTTTTACATAGGTTATTGTACCATTTTCTTATCTGAACACCTGGTCCTAGATAAAAACCCTTTCAAATCCACTTTTCCCTTCAAAATCTACTGTCATCTAGAGTAGCATCTCTTAGCTGATACTGAAAAATATTCCAGGGCCAATATGATAGTTTGTGAGTTAATGAATAAACAAGTACTAAGTTTATTCTGTGAAAATTAAGTGAAATTGGGGCAGTACTGATAATACAAAGCTTCTAAATGAAAGAAGAAAGCATGTTTTATATTTTATAAGTAGGTAAAATTTTGGATTTGGGATGTTTATGTATGTTTTTCCCAAAATATATCATTTTAAATGTTTTGTTGACATTCTGTTTTCTGTTTGTAATTAGTTTTCTATTGAATGATCTAAATGGATTGTATACTCAGCTTAAATATGAGTATCACTATTTGAAAATGACTATAGTCTATCAAATTAAACCTGAAAAGTTGCTTAGTGATAGGATCATTGAAATAAGTCTTTAAATTTTTATTACATTTTTTTACATATTTATTCAGAAAGTACTGGTGAAATTATTAAGGCCACTCCACGTAGTTAAAAGGGAGGTTTATTTTGTGGGGTAACTTACAAATGAAGGGATAGGTTGCAGGGTCTGGGAAAGGTATGGCACAGTCTGGCAGTGCCCTCTGGAGAACTCTGCTCGGTCTACCTCCAGCCTCCAGGGTCCTGGAACCAAGAGAGACTTCCTCTCGATCCTCGGTCTTCCGCTTCCTCCTCCGCCCTGCCTTGTGGGCGTGACCATTACCGAAGCCTCAATGGGGGTTGGAACTTCCAGGCCAATGCTGGGATGGCTACCCACTACATCAAAGAGGTGAGAGACAGAGAGACAGAGAGAGAATGTGTTTACAAGCACATGGCACAGTGGAGTGCAGCTTGCTGGAGTCAGTTCTACCTTCCCACCAGGAGGGAGCCGGGAACCAAACTCATATCATCTGTATAGACAAGTGCTTTTACCCACTGAGCCATCCCACTAGCTCTTGAAGTGATTCCTGAGAGAGACAAGGTTACATCTTATTGGTAAAGCAGTTCTCAAGTTAACACGCGTTTATGTGGAATGTTTCTCTGGAAGCTCAGAAATTCTTTGAACAATCCTGGCCAAACTGGACTTGGACACTTGTAATGATGCTGCCGTAGATGGTGATCTCCTTTTCATTATGAAATCTCCCCCAGTATTTCCTTGGATATAGAAGATAGGGTTGGATGCCAGGACTAACCTGAACTGCATAGTGGGAATCTTCCTCAAAAAGAATAAGAAGTGAATAAATAAATTATAGAGGATAAAGACCACAAGGCATTCATTAAGTTCTATGTGTGCATGTGTATGACATGTGTTCATCTGTACATATGTGCGTGATGTGTGCATATATATATATGTATGTGTATAGCATGTGTGCATGAATATGTGTCATTTATGTGAGTACATGTGTTCATGTGTGTTTGCTTATGTATTTATGTACGTATGTGTAAATATGTGCTCAGTGTTCATGGGTATATGTATGTGCTATGTATATGTATACATGTATGTATGTGTATGTATGCTGTATGCATGTGTGTATATATCTATATATGGGTAGTGTGTGTGTGTGTGTGTGTGTGTGTGATATCTGTGTTTACATGAACATTCACATGTTCTACTGAAATTTTTCACATCGCTGCTACGTAGTTGGACTGCAGTACTTGTCAGAAGCTGTGCCCCATACTGATGCAAGGTAACTTTTCCTGTTCCAAGTTTAGAGTCTCATCCAGAGTGACTGAGTCTGCTCCTGCTCCCAAGTCCCAGATTGAGGCATGGTGGTGCCTTTTCTGGAGACCTTTTGGTCTTGTTTCTCCTCCTTTTACTGGTCTTCACCTGGTCTTTCTTCGGGATAGCCACATGAGTAACCAAAGACTCTTCAGTCGCTTCTTATGAGGACCAATCCCGTAGCTCAGAGCTCCACCCTTTTCTCCCTGAGGTGCAGTTACATTGAGGTCTAAGGGTTCATCCTGTGAATTTCTTTTTTTTTTTTTTTCGTTTTGTTTTGTCTTGTTTTGTTTTTTTGAGACAGGGTTTCTCTGTGTAGCTTTGTGCCTTTCCTGGAACTCACTTGGTAGCCCAGGCTGTCCTTGAACTCACAGAGATCATCCTGGCTCTGCCTCCCTAGTGCTGGGATTAAAGACGTGCGCCACCATTGCCCGGCCATTTTGTGAATTTCTGGGGGACAGCAACATACGATCAATAACAATGATTCAGAATTTGGAATATTTCCAAAATCTCTGCGATTCAGCAAGACTGTTTTCTAGGGCTTGGTTATCCAGGTTGCTTTAGAAGGTATCCATAACAACATGCACAAGTACATTGCTGTATCTCCATCAAGTGCACTGTGAATGTGTGTTTTCCTGGGTTATTCCTAACACAGTAACCAATGAAATACTCAGTTTAAGAAGTTTCATGTTCAAGCATAATATGTGTATTTAAATAATATGACTTGATTTGGATTTTATTTGAAGCCTTTGGTAAAAATAGCTGCGGTGACTGCCCACAACCCTGAAGGCATCAATATCCACTAAGCTGTGCAATTACAGCTACAAAATGGCCATTGCTTAATACATCTTTTTATTCTGTCAAGCTTTCTTTCTCCATTCTTCCAAGTAATTGAACAAAAAAAGGTAATTTAAGTGATTTCAGCTTTACCGAGATCTAGGTATAATTTACCCCAGAAACACAGAATACCCTATAAATATTTCAGTGCAGAGATGGAACCAGAAATGGATGTGAAATTAGTCTGTGCATGAGTCTTTCCAAGTATCCTGTGCAGGTAAAAGTCTGCCTGGAGAAGACAGCACTTACGGGGTGATCTTATTTAATCATTTGTGGGGGTGCTTTTGTCTTCATCTCTCATTTCATTGCTCTGAATTCTTAACTGTCACACGCCAAAAGGAGTTTCAGTTTTGCTTCAGTGTTTTGAATGTGATGGTATAATTCAAATGCAAAACACTTGGTATGCTGACATGGGGACTTCTTTTTAGCATTGATTTGTTTTTACAGGCAATAAAAAGGAAGGGATTTTTGTGGAACAACGATTCCGAAAAGCTATAGTAACTGATTCCTAGTAAGTCCTAGTCTTTAAGGTAAAAAACACAACCATATACATTCTCCTACATACTTAAGCAGAATCAAATTGCTAATTGTTGTCTATAGTTCTGTCTCAAATTCAGGAGATTAGCACACATATGTGTGTGTAATACATGTATTTATCCATCACATGTATATTGTATGTGCCTGTTCTACATTAGATAGGGTCCAAACTTTCATATTTGCCTTCAGAGCTCGTCAAGCTGCCAATAATCATACCTTCAACTGGTTTCAGTCTTCATTGTGGGTGGCTATAGTACTTAGAATTTACACACAAAGGATATTAGAGAAATGAAAGAAGAGAGGACTAGCAGAAGGATCAGGGAAATGACATTCACCAGGACAGAGATCATTACACAAGGTCACTCAATCAAGGGTGGAATCAGTGTTTACTTTAAATGCCTGGAGAATTTGGAGGACGTTTTCAGACAAAGTTGGTTCTTCTCACACTTCCCAGGCAGTTGTTGTGTTCTTGAGACTGTTAACGGTTGTTGTGGTAAACAGATGAGCAAAGTTATTGTCTATTCTTTGAGAGTTACTCAGTGTGAGTTTTCTTTGTAAAGAAATCTCTTCTTTGTAAAACAACTCTGTAACACAGTGCATGCTCTCTCTAAAGTTTTTGTGTTTGGGAACTTTTTTGATTTTTTCCAAGCCTTCATAAATGTATGATGTTCCAATACGCTAGTTAGTATTTGTCTAAGTATTGAATTTATAAGTTCATTAAGGGGAGGGACTCCCATGCTTGTATCCACTTTTCTTTTCTTTTTTTTGGCATAGGACTGAAAAAGATATGTTTTATGTAGTTATGTCAAGAAAATTAATGGTAGGGTTTGATAATAAAATGAATATTAGAATTTATTGGTTTTTCTGGTTATATCTAATGCTAAGGACATTTTACATCAATTATTAATAGCTTTTGAAAGTAAGCTTTAATTTGGGTAGATATACTGCCACTTCCCATTTTGGCAATAAAAACATGGAAGCCAAAGGAGTAACTCAGAAGTAACTTGTTAATGTCCATTCAGTACAAGGGATAAATGTGAGTTTTGAGGTCCCAGGGTTTGAAACCACAGCCACATAGCTTTAACCCTTTTTAGACACTAGGAACCTGAATCAAAGAAACAAAACAAAACAAAACAAAACAAAACAAAAAAACCTGGGCTACAGAGATGACTCTGTTGGCAAAGTGCTGGTCACACAAGAGTGAGGGAGAGAGTTCAGAACTTCAGACATACGGAAGCCAGGCAGGGATGGCAGCATCCCTGCAATCCCAGAGCTGAGGAGATAGACACGGATCCCATAGGCAAGCTGGCTACATGGACTAGCCAAATAAGTGAGCTCCACGTTCATCATGACCCTGCCTCGGTAAATAAAAGTGGAGAATAACTGAGGAGGACACCTGCAGTCAACCTCTGGCCAACACCCATACACACTGCAAGTACACCCACACGTACTTGTATGCACGCATATAAATACACATGCATGTGTGCACACCCACATTCAAAAGTTACCAATGATATGATTCTGTCACATATATACACATGAGCACATGCAAACACACACACACACACACACACACACACACATCCCATTCTTGGTAGTTGTTTTGATACAAGCTTGGTGTCTTATATATATTAGATTGTATATTATAGTGAAGTTTATCACTGATTTTCAAGACTTGCTTGAGATAAAGCATGTTCAGACAACTTTACAAGTTAATGGCTTCCTTGTAACTATGGTCAGTGAATGGGAGAAGGACATTTCATAGCTCATATATATGTGGTGGACACTCCAGCTTTGGGCATATCCTAAATGCCATGACTGATGGATGTAAAGGTGGTGACTTGCAGTGGAGATCTGAGCTATGAATGTCAGAATGCATACTTCAGATACAGCTTCTTACTGTTTGTGTCAGAAGAATAGCTCTGCGAAGGTGTAAAATGTGCTTTGGGGAGTTAGAGATCCAGAACTGTTTCTAAGGAATAGGCTAATGATGGCCAAAGCATGGCTGCTAACAAAATGTATGTATAATGGAAAAACTGATTTTAGATGATTGTAGTCTGGATACTTGTGGGGAAAAAATGAATGAAAATAGATGGCGCTTATTTGAAGCACATGTCAGTGGGAGTATGGAGGGCTTGGTTCTTGGTTTTCTCTTTTGAGAGATATGAATATGAAAACTAAAGGAGGTACAGCTAAATATGAGTATAATCTTAGAAGTCTACTACTGTCTTTTTAAGGACATTTCTTTATTCAGAGAATCACCATGTAGTGCTCCATTTATTTATAGCCTCTACTGTGACCACTTGGCAGTAACCCTTCTATCACCCATTTACTTTTTTTCCAAAGAGGTACAAAAACAGGACTTTTTCCTTTTCTAGTATATGTAGAACCTCCAGTCTGTGGTTATCTAGAAATCATGTCTGAGTTGTTCTTTATCATTCCTTCATGAAATATAGCCATTTGCATAATGGATTTTGTTTAGTTCTCTAGTTAATGTGTGTTCAGTGAAGGAGACTTGCTGGTTACCTGAAATAGAATAGCAGCATTCACTAAGAGTCACTGGAACATCTTGTCGTTAATGATTAGTCAAGAGAATGACTAAAATCTGAATTTTTTTCTGTGCTGCACTTGGCATTGAAGCTCCCTTTGAGATTCCCAACATCTCCTTCTAAATGATGAGTCAGGAACAAATGCAACACTACAGCTCACTTTTTTTGGTTTTAGGATTTTGATTCTTTTTATTTTTTTTGACACTGTAGTCAGATTTCCTGTGTCCCGCCTGGCCTGTGATTGGGACAGATCTCTCACCCACAGTCCCACAGCCTTTTATAAAATAATCACACAGAGGCCTAATATTATTTATACCTGCTCGGCCATTAGCTCAGGCTTATTACTGACTAGCTCTTGCACTTAAGTTAACCCATAATTCTTACCTATTTTTAGCCATGGGCTTGGTACCTTTTCTCAGTTCTGCCTTGTCATCTTGCTTCCTCTCTATCTGGCTGGTAATTCCTGACTCCTCTCTTCCTCTTCCCACCATTCCTTTAGTGTGCTCGCCCTGCCTATACTTCCTGCCTGGTTACTGGCCTATCAGTGTTTTACTAAACTGGTGTACAAAAGCATTATCTCACAGAATTTCCCCTTTTCTGTCTAAACAAAAAGGAAGGTTTTAACTTTAACACAGTAAAATTACAAGCAATAGAACAGTTATCAAGCAAGAATTACAGAAACAATATCTAGTCTCTTTGTATTTTGCAAAATTAAAGAAAATATTCTATCTGTCCTATATTTGTGAATCTAAAATTTCATATCTAATTTATCTTTTATCATAAACAAGGAAAATTATAATTATAACTATCTAGTCTTCAACAACATCAAAGAACCCAGAAGGATATAATATTACCTAAATAAATAGGAAGAACATTATAAGCAACTTCCAAAAACCTAGAATGACAGAGACAGCTGTCTGCCTGAATAGTCACCCAAAGTGCCTCAGCAACATTGGGACATCCATCTTCAGCCTACAGGTCTAAAGTCTCTCAGTTGCTTCTTTCTGTGTCCTGTAGGATGTCTCCATATGGAATGTCTTTGATGCCCATTTTCTTTTTTTTTCTTTTCAGAGTAGATTCAGTAATCTATCCTTTATTCTATCATTTCTATATCTTTTTTCTTCAGAGTAGATTCAATAGTTACAAGTTTTTAAATTTTTTTATTTTTTATTAGACAAAAAAGGGGAAATGTGGTGATATTTTATTTGTGTTAAAATGTGGTGTTATTTTATTTGTGCTTTAATAAAGAAGCTTGCCTGGAGATCAGAGGAAATAGCAAGCCATTTAAAGTAAACAAAGAAATCGGGCAATGGTAGCACATGCCCTTAATCCTGTCACTTGGCAGGCAGCATCTCTGTATGTTCAAGGCCACACTGGAAACAGAGCCAGGTGTGGTGGCACACACTTTAAATTCCAAAGCTAGTTAACTACAGAGGTCTGGAGGCTTTTACAGAGAGACAGGAAGTGACAGAGCTGGGTAGGAAGAGGAAGTGATGTAGCTGAATGGAGAGAGCAAATCAGATGGCAGAACAGCAAGGCATATAGGTGTAAGTAAACAGGAAGTTGCTTCATTTGGAAACTGCAGAGTTGGTGAGGTAAAGTTGGCTGGTGGCTTTCCCTGTTTCCCTGATCTCTATAAGGCTTTCACCCTTATATTTGGTTCTGTGGGTTTTTTTTTTTTTTTTTTTTTATGTAATAAGACCAAATAGAAATTCATCTACAAGACAGAATCTCATGATCCCAAGCTGTCATCAACATTGCTCTATGACAAGATTGCCTTGTGCCTCTCTTCCTTCTGCATCTTTCTCCTACATGCCGGGGCTAACATGTGTGTGCCACCACTTCCAGCTTAGTGCTCCCAGTTAAAAATCCAACTTTAGTGCTGGAGAAGTTAACTTGATTGAGATCAGTATTTGTCATCTTTAGACATCCCCTTTTATTCCATATTACACAAAACCAGTTGTCACTTTCCATTTTCAGTATTTTATAAATTTCTTTGTAAATAGGTTAGTTGTGCTGCGTTCTTTTTCTTTTTCTTTTTTTTTTTTAATAAGGGGATGAAGAATTTTGAAAGAAATCTCAATGCATTTCTGCACAACCTAAAACAAATTAAGTGCCCAGAATTTAAAGGCTACTCTTCCCTTTCCCTTGTGTCCACCCACCCAAGCAGTGTCTAACTTTTATTAAGAAACTGTTTCTTTTCTTGGAGAACATAGGAGAGTCTGGTTCTAAATAACAAACAGGGAATTCTGTCCTTGCTAAAGAGACAGGGTCAGGACTGATTTCTACAGAAGACCATCTACTGAGGTCAGTATTTTTCCAATTTGAAAATGGCTTGGAGACTTAATATGAACACAAACTCTCCTTTAGTCATCAGATCTTTCAAAGCCCTTTCTGCTTTAGGATAAGCTAAGCTATGACTGGATTTTCACTTGGAATTATAGTGTTTTGTTTCTAGTCTTGACAGCTCGTATAGCCTTAGGCTCTTGTGTCTAAAGACAAGTAAACTTGGGCTTGTAAAAAGGACATGCACTGTCTTCACTAGCAAAGCTGGTGAATATCTGGCTTTTCTCTCAACCTCAAAAAGACTGGTCAGTTTGGAATATGAGGACACTCTACAAAAGCTCAGTAGTAGATACAGGGTACGACTATCCAAGGAAGAAAGGATAGATGTCCTGCTTTAAGCTCTGGTTGGACATATGTGTCTTTCACATGTTTTTCATCCACCAATGGGTTTCCAAGATCAGCCTGGCCCTGCATTCATTGTGTAGACTTCCAGTAGTACATGCTTGTGAACTGGTTGGCAGGAGTTAAGGTAAAAGAAAAGTAGCATTGTAAATGTACATGTATAACTAAAATTCTAGCTCTGGTTTTGTGGGCTCTTCTTTGCCTTTAGATCTTACCCAAGGGAGGGCCAGAATTGATTGGTCCTGTTTCCCTCCATAGACTGATCCAGAAAGTCAGTTGAACCCAGCCAGGGTCAGTGAGCCTATGAAATGAAAAGAACATTTTTCTGACCTTCCTTAGCCCAGTTAATTTTTCAAGGACATATGAGGATAAGATATATGAGGCAAGGGCCAAGACATTGAATCAAAAGGGTCCTACTGCACCCACGTTGTTTTCTTTTTCTCAGATTTTCCCACTGGACCTGTTTGTGACTATTATGAATTCATGTTTTTAAATATTATGGTATTATCTTGTTTGTACTTTATATCTCTTTCTTATTGCTATATAAATAAAATGAAGACCAATTACATATTTAGATTTAATAATATTAAAATAATATTATATGACATGAAGAGCCCAACAAGTAAATGGAAACTTGTTACCTAAAGAGAATTGAAGCAAAATCATTTCTCAGGTTTCCTTGGTAGTAATAATCATTTGAGTCTTCTTTTGAGTGGATTTTTAGTTATCAGTATGGTATAGGATGTGTGTGTGTGTATATATATATGTGTGTGTGTGTGTGTGTGTGTGTGTATGTATGTATATATGTATATACATACATATATAAACTCATACCACACTGAATTTTTTATCTATTATATATAGTTTATCAGATTAAGTAAGGTTAAATAAAGTTCCATTTGAGACTATCAAATTTCATTTATAACTAATTCATCATATACTGTTTAATTCCTCAGTTGTAGAAGGAAATAGATACTGTCCTTTATATCATATATGGTTAATATAAATTAAAATTTGAAAATAAAATTTAAAACACATTATAAATGTGTATTGCTGAGTTTAGGAAGCCATTTGTAATTAGTACTTTCAGGTAGTTTTTTATGGGTGTTGAAAACTGAGACCAAACAAATGATTTCTAATTGCTCTTTAAATCACAACTTATGACTCTAAGCTAATGTGTAGGTTTGCTATGCTATTGTGAGCCATGGAAACAAATGGATTAGTCACACTATAGTTCACTTCCCAGGTTAGCATCTGTCGAGGGGATCCAAGAGACAGTGAGGTAGATCGTGCTGTCTTTCGAGTACTCAAGCACACAGGTCCTTGGGTCGTGATGCTTTGCCGTCTCTGTACTTCTGTTTTAATCCTAGTAGTAGAGAACCTGTAGCTGAAACGAGATTGTGTGAAATCACTTTAGAGACATGTTCTGGAAGTATGTATTGACTGTCCCGATGCCCCATATGCCAGACGCACATTTCTATTGACCTGAAAGGGAAGCCAGGGCATATATTTTGGCACACTTCTGAGGGAGATAGGTTTGTTCTCAGGGAGAAATGAGAGAGGGGGGAAAGTTAAGGAAGTGCCCTAATTTGGAATTAGTGCCAGCCTCCCTCACATCTTAATTGTCACTCAGTTTGCTTCTTGTGCTTGATTGATATTAGACATGTATCAACATTTTTACATATAAAAATCACTCTTGCACATTACATGTACTTTCCACATATTTTAGGTCTATAGACTCTGCTTAGCTTGTGAAAACCCCTTCCATCTCTACCTTCAAGGCCCAGTTCAAATGTGATGTTTTCCTCCTCCAGCCTCCATTCATCACTTTATCTTTGCTATTTCATGCTAATGTGATATGTGTGTTCCTTTGCCGTGGTGTCTAATAAGCTCTTAAATTTCCCATGTTGTAATAGGACTGCCATTTCATTGATGGTGGAATTTATGTCTCATTGATTTTTCTTTCTCCTGTGGTTCTCTTCATATAATAAGCTGATGAAATTTTCTGATTGACTGAATGGAAATGCAAATTCTAGCTCTTTTTCTGCTTTAAACATAATGTGTTATCCTAGATAACTCACTCAGTCTTTTTCTCTTGTCTTCCCAGTAAAGTAGAGTAAATCCAACTTTATTTGCATCGTAAGGGTGTTACAAAGATAAAGTAATTTGGAAAACCTTGGAAAATGTGCTGCCAAGTTTAAGATATTTGGTATAGAAATTTTCACTTTTGGCTGCTCTGTTTGTAACTTGGAAACAGCTAATCACGATGGAATGGCGTCCAACTTGTATTCTGAAATAATATACAGTAGCATTTTGGCACACTATTTTCAAATGCTTTAAATTTCAAAAAGATATATGATTATTTCTTCTTATTTTCTATAAAGTTTTATCAGAATTTAAAAAGGAGTTATAGTTAGTGTTCTTTATTAAGATTCCATGATAAGACTTAAAACAATTGTTTCTTCATGGACCAGAAGCCAAGTGTTTTGGATTCTAGGAGAAGGGGTTTTCCGATGTGCAGTGCAGTGGCAAGGCATCCTTCTTCATTTAATTAGATTCTTAGAGTCATCCAAGTTTTGCTCAAAATTTGTTCGTGAAGCTTTAAGCACAGAAAATGAATTTTTGGGGGATAGATTTTAAGAGAGAACAAGAACACCATCTTAGGATGTCTACCTCTGTATGTGTAGGGAGACATTATTTGCTAAATCTATGCAGTTATTAATGTCCTGTCATTGAGTCTTACATTTTGGTGTTTATTGAATGTCCATACTGTGTTAAGAGTTTTCCTTGATACTGAAATTGATTTACTGCTTATTTAACTACATATAGCATAGAATATATTTTATTTAGGAGTAGTGCTTTTTAAAGTTTTGGTAAGTTGCATAGATCCTAATGCTTTGGCTGCTCATTATGGCCACTATCACTGTAATTTCTGTTCGTGATTTAAGATCCAGGTTGTCAACTCCCCTGGGGAAACTTTTCCACAGTACCTTGGCAGAAATTAATTTCCTTTCTTTCTGTTCCACGGGAAGCCTTTAGTGTTGTTGTTTCATTTACATGTTTTTCTAAACCTAGCTAAATTCCAGAAAGCTGTTGGCACACCTTTTTCATATTTGTGTTTTACATGCAGTTCTGGGATCATGGTACACATTTATTTGATCAAATATCTATTACTTGTAGATACCTATGGCTAGTATCTGCCTACAGGATGGCTTTAAAAGTTTTATTCTTTGAGTGATTTTGTGGTCAGAACCTTGGGTTGTGCAGCCAGGGGTAAGCCATATGTCAGATATAAGGACTTCCAGTGTGAGTGGCATAATGCTAAGTTCCAGCTTGATAGTAAATTTGAACTGTGCCACTAATAGATTATCCTTTTAGTTTTATATCCCTATGAATTTAAAAATATTATTTTCTGAATTATCTTCCATCTAGATGAGTCAGTCATTCTTTACATGAGTCTTAGTGAAAGGCATGCCACTTTCTATGAGATGAAGTTTGTTAAGTACACACAGACAAGCATAATGAGTACTATAGTTGGTAGAAATCAGGTCCAAATCCGTCTTAACGATCTCTGGGTATTTGACATCTGCAGAATAATTGAGTAGTGAGTGAAAGTATATATGAGGTAGACAGCAGAAGTAATATGGCAGATGGACATTTTAAAGATCTTTCATTTTAATGTAAAATGAATGTTACTGACAGGAATGAGATGCACCTGGCCAGTAGAGGAAGTCAAGTGGAGATAGGGAGGCAGGATTCCATTAGTGTCACATGAAATTGACTATAACAGAGTTTTTACATCATAGTTTGCTTTATATAATAATATTATTAATAATAATAATAATAATAATAATAATAATAATAATAATTTAGGGTAAGTACATAGACAACAAAGCTGTGGTGATCTAAATAATTTTATTCTGAATATGTCCTGGGAACAGAAACTTGCTGAAATTTTGTGGCGGTACTGAATTGTAGGTAGTTGTCAACATTGCATGATTTTTGACTAAGGAATGAGCTGAAAAGGAGTTAGTCTTCAGTCTTTCAACAAAGGGCCCAAGAAAATATGAATAGCTAACTC
This sequence comes from Onychomys torridus, assembly GCF_903995425.1. Taxonomy (NCBI): domain Eukaryota; kingdom Metazoa; phylum Chordata; class Mammalia; order Rodentia; family Cricetidae; genus Onychomys; species Onychomys torridus. Next base: position 12,321,053 of record NC_050455.1, read on the forward strand.
TCTGGCTAATCCTTGAGATCTCCTTGCAGTGTCTTCCACATTGTTTTTGAGAAACCTATTCAGAAAGGAGAATAAAAAGATTTTGTTTTAGTTTTAATTCTTTTTACTTTTTAAGCTCTTGGGTTGGCTCTCGATCATTTACACTTCTGAAGTTGTTGTTCAGCCTAAGATTATGAGCCCTGTGCCCATGTCTAGAGCTCTTCATAGTGGACAGTCTAGGAGTATATTTGAGGCTGTGGTGACTAGGATTATGAAAGAGTTGCCCACACAGTGAGATTCGTGGCAAGTCAAGAGATGCTTGTAAATTAGTAAGATCAAATGGAGCTTCAAAAGTTAATCTGCCACTGCTATTTCCTGGGACAGCTAAGACTCCTTAGAAATATATAAGCATTGTTTGATCCTGTTTAATGATTAGAAGATCAGGCTTGAAAACCTACATTGTGTTTTCTCTCTTCCCTTCAGGACAAAGTATGTTCCATTTGGGATCGCCTCAATCGCCTTACCGGGCAGCACCAGGTCTTCCTGGGTTTACTGCGTCCCTTCTACTGGAAAGGACATTCCCCTGAGTGTACTTATCTCCACCCTGAAAAGGCGATACATATATATAGAGATGGATTCAGTGGCTGTAAATAAATATGACATAGTAGAAGAGTGCTTTGTGGGAGTTTTACTATATATACACATATATAATATTTTCCAGTCTGGTTTCAGACCCCGGCATGGCTTGGAGACAGCGTTGGTGTGTATGAAGGCTCTTCCTCGAATGAAGGATTTGGGACACCTTTCCATGATGATTGTATTAGAGCCTCAGCTGCTTTCGTGGTGGTCATGAGGTGATGCTGACCCGAATGCTTGAACTAGCAGGAGTGGCTGGGATTGCATTGGAGTGGTTCCGTTCATTCCTTCCGGGTAGGTACCAGCTAGTGTTGTGGGTGAAATGGACATTGAGGGTCTTCCTGTATGGAACCCCATAGCAGTCACTCATTTCCCCTATTCATATCTAGTGGACACAAGAGAGTTACAGGATGCCTGAAGGCCAGGCAGTGTGAGCTGAATGACTGGATGAAAAGGTGGTGAGAGAGATTCCCCAATTGACGTCACTCACATCTGTCATTTCTGCTGCTCTAGTGTGACAATGCAGACTAGAATGGAAACTCAGAAAGTGGGATTTGTTGGGAAGTGAAAATGGGAAAGGCTATAGAGTGCTTTTTAATTTTTCTGCTTCAATTACAGTCTTTGTCACCTGTAGCTATATGTTATACACAAATTTATCTAATCGTAAAATCCATCCAGTAATATTAGATAGAAATATTTTCCCCCTGAAGTGTCCCCAAGGCATCTTCCCTGTGAATACTGACTACATCTCCATGGTCTTCTTTATAGAAGTTGTAGTCTGCTCATTCCCCATTTGGTTAGGACTCTGAGGAAAGTAGCCTGATTACATTAATTTTTGAGGCTAAGGGTGAATGGATTGTTTTGTCTTCACTGAAAGCACCTCATTATTTTGACTGTTGTACTAAGAACCAAATTGGGTTGTACTTTCAAGGAATATCGTAGGATACATACATCTAATTTTTCTTGGGCTGCTTACAAAGAATTTGCTAAAGTTTCATCTGTTTTGGATATGTTCTTTAGGAATTTGGTGCTTCTTCGTTTCTAATTATTCATATAATATCATTTCAATTATTTTCATTAGGGAATGAAGTGTGCTGAGTGTTGAATGTACAGGAAGTTCAGGTAGAGACCCAAAAGGAAACACAGATGTGTGTGTCTGTAAATATCATTAGAGCTGCTGGTTGAATGTTATCCTGGCAAAAGGGCAGGAAACTCACATTTGTGCAGTAAGTGATCAGTGTCGGGCACAGGGCCAAGTGCTTTCTATTTTTTAGTTCATTAAATCCTCACAGAAGCATTGAGAAAGAGGGTGCTGTTTCTTCATTTTATACATGAGGAAATTGAAGCTGAGCAAAGTAGGGTATGTTGCTTAACTTCTCACAATTCCAATAGGAAGAGATAGGATGTGAGCCTTGGCTTGTTTTTTCCATCACAATAAGCTACAAGAAAATGTTGGATTTGAAGTGGGGGGTCCCCAGAGAAAAGAGGGGGAAAAAAGAAGAAAAACATGCCTATTAGGAGGCAAGAACAAACCAAGGAGGAAATGGGAGACAAAGGAATGTACTAGTTTAATGTTTATTTTGAAAACTCCCAGAGTTTGCTTTAAACTCCCCTTTGTCAAACCCAGTGGCAAAAGGAATGATTTTAGGGTCAGCAAATGTTTACCCTTTTAGAACGTGGAGTTTACGGCTTTGCTCTGACATTTGTTCACTGTGTGTGTATTGAAAATGAAATAATGATACCTTATGTTGTATCCCAGGAGACTGCTTTAAGAATCAATGTGTGAAGTCGATCAGATAGTCATTATTCAAGCAAATGCAATGCTTGAAAGCAAACACCAAGTGTTTACAGTTTATAATAGTGGGTTTTTTGTTTTTGTTTTTGTTTGTTTGTTTTTTCCTTTTTATATCTGCACATTTTTCTGTGTGTGTGGAGCTATGTGGAAAAATGTGTAGAGAACTTGGGTGTTTTGCTTGCAGATGTCATAACGGCTTTCTATTCTCACAGAGTTTGGAGGCCTCCAGATAGTTTTTCTCTTAATGTTATTGGGAGTTATTAGCATTAGATGGATTCCCTCCTCACACCGCCCGACTAAACCAGACCAAATACAACTATGCTTATAACCTGTCATTGGCAATAGGATCGTGTGTGTAGGCTATTTAAGCTGTTATGGTTAGCCTCTCACAATATGCTGATGTTGCTGGTGCTACTAGCATCTAAGGGTACACTCGCTTCACCCCAAAGGCACTTTAAATGGAGCTGTGCTCAGTAGCCATACTGTCTTAGCAACTCATGAAGCTGTGCTTAGAGATGAATGCAGCACCTTGAGATATCCTGTCTTAGCTGGAAGGAATATTGATTCCGTGGAAGTTGGTGGCAGGCCCATCAAGGAACGATTTCTGAAAGCTTAAGTAAGTGGCAGTCTAGAGCCTCTGGACTATTAATTCACTTTCAACTAGTAGACTGGGGCTTTTCTCACCTAATGTCTGACAAATACCCCAAAGCCATGATAGTCTCCATCCTGATTTTTGGGAAGATTGTACAATGAAGGCAGACATGAACAGCTGTTCCATTTTTGCATAAAGAGAAACAGTGTTCCAGAGCATTCTCAGGCATTAAGTGAGTTGCCATTTGGTCAGGAAAGTGGAAACAGATTTGCAGTGGTTTTTCTTGAACTTTGACCTTAGTTTGCCGTTCTCCTGCTTTCTACCCTGATCGTAGTCATGCCCCATTCACTCTCTTCTCCTGACTCCAGTTAGTTGTTCTCTGGAGGAATTCTTTGTTGGCCTGGTTGGAATGTATTCATTCAGTATTCAAAAGTCTGTTTTATCCAGAACTACATTTCTCTTCATGGGATTATCAGAATACATATGCTCCTAAGGAATATTTTATTATACTAAGGCAGAAGTTTATTTACATGTACATACACACACACTTAGACACACACACTCTCACATACAATTGCTGTATGTTCTCTTTAAACATTGGCACTGATCTTGTTCATCCCCTCCTTTGTCATCCTGGCACCTCACCCCAGAATTAAAACTGTTTCTGTTGGTTTGTACCATGCCTAAGCACTTCTGAAATCCCCGCAGTCGACTTCGATCTCTTCTGCATCACTTTTCCGTGATGAGGGGATTAAGATAAGAGTCATGTGGACTGTGTCTCATTTAGACCTGCTGCTGATACTTAATTGCTGTTTTTAATGTGTCACATACTATTTTTGGGGAAGAGAACAACACTTGAATTCACATCTTTGTGGTAGTGCTTCCTTTTCAAAATGTAATTTCCACAAGAAGGCTTATCCTGAAATTAGATCTTTCATAAGAGTTTGTTTTTGACTATATAATTCTACCCATATTTTAAAGATGTGTTTTATACCAGCATAATACTATGGTATTTGAATTTCACTAAGCATTTTTTTAAAGTGTGTTTTTTAAATATGTTCATATGTCCAATCAAAGATGACATCAGTAGACAAAGTATCATGAAAATATAAGTGGTTAAAGAAAGAAAAATGCTAAATTAAATCACTGTTATGAACATCAGTCTTAAACAGCAATGGCTGTTCTAATTATTTTTAGCTGTTTCCTTTATCAAACATTTAAAGGTAAAAATTTCCTCATAGCCAGCTAAATTCTGAGCTGAGTTTTCCTGACATTCTGCTGATCAGGGAATTTTAGATGAATACAGCCAGAGACAGAAAGAGAGGAGGGAGCAGACTTGAGGTAATGGCCAGGGGAGCACCTCTCTTCCTTTCTGAACTGTAGGGAGTCATGACAAATGATAAGTTCTTATTGAACTATTGTGCTTGTGCGTTTGATGTTGATAAAGATACAGAAATGGTAGAAAATTCAGATACCAGCCGTTCATACCATTGGGGAAGAATTATGAGAATTATAAGATCCCTCCTTGATAAGGAATGACCTTTAACAGCTGGGAAGTACAAAGGGAAGGAAGAACATCCTGGGGCTTCTCAGGCATTTGCGAATCAGGAATAGCAGCAAATGACAATTAACTCACAAAGAAAATATTTTAGCGAATATGTTAAATGCCTTAGAAGGCATTATTAAAATAAAAGGAAAAATATAATGGCCTTGGAGCTTCATGGTCCAGGAATATACACAGAGGTGTGCAAATGTATAAAACAAAGGAGTAAACAGGTATGTGGGTCAGCATTTGGTCTTACTAACAATAATAAAAATAAGATAAACCTGTCCTTGCTGATTATTCTGTTTACGTTTGTCTAATTCATCAACCCATGCACTTTGATTTATCTCCAACCAATGCTTCTCCCCATTTATTTGTCACTCTTGTAGGTGTGAACCAAAACAACTCTTTTCAAATTCTCTTGGTATTTTTCACAGAGGTCTGTATAAACCCATATCCTAGGAGTTAATTACTCCATCTTTACAAACATATCCTAAGAACATACCATGAGTTATAACAAAAAATAAAGATTGAGAGATTCCTACCATCACTTATTTCAGTTATGCATAAATGTAGATGTCCACAGGTGGCATCAGTGGGACACCTGACTGCAAGCAAAGGTCACTTAGAAAGATAATAGAAAACACTAATGCTTGGGCCTCTCTGACATTTTGTTGTTGACATTGTTTAGTAGGTGTAGAGTCCTGACATTGGCATTTAAAAAATTTCCCTAAAATTCTAATGTACAGAAGGGTTGAAGACCACTGAATGAAACAAGAAGACAGGACATTTAACCAACCAACACTTTAACATTTTATTTATGGTGCTTTTGTAATAGTATCAGAAAGAGTGTGTTATAGATATGAAATATTCTTGTATGATACTTAGGTACATTTTACAAAACGCAAAGTTTAAAATGTTTGAGGAATTGTGATCTGGAGTGATTTTTCTTTTTCGTCCATGGGCAAATATTTAGTTATGTTCTTACATTATTTTCAAAAGGAAAATTATATTAAGATCTTCCTGTCAAGATCTTCTAGGTTAATTCCTATTCATAGGTTATATGTACTGGCAAGTTGAGAGTTATTCCGGCTTCTAAAATGATCATGTGCTTATATTAGAGAATATCTAATAATATTATAATGAAATCTTTATAACATTTTCCCCTTTCTTTGATGTCAGGAATATTTTTAAGATGTTTTTTGAAGGTCGGAATATAATTAACTCAAGTGAGTAATTTTGCTCCTTTTTCCTCTGTCTGACATGTCTCAGGTGTCTCCACCCTAAATGTCTTATGTATGTTGATGGTCCCCAGTGTTCACCTTCAATCCCAACATCAACTCTGATGTATATATATGATTTTTGTATACCTTCAAAGTCCAGAAGTAAATTTTCTATTGCCTCCAACCCTTTCTCTTCCATGTTGTCTAATTAATTATACTGCAGCTTACCTGTAGTCCCGGAAACAATCATAATCCCACCCCAACATTTATCTGGCATCTGTAGTCAATGCTCTTTTCACTTGCTTTTAGCAGAAGCTAGAACCCAGGGCCCCACACTTGCTAGGTAAGCGCTGCACCATGGAACTGAAAGACCTCTCTGTCCATCCCAAGTTCCTTGAGTTTTCCCTCACATCCTAACACATCTCTACCATGGCTGTGCTGGTTAAGTTCTTGTCATCTCTCCTGCATGCCAATAGTATGGGTTCCTCATTGGTCTATTTTCTTCTAGGTTGACCTAGAAATTAAAATCTCTCCTTGTGCTGACAGACGTTACAAACCCTTGCAGGCCCACTGTCATCTCCTGCGGGTAGAATGGGCTGTTTGCTGTGATTTTTAAAAAAGTATACCAGGTTACTCAGTGAGATGGCACATGCCTTTAGTCCCAGCACTTAGGAGGCAGAGGCAGGTGGATCTCTGTGAGTTCAAGACCACACTAATCTATAAAGCAAGTTCCAGGACAGCCAGGGCTACACAGACAAACCTGGTCTTGAGAAAAGAAAAAAAAAAAGAAAAAAAAAAAAAAAAAGGATTATACCATGTCTTCTTTAGCCCTAGGCTGGTTAGGTTTCCTGTACGAGGTATGATTTTCTTCATGTTGAACGAGTCTTAAGTCCAACTAAAGAGCTCTTTGTTACCATTAACATGTGTTCTGCAGCAATTAATGAAAAGTTATGGATCTCAGTCCCCACAGTGACAGCTACAAAATCACTCCTGCACTGGAGCTCAGGGAACATTGCAGAAGAGGTGATGGAAACTGGAAACACCAGAGAAACAGGGAATTAACTGTGAGGTAGTGACTCTTAGAAATGTGGAAGCTATACCCACAAAATCTCAGCCACATGACTGTCTAAATAGGAGCTGAACAAGGGCAGTAATAGACATGCTATTGTGGATGGAGGGAAAGCCGAGGAGATCTCAACCCTACATAAAAAAAAAATATATAAACAACAATGGAATGCAAAGAGGAAAAGAAATAGTCTTCCCTAGAAAAGTGCACTCCATCCGATTGGTTATCCAGTACCAAATGATTAGCCTTGAAAACAAACATACAAGTACCATACAGACTGAACAGTTTGTATTTATGTATTTAGAAATATATATGCTCATAATAACAATTATGAAAAAAGAGACCATAAATTTGCAAGAGAGCAAGAAGGGGCATTTGGAGGAAGCAAAAGGAAGGAGGAAATGGTATAATTATGTTATAATCTCAAAAAATAAAAAGTAATAAAATAAAAGATTATACTAACCTCATGCACCATGGTACATAATTCTCTCTTGACTCTTATCTCTCCATAACTTTCTCTTAAAGGCACTGCTTTAGAAATGGCAACTAATCAATGGGCTTTGTGGAGCAATCCATCCTGTCCATTTGTTTCTCCTGTATGATTTTTCCTTCTATTTGGAGTAACCTCTTCACTCCCGCCCTCCATTAAGTTAGCACAGGTTTAAAGATTGATACTGTGCATAATTGACTAGGTACTTATGTTAGAAGGTACTTTTCAACATTTTTAATGGACCCTTCCAGTTAAAAACTCAATTTTTGAAATCTGTTTGTAAAAGATAGCTATACAGTAATCACTGTATACAAGTCTTTGTTACTTCATTGTATGAGCAGTTAAGACGACATGTAAACAAAATGTCCTGTATTACTTCACTGTTTAAGTGTTCTATAAATGGTTAGCCAGTATATCTATATGAGAAGATTTTTTTTAAGCCATCTAAGATTCTATCACTTATTAAAAGCCAAAAATATAACAGTTTCTACTGGAAAATCTCCTAGTCACAGAAAAAAAAGTCTTTCATTATGCAATAAGTATAAAATTTGCCCAGTCCATAGTATTGAGTGTGTGGATTTTATAAAAAGATAAGACCGCTGCTACTCCTGTTGTAGTGTAGCATGTGGGATTTTTTTTGGGGGGGGTGTGGGAAAGGTTGAGAGGACTTTTACCTGTTTATAATAAGTTTCTTTACACTTCCCATGGTAATAAATACTTATTTCCTTGTATGAAATAATCATTAAAACAAAATCCAGAGAGAAAATGTGACAACTGAAGGCAGAATTGTGAGTAACTAGTAATAACAGTCTATTTTCTATTTTTGAATAAATTGAAAATAAATAGAACTCTTATATACTAAAGAAAAACCCAACATGTAATCAACCTGTGGATTACTGTCATATTTGTCACTGATTTATTTTTAACAAATATCAATAGAAAACATTGACTTCTTTGAACTCCTTCTCTTTCTCCTCAGAAGCAACCAGTATCAAAGGTTATCTAAATATTATTATACTTTAGAGTCAATATTTTACTGTAATTACCTACACATATTTGTCTATATTCATAGCTATATCTTAGTAAACATTTAGATCATTTATAATTTTTTCTGTAGCTAGTAACTCTCAGTAAAAACATGATTTCTTTCTAGAGCTTATACCAAAGCATAGAACTGTTGATCTACAGAACATGCAGATTCTTTTCACTAAATATTGCCAAGTGTTTTTCTTAATTGGGTTGTATCAGCTTATATTCTCAGAATAATATTTCACAATCCCCATGTCTGGATAGGCTCACCCAATTCTTGGAATTGCCAAGCTTCTAATTTTATTCTTCTCTGTAAATTGTGAAATGCTAGCTTATCAGCAATCCCTGAATGTTTTCTGAGTAGTCAAGACTGGCAGGGCCTGTGTGGGAAGTACAGAGAATGGTTAATAGAGTCAGAATGCTAGCAGCAAGCACCATGGTGTCAGACTAGCCAGAAGCTAACACTGTCAGGTCAGGTTAAGCTGCAATGCTTGTAGTGGGTGGGGACATTATGATGGACAGGTAAAACCATTAGTGTTTTCACTAAGAAAAAGCATTGGCATGAGAGAAACATGCAGACAGGTGCCCAACTGGAATAAACTTTGAAAAGCTAGTAGTGTAATGATTGCAGATTGACTTAAAAGTTTAACTATAAATTTGTTAGAGGAGCCATAAAACACACCTGTGTTGGGTGAGGTGGGTCAGTGGTTAAAGTCACTTGCAACCAATCCTGATTATCTGAGTTCAGTTCCTAGGACCCACATGGTGGAAGGAGAAAACTCACTATTACCAGTTAGCCTATAAGTTTCATATGTTTAATGGCACACATTCATATGTATATACATACACAAAATGAATAAATAAGTAAAGGTAATAAGATAATTTTAAAAATCCTCTACCTGCATTAAACTCCCCATGTGACAGATGAAGAAATCATAGCTTGGATGAATTAAGTAATTCTGTCTCAGGATTTCTACCAGTCAGGTTAAAAAAAGTCAGCAGGGCATTTTTCTTTATTTAACTTTGGCATCCCATGGTTCATCTCTAATGCTTGATGTAGGATGTTTCAGGGATTTCATTTTCTTTCCTTTTCTCTTTCCATGATTGGTTTCACTTTACTCTGGCTAGCTTTATTCTCAGCAGGCTCTGTCCTTGTGGAGGCTAGGTATATACAAGTTATTTGTTTTTATGTTTTCACAGCTAATATTCCAACTGAAAATTACATACGTTGTCTCTATATTTCTTTGAATATATGAATGTTCCAAAAAAGCATGCAAAACTCCAAACCACTATGACTACAGAGATGGTTTCATCTGGCTATCGTTCATCTGATTGTTATACTTGAATCACATTTATAAGGAAGAGGGAGCCTAAAATGAAGGACTGCTGAGCATGCAGCATAACATGTCTACCCTAGACTACCTGATAGTAGCTATTTAGAAAAGTAATATTGATGATATCCATTCAGGGTCTCTTTGCCTTCCTTTCTGTGATTTCAGTAGCACTATCATAATAAATACCTTCAGAGTACATTGAGGTGGGTGGTCAGTCAGTATAAAGATAAATCAGCATTTTTCCCCCTATGGCGTTTCAAACTGGGTGGAAGTGGTCAGGGTGGGAAGGTAAGCTGTGTAAATAGCTTTTGAAGATAAAGCAAGAGAAAGAAACAGAGAGTTGTTCCCAGAGGAAGGGGGATCTCTTTGAAGTACAAAGTTGTCACCATGTAAGTAGTAGTTAAAATCTCCTTTCGAATTTATATTTTGAATAGAAAAATGAAGCATTGTTGGTGAGAGTTGGTAATTCTAGCCATGTGGCTTCCCGTGGGCCAAAAAGCAGAGTGTTAAGAGCCACAGAAGCATGGCCACCTCAGGAGCATAGTCTGAGAGTTCGAGCACATGAAGCTGAGATAGGTACCAAGTGGATTATATGAGACTTGATTGTCGGTGCACTTTGTATTTCCTTCATAGAGAAGGAAAAGTCATTAGTTAACAAAAAACAGCCCCCGATTGCTACAGCGGGAGGAGACTATATATGTGTTTTAACGAAGCAGAATGCTTGGCTGAGTATGTAGGACAAATTGAAACAGGAGGTACTGAAGTCAGGGAGGACATTTAGAGATGATGTTCCTCTTGTGAGTAAGGGTGAATTAGGATGTTTGAAAGTAAAGAATGTAAATCTAAGATGAGCTTTTGTGGGGATTTGTACAGGTAAAAGACACAGAATAATCTAAGGTACTTTATTTAGGAGTAGTGAGGATGAGTTGGCAATGAACAGGGAAAGGTGTTTTCCTTGTCCAGTGTGTCCCCTGCAAATGCAATTCTAACAATACGCCATTCCCAATTTACATAGGAACATTTTCAGTGCTTCCTGAAGTTCTTGGCTATATCTTTTGATTTGTAAAATCTGTATAGGGGAGAAACCATTGTATTATATTATGTTTATGTGACAAAATAGATATTTAAGGAATGGGGAGATTGCTCAGTGGTTAAGAGCACTTGCTGCCCTTTTGAAGAACCCAGGTTTGGTTCCCAGCACCAACATGGAGGTTCACAACCATCTTAAACTTTAGTTCTATTGGATCTGACATCCTCCTCTGGTCTCCACAGGTACAAGGCATGCATGTAGTGCATATACATACTTGCAGGCAAAACCCTAATACACACGCACACACACACACAATCTTTAAAAATAGATGTCTTATATACTTTAAAAGTGATTTTATCATTTGGGCAACAAATTAAATGTCTCCAGGAGTGATTATGCCTATGTACTTTTCCTAGTGATTCCAATCACATAAATATAGATAGGATTGTCCAGTGAAAACTTTTGGCATAACACAATAGGACACACCTCTCATAGCTATGTTTTGAGGGATTCTTTTAGTAGGAAGCAAAGTTAAAATGTGTTTCTCTGTAATTTTGATATGGATTGTTGATATATTTGGTAAGTTTGAAGGAGGGAACATAAAAAGTTGTGTCCTCTAAAGTGACTGTGTGGTATTTTTGAATCATCACTTCATATAACATCCTATAGGTGAATGTTGGATTGTTGCTGGTTGTACCATTTCTCACGTGGTATGAGGAGATGATCAGCTGGGGGTGGAGTATTTGCAGTTTAGTATGACACAAATCTACCATGCTGGATTTAATGTCTGTTCACTGGTTTATGAAATTTAATATCTTAGTTTTAGAAGAGCAGTTTTTGGAAATATGTTCTTTGGCCTGTCATGGGTGGGAAATGGTACAGAGTGTCCATGGGTTAGCTGTTGCTGCATTTAATTGATGGCAGTTATCCCCTTGGAATATACTAAAGACAGTACTTAAATTCCAAATGATTTTCCTCTGGTTTGAAACATGCCTCAAGGCTGCCTTTCTCATGAGTCCCCTGTCCTTTCATATGTACTCAGAAAATTCATCTCAGCTCAGCATACATTTCTATTATGTGCAAAGCACTGTCAGAGTGCAAATTTATTTGAGGATTAGCTTGACTTATATAGGGTTTGCATAAATGTTTGCTCAATGAATAGAATTTTTTTAAATGATCTAGTCCTACAGAGGCATCTCAATTATGGATCTGAATTCTCTATTCTGTTTTCTGGAAGTTCTTTCTTCTTTAATTTTCATGACGAGCATTACCTGAAGACAAGCAACCATTACCTCCTACAGCCCAAGTCTTTATAACATCTGAAATCAACCCTCAGAAAGTGGTTATCATATGCAGTGTTAGGGGAAGACAGATCAGCTACCTTCACATCAACAGTATTTGGCTTTTGTTTGTATCTTTCCTCCCTCTGTCTAGTATTCAGTTGAAGGGGCAATTCTGTGGATTGAGTGTCAGATGGTGCAGAGAGCACAGACTTAGGAATGAAGTTAGAATTTGGCCTGGTACTTGGTTGTTGTTGGATGTCTTTCCTAGTCTCTGTGCCTCAGTCACAGTTATAGACCTGAGAAGTATGCTGACACTTAATGGTGACTGTTAGGAATATGGAGATTGTGAAAGCCTAGACATACCATAGATGCTCTGAATACAAGACGGTCATAATAATAGATAGCCATTACTATCTTCTCCTCACTTATTTTCGGTATTATATAAAACAGGCTATTCTCCACGTGTCCCTGTGTGCATGTATTCACTTAATTTTTGCTATGAGATAAAAATAAAATTAGAAGTTAAAAAAAATTGTACCCAGCCCAAGTTTTCACATGAACTCTGAATGCCGATTTCTTCCCAGTTGACATTATTTAGACACCAAGCTATTGCTTGCTTTGAGTAGTAATGGTAGGACACCTATTAATAGCTTAGACAGTCCTTGAACCCCTAAAATGTGCCATACATAGTCCTCACTTCTCTTCATGCTTTAGTTCAGTCTCAGAGTAGTCCTCTTTGACACAGTGACTGCATCTTGGAACATTTTGTATTTGAAGGACCTAGATCAAGATGGACCAATTAAATGACATACATTTAGCAAAGGGTCCAGCCTCGGTTATACTTAGACCAACTGTCTCAGAAGTCTAGAGTCTTACTTGCATTCTACTACCTTCCTTACTAGTCCAGGTACCATAACAGTGCATGACATGCATAATCGTATGGGACAGTTGCTAGTATCAATTGGCACGTGTGTCATATAGCCTACAGGGTGCCTGTAATTGACAGGGACAACCTTACCTTCTGTTTGACAGTTTTTGAAAATCTATATAATATAGATTATATCCTCTGTTTATACTTAAAATGGATTTAGATTACTTGCTATCCATGTAAATACTAAGTTTAAATATTAAGTAAACTCTTGTCCTTCCATAGAAGTTTTTTGCTTTCCAAGATGAATATCAATATAGTAAGTGTCTCTATGAATTTCTGCAGTTCATCAGGCAGTGACTTGCTAGTCTTTATAAAGCAGAAAAAATTGTAGCCTCAAGTATCTAAAAATACCAAATATTCTAAGACGCTATCTTTCCATGTAAGTAGGGGCAGTTGTGTTAAGGTTTTAAATCTGAAATGATTTCTTAAAATTTACTCATGAAGTTGAAATACAATTAATCATGCTATTTGAATAATATCCCTTGCCTTCATGACTCTATTTGATAGAGAAGCATTCAGACTACATTTATAATGTTTTCTTAGAGATATGATGAATGCTGAAAGCCGTGGAAGTGCCAGAGATGTAACTCAGTGGTGGAGTATTTGCCTAACATACATATATCTCTGAGCTTGATATCTAGCACTGAAAAATATGATGTGGATATGTTCACATATAAATTTACAAAATATCTTCCTTTGAGTCCTCTCTTATTTGAGTCAGTTTGGTTCCTATTTATTTTATATTTTCTGAATTCCTGTCTTATTATTTCCCACCTCTCAGACTTTATTGAACTCTCTAGAGACTTTCTTACACAAATGATGAAGATGATGTTCTCAAAAAATCAAATGTCAGAGTTATTGCAGGTCTGTGAAATGCGCAGTCTGTGCTGGGCTTATTCGTCTGTCATTTCCTAGATATTTTACATGCATAGATTATTCATATGATGTATTCACAGGTATCTAGTTTTGAAAGAATTTCAGTTCCCACTGACAGTAATATTTCACAGCAGCAAGTTAGTGTGTTCTTGATATTCCAGGGTGTTTTCAATCATCTAAGTTACTGATTTATCTGTCAACATACACTCTGTTATTCAGTGTGCCTAGAAAGTACCTCCTTTACTGGTAATGTGGCTAATTCTTCTACATTGACAGGCCTATGCCTAATAAATATACAAATAGCTAAGTAACCAACGGTCCATTATTCATTCTTTAATATTTGAAGAACATAATTTGTAAAATTTAAAATAGAGTTAAGTGTACACTTTCTGAGCATAGCAGTTCAATTTTCACAGAGTTAGCAGAAGGTTACTCTATCTGCATTTAAACAATTACTTCTGTCGACAGACCTCACATCAATTATTCTTTACAATGTTCTTTATAAAATAAATATATTTTTCAAAGCTTACAGTGTAAATATTTGCAAGAAACTATTATTAATTCCTTTCTGAAAGGAGAGTGAGCATATTATTTATATTAATAGCACTTTGCATACTTTTTCTCTAATAAAGGTTCCTCATAATTGCTTATTGAACATGTTGAGTTTTTAGACTTATGTCACATAACATTAATTTTTCATATTCATATATTTGAAAATGAGATTTTTAAAAACATTTACCAGAAATGGGCCCTAACATTTTATCAAAAGCCACATTAACAAAATTAAAATATTTTAAGATCTGTGTGACCTGAATATTCTTCTGAAATGCTATTTTTAAATGTGAAGGAATGGACACCTGTGATTGAGATAGTCTTTGTCAGATCTGTGAATATTCTTTCAATCACATTTCCCAGCATCTTTCCTGGTTTTTAACATTACTTAAGTAGACAAGCTGTCCATTCTTAGCACTCAGCATTCACTGCTAGTAAATTTTATGTGTTCCATCAGCAATTTGATGATAGAAAGAAATGGTTTTTCTGTATTTCATGTAGCACTAGGGCTCTGCAAAGTGTCTCTGGGGGTTCTTTGATGTCTAGACAGTTTAAATTATGCCTGCTCCCTGCTTCCAAATTCCAACCCTGTTCTGCTTCAGGGGTTGTGGGAAATGAAACAAACCAGAAGGGTTCCACAATCCTACAGTCCAGGGGGAAAAGCGACCACGTAGAGTAGGTCTACCCTGGCAGGTGTATAGGAAACAGCCCAGTTACAGGGTCTGTAAAATAGAGGAATGGCGCAAATACCCTGCTTATTTACTTCTTCCTGTATTTTCCATATGGAAATACATGCACATTGTCAGCAAAATGGAAACATCTAGTGCTAGAGAAGGAATCACAGTCACCCTATGGCCTAATGTCCTTTTCTCCTTCCCAACCTCCCACAGGCAGCTGAGTCCAAGGTCTTAGTCCCATTCTTGAACATGGCCTTTTTTGTGACATGATGAGACAAATCATTCTTTATATGAGAAAACTAACTTTGTTTTCTTATTTGTCCTTTCTTTTCCCTTTACAAATGGATGTCACCGTTCCTCCAACCCATCCTGTTAGAAAGTAAGTAGCGGCTGAAATCTCTGAGATGTTTTGCTAAAACGTTGATGCTTTATGATTCCACCCCACAATGCATGTTCCCTTTCAGAGCTTGTGCGTTCAGTTATAGTGGACAGGATTAATCTTTGTATCAGCTTCACAGAAATGTCTGGGGATGCAGACGTGTACAATGTATTTGTTTCACCCTCCTTCATAGCCGCAGCTCTATGCATGACATTCTATATTTTATGAATATAAATAATAAAATTGCACAAATAAGGCTTTCATTTATTCCTTTTGTATAGCAGTTAAGTGAGGTCATACACTTGCACTTGATTTTCAAGAAAAGGAGGTTACATTATCTAAACGATGGAATTGAGATTTAATAGCCATAAGTAAAGAGGGAGGGTAGACTACTTTAAAGGTGTATGTTCCTATTGTGTATATGATATTGGATTGATTGGTTCCTTTTAAGAAGCATTGGTATCTTTAGATGAAAACTCTGATTGTTTTCAAATGAGATAGGTCAAAATAATGATTTTTTTTATAGAAATGCAATTAATGCCTTAAATCTTGGTAGCTAATCAGAACGATTTGAGCTGCAAGAATGCCTTAAATGAACAAAATGCCATTTTAAATCAAAACAAATTTCATATGCTTCTTTTGGGAAATATTTGGAGAAATTAAACCAGTTGTTGAGACTTTCAGAGCTATATTATCTTACAATTGTGAATTAATTTTTTAAAAGGTTTTTCTATGGTAAATCTTGAGCATATGAAGTTAGTAAACAG
Organism: Onychomys torridus; assembly: GCF_903995425.1. Lineage (NCBI taxonomy): Eukaryota > Metazoa > Chordata > Mammalia > Rodentia > Cricetidae > Onychomys > Onychomys torridus. The sequence continues at coordinate 12,337,235 of NC_050455.1, forward strand.
TATAACTTAATAAAGTACTTATGTTCATTAGAGCTTATCATTTGTATGAGATGAAGTCCTCAGCATCTGTGCTGACATTAACCATAGCATCTAGCTGCAACAGCTGTCTAGTATCATGTGTACCTTAGAATATGTAAACTATAGTGATGTTATATTTGTTCTATTTTCTTTTTTACCTTTAAATCTACATTATTCTTAAATATTCTAAATCTACATACTTTGAATTATGTACATTAGGAACATAGCATGGGGGACAGGACAACTATTATGGGGTTTCCTTTTAAATGGACAATGCTATTAAGTTATGGTTTTAAAGATCTACATTTTGTCATTTTTATGGGTTGGATTCTATGTGACTTGTCACATTAACATCTTGTCAGGTCCCTGCAGAAATTCTGCATTTCTGACAGTTTTACTAATTTAAAGCTCCAGAAATCTGGCACAATCATTCCAAGCTTCAAATTTTCTGTGCTTTTGTCTGGAGAATAGAGTATAAAAATCACATATTTTTGCAGTGTTCGGTATAACATGTGTTGCATTATTTATCTGGAATTCATTTGTAGAGACATAGTTCTGGGGAGAGGAATCTATTTTTCTTTATAGCTATGGCTGGGCCCACTTACATATGAGCAAACATTTTTCATGAGGGAAAATAATTAAATGAGGCCAGTGAGCTTGTAGGATCTTCATGAGGAGAGATGTTACATAAGACTATAGCACTGTTCCCACGTGAGTCAGTGTTACAGCCACATTGTTCTCTGACCAAATTTATATTAGGATTCTTGTTTCCTGTCAAACCCAATGGAATTATATTTATATGTTGGCACAGAAAGGCTGCTTCTTAAAATAATAAAGAATCCTCACATTATTATAATGCTCCCAAACCTTCAGGACCACGATGCCTATCCATGCTGACTTTCGATAGTGTGTTCTGCAATTCAGCAATTTTGTCTTTTTCAATTTACCAGAAAGCATTCATAGTAAATAAGAGATTTGACCATCTTGGCTTTTAGAAAAAACTAGTAGCATGAACTTGTAGTTTTATCTAAAATTGAAAATGTGAAAGTTTCACATCTTAAAGGCTCCTTTGTTTCAAAACATTTGGGGTTGAATGCTTATAACTCTTAAGGGGTTTGTAGAGTAGGGCTTCCAATCAACACTGATTTGACCAAGTACTGATCTTTTGGGATAGTAGAAGATAATATGCATAAAGACACATAATTAACTCAAAGCAGTATTTATACATTTAAATTCTAGCTTGCAGAGGTATTAACTTGTAAACAAAATGCAATATATATACAGTGTACATTTTCTTAATATCTTTGTAAGGGTTTCCATATAATCCACAAATGTTTGTACATGTGTGCTCTGATATATTCAATCATTAATTTAATGTAGTGTGCTTTCTTTTAAATATTGCTTGAACAATTTATTTCATTACATCTTTACTACAGATGTAATTGTTATCTGGGCAGAATACTCCAACACACATTTCGTTATTTCACATATCCAAGGAAAGGTTGACATTGTAGAAGCTATGGCAGAGGTATGAACATAGATGTAAATTCTTAATTTGTCATGTGAGCAATTCAATACTAGGAGCAGCCTAAGTACTTATAATTTCAAGTCAGTTCTCCCCTGGTTTCTTTTTATTCTTTTGTTGTTTTCAACCTATAAGATGGAGCAGGCCTTGAACTTTTTTTTTTTTTTTTGATCATTCAAGTGCAACTTCCAAGTTGTCTGTAATATTTTAAAACTGAGGCTTCATTGTGTTATTTTGTAAAATAACACCACATAAAAGTTTGAGCTTTGGTTTCTTTAAAGTACAGTGTTGGTTGCTTTGTGAATAAAAGCATAATTTGTGTTTGGGAGACTTTTTGCCTGAAGCCTGTAAAACAGATGAATCTGATTAACTTTGAGGAAGCTGGACTGGCTCTTTATTGTAATGTAGATGTTTTCAAGGGTGGCAGTGTGTTTTAAAAGGCATGTAAGGAGGTGGTTTTTGTTTTTTGGTTTTTTTTTTTTTTTCTCAGACTCAGAGAACGGTTTGGCTCAATCCGTTGTGTCTCAGCTGGGCTCACTTTTTGCACACTTCTCTTTTCTAGTGGAACTTCTCCCTTAGCCTGTCTGAATGCCATGCTTCACACTAACACTCGAATAGGGGATGGGACATTCTTCAAAATCCCTGGAAAGTCAGGCCTCTATGCTCTCAAAGTAAGTTGGATGGTTTTGCATACTGTGCGTATTCTTACTGTGGTTCACACATACTTTTAAGTATATAAAGGTAAACACAATTAGATTTTTATGAATGACTTCTGTGCTTGTGAAAGTTTTCACCTCCCACACAAACGATTTGGTGTGGAGCATAAACAGTGACGTATTTCTTTAAGTAAAACTATGGTTTCACTTCATAACATGGGCGAACAAAAAATAGCTGTGACTTCCTTGGAACTTCTTGATTCTTTGAGATTAATAGGGAAGCGTGCCATCACAGAGCATCAGCTGCTAGTTTTAGGTGAGCACAGTGACCGTATACTTCTTGACTTTATTACAGTCAGCTATGTACATTTTGCACCTGTGTCCTTCTATAAAAAGAAGAAAATCTCCCTTCTGCTTGAAATTGCACTGATTTAAATCATGTATTCAGTGTGGTAGCAAATAGTAAGCTCAAGAAGTTGGTTTTTGAAAGCAATAACTAATGAATGTTGTATAGATATATAAACAGAATATATCTATAGAAAATCAAAATTTGTTTGGCAGTGGTGGTGCACTCCTTTAATCCCAGCACTTGGGAGGCAGAGGCAGGCAGATCTTTGGGAGTTTGAGGCCAGCCAGGTCTACAGAGTGAGTTCCAGGACAGCCAGGGATACACAGAGAATCTCTGTCTCGAAAAAGAAAAAGAAAAAAAGAGAAAAAGAGAAAATGAAAGAAATAAAAAACATGAGCTATATAGAGAAATATTAGAAGATGTTTTGGATGAAAGAATCTTAATTATCTGGTGGACTCCTCATTGCTCTTGAGAATGGGAGGAGGTATCTAGAATAGAAAATTCCTCAGGACAGTAGCTTTTCTTAAAGCAATTGAGAATATGATCTACCAGAATACTTATACTCTGCTAGAATAATTGAAATTAGTATATTTTAGTAAACTACCCAAGTTAAAAAGAAGTTATTGCTTTAATAAGTGATGTTTAATTAAGTGAACTTTAGTAAGATAAAGTTCATGAGCTTCCTTTGATACATTTGTTTTTAATGTCAAGAGTTATACCTGCAAAGAAAGTCTTCCATGAGTAAGAATGCCTTCCGTTCCTGTCACATTGTGTGTTGTAGAAAATAACACAAGCTCATGAAAATTGCTTGTATTTTTTCATTTGTTTTTGATAGCCTCCTGGGTGTCTCATTTCTTGGTCCAAATTCTGAATTGTCATCCTGTTGTCATTGCTTTATAATGGATGGAACATACGATTTAAAAAATGCAATCTGTACATGACAAAAGGACATATTTTTGTATAGGTTTATTTAAGGTTTATTTATATATTTTATGTATATGGGTGCTTTGTCTGCCTGTCTGCCTGTTTGCACACCAGGAGAGGGAGTTGGATCCCATAGAACTACAGTTATAGATGACTGTGAGTCATCATGTGGTTGCTGGGAATTGAACTCAGTGCTCTTAACCACTGGGGCATCTCTCCAGCCCTGTGTGTAGATTTTAGAAGACTGTCCAGAAACATTAACCATGGTGATGGTCTTTTCTCAATGCTTTAGTGTTTTCCCATCTTCCATCCAAAGGAGTAACTTTTACATTAAAATATCAATCAATATTACAATTTTCTGAATCAAATATAACTCTGATACTACTTCAGGATTCTAAAAATATTATTCAGTTGCTAATACACCTCTATAAATCTTTTTTGTTGTTGTTGTTTGTTTTCAAAATAATACAGAAAGAGGAGTCATCATGCCCAGTGGATGGAACATTGGATCTAGTGTGTGATCCAGACCTGGATGGCACTGAGATGGCAGAGGCCAGTGCCAACGGAGAGGAGAACAGGGGTGAGTGACTCACACACCCTTGCTCTCTTAAAAGCTGTATCATTTAAGTGTCCAGTCATACTTGCTTTCTCCACTGTTACAGGTACGATTTTTCTGCTACATTTTTATCACTTACAATTTATCATCTATCACTTTTGATATAAAAGCTTAGCATCAAAGAAAACTCCAACATCCTTTTCTGTTTTGTTATTTGAAACAGTGCGTTTCCCTGAATGACTTTCTTGGATGTTACCAGAATCTGCATATTCCTCCCACATAGTGATAGAGAGTTCCCAGTTTATGTTTCTGCTTTTATTTCTATGGGTGGGCTAAGATCAACAGCATCTTATGGCTGGTGGTTCTAGTTTTTGTTACTGCCCTATTTGTTGTAAGTTAAGGCTAGATAGTGTCACTATTACTCACAGAATCAAGACAATGTCAGCTAGATTTTCCTTTCACAGAAGCCACTGTGCTGGTTCCCAGACAACTCACTGGTCCCACAACTGCCCACATATGATTACTGGGGAAGAAGGCTGCAGAACTAAAGTCTCATCTGTGGACTCATAGGAATTAATAAATTATCTTTAAGCAAACAAACCTTGCAGAAATATTGCATTTAAGTAATAACAGGAGTCAGTCATTTTGCTCCTAGCATAGGGAACAAACACCACAGCCCTTGAACTATTTGTGCCCTTTAGAGGCCCCAGAAGCTGGGTGCTACCTCATTCCTATTTGAACTGCAGACATGTGTGTAAAACAGATTATGTCTTGCCAGAAAGGCTACAGTGGTCCATACATTTTTACTATCCTGCATTTGACTCAATGTCCCTACTTCTCTCCCTTTTGAGCCCTCCTCCTACTGCCAGGGTAGCCCTCTGGCAAGGCAGAAAAATGCAACTCTGGCATCCTGGATGAACTGGATAGTATGGCCTCTTCCTGTCTTCATACAAGGTGGAGGAGATCTGCCTGAGTCAGTCTTAATGTTGTGCTGATTGAGTGTATGACAGTATACACAGTCAGTATACTCTCTCTCTCAACGTATGCTCTTATCTTCTATGAGCCAAGCACAGTTCTCATCAGCTAGAAACAATAAAGCAGCTTGCTAATGAAAATTGAGTCCTTTGACAGACAATTACAAAGCAAGTATATAAAAGTTGTTCTTGTCCAGTGGTGACAACTGATACTCGGACATGAATAAGCAAGTGTCTACTGAGGAATGAAAAAACTCCTTCATGGGTGAGAGAGTAGAGGTTTAAGGCCCAGAGTTCTGGGTAGAGGGAACAGCCTTGAGGTAGCAGAGTACAAGAATGTTCCAGAAACAGCAAGAGATGGGTGCACAGGGGGGATTTTAGTAAATTACAAAGTCATACGGCCACATTATATAGCATCTTCAGGTATCCAGATAGTGTTTTACATGAGATACTGAACCCTTGCATGGTTTTAAGGTAGAAAGACAATGGCCTCTGCTGGATTCTACTAAGGAAACTGGGAGACAAGGGAAAAAAATAGGGAGGGCAGTTGGAGACTTTTGTCACCATGGGGGGGGGGGATGAGGACACTGGAAAGGACAGAGAAGCAATGGATAGCATGACAGTGATTAGTTTCTGGATATATGTGAGGGATGATCCAACAGCAGCTGCTGATAGATGTAGAGTTAAGATAAAGGAGTTGAGGGTGAATCTAGACTTTGGATGTGAGGAATCAAAGAAGAGCATTATTCTTAATACCTTAGCTTATGTATCAGTAGCATTTATTGTTGTTGTGCAGAAGCTTAGGATTTATTTTGGCTCACAGTTTGAGTGTATAGTTCACCATGGTAAGGAAGTCATGGCAGCAAGATCTGGAAGCAGCTACTGTTAGGAAGCAGGGAGAGATGACAGCTGGGGGTTGGCTTACTTGCTTCTTTTAATTCAGCCTGAGACTCTAGCCATAGAATAGTGCATGGGTTTTCTCAGCTCAGTTAAGCTTATCAAGAAACTTCCTCACTGACATATCCAAAGACATGTCTCTGAGGTGATTCTTGATCATGTCAGGTTGATGATAAATAGTAACTCTCCCAACTAGAATGCTGGGTTTCCAAATTATAATTGGTTTGGGGAAGGTTTATTGAACAGGAGCTCAGGTTGGGGGTGTGGGACATAAGATTGTGTTTTATTGTTCAAGTAGATGTGTTAAATGGTCACCAAAATGCCAGGGAAAGATCAGGCAGAGAACAGACACCTGGAGATTTTCCATTGACTGGAATAATTTGTAGACATGGAATTGTTTGAGGTCACTAAAGGTAAATCGCAAAAAAGAACAAAAAAGAGGTTCATGATCTCAAGGAGGGCACTTGATTGTCAACAGATTGGAGAGACTCTAGAAAAAGGTGAAACAATGTGTTTCTTAGAAGACAGAGAGTCAAAAATGTCCATCCTTCCTCCCATAGAGGCACTAACCACTCCAGCCCTGCTGAGCTTTTGACTAAGATCAGGTGCATTGTCATCCTTATCTACCAGGATGTTTGATGCCAGTCTGAGCTGGAAACATTGTCCTGAGATGAGCAGAAATGGGGAGGGAAATGGGGGGAGAGAGGTGGGAACCATGGAGGAGAAAGGGAAGTATGCATTTCTACTGGATTCATGCTTTGTTGATGCACACGGTGAGGACAGAAACAGCCTTGGGGACTTTGATCACAGCCTGCATGTGATGGGTTCATGAGAGTGAGAAGGAAGCCAGGAAGGACTGCAGACAGTTTTAAGAATTCAAGGATTTTGAAGTGGAGGAAAAGGAAGTGGGAAAATACTTGGAAGGGGTATATAATGGATAAATTATTATTTTTTGCTTAATGAAGAAAAATATTAGAATCATTGTGTGTTTACTGGTAGGAAAATTCCAGTGAAGGAGAAATGGATCTAGTGGGAGGGATGTTGCACTGCCATGTGCCTAATAAGAGGAGAGAACGTTGATGAAGATGAAAATCTATACAGATGAAGAAGCTGGTTTTAGCTAAAGGAACAGGCATGATAGAAAGCAGTCAGTAGGAAAGTCAGGCTGTTTGAGTAGAAGGGCAAGTGGGTGAGTACAGAGATATGGCAGGGCCCAATGAAGGCCCTTCCTGCTTCAACTTTTTCTAAGGAAGGATGTCAGTTTGGTACCCAAAGGTTGGAGAGGGAAAGCATGCTCAGAGATTTAAGGGGGAGATTAGGTCTGCCCATGCATCTGAAAGCATTAAGGCCACTTCCCAAAGCTTATCAATGCTGAGTGTACTAGAGCAGCAATCCTACTGTGATTTCTCACAGTTACGTTCGGACCATTGAATAAGTACACAGGTAGATTTGACTGCCATTGAGGTCTTTTCACATGGCTGATGATGCAACATAGGAATGAAGGGATGGAGGGTATATAGAGGAGAGATTTATGGTCTCCATAGTATTTAAGCCAGATGTTACTAGTGCCTTGGATGGATGGGTCTACCTAGAGGGAAAATTACCATTTTTAAATTAGAACAAAGATATAAAAACTGATAGAGTCCCTGATTATGGGATTCAAGAGTAATCCTGAATATTGAAGCCAAAACTATGATAGAAATAGTATGGATAATGTTTACCAAATAAGAGCTAAAATTTTCCAGAAATGGAAGGTAGCCTGGAGTTGGCCAGAACGTGTAGCTAATAGTAGGAGTTAGTGATAGGTACAGACCTGTTTCACCGGGACTGGACACCAGCAGGACTACTTTGAAGTAGAACAGCTGTGATAACCCATGAGCAGTGCCCACCCAATCAAGCCTAGTAAGAGCATGATGGTGGATGGTGGCCCCTTTCTCTGTAAGGGTGAATGGCTGGCTGTGAAGGGCTTACTCTGTTACTTAACTGCCTTTGAGTCACCTGTGTCCTTGTAGTTAAATCCAGTAAACTTAGGGTTCACCAAGTCAGACTTGGACAGATCATGAATAAATGAACTTTTACATGTGCCCAGACTGAGTCACTTAGGATATATATGCTCTGATGGCACAAAACACAGTGCTGGGGTCAAGTAAGGAACAGGGAAGAAGAATGGTCCAAAGGAGCAGTGAGGGTCACATAGGTCACCTACCCTATTCTGAGACCCAGTAGTACAAGACATGTGCAAGAGACAAAAGTCTGCCATGTCGCAGTGTCTTGGGGTCCTGGTGTACATGGGAGAGAGCCAAGATTTGTCAATCAAGAAGCAAAGTAATGATTTGGAGAAAATGTTGAGATTGCAAAAGTTGTTCTAAAGACTGACCCAGAATTCCAGGGGAGACAAGGATTTTAGGGCAGGAATAGAAGATAGGGAAGGAGACCTCAGCCAGTAATTAAGTCAAAGCATGGATAAGCAGACTCCCCTAATTTGACATGTGATTAGGTACTTCACAGAATAGCTCAGACCTGCACATATCCAGCTAATGTGACCCAAATTAGATTTCCTGGCCTCTCCTTTGAAGTTGCATTAGGGAAATTGCTTTGGGGAAATCACTGAAAGAATAGTAAATAGCTTATTTCCTTGAGTACTCCTTGGCTCACCCACCTTTGTATCTTATTGCAAACCATAATTGCTTCTTGCAGGACAAGCATATTTCCTATCCACAAAAGTACCCTGTGTGGAAAACCTAGAGAGTGAAAATCTATTGAGAGCTGACAATGCCAGCCTTTGCAAATAGCCCACATTGCACGAACTTGCCCGAACTTTGATATTCACAGAATTCCTCTGATGCAGATGATATTTATAGGTTCTCTTGCTTGATTTGATCACAAAGAACAGTCTTAGGGACCTCTCAGAGTGTATCCAAACCCAGATGTGTATCTGACATCAAAAGCCAGGTTCTAACTATTCTGATGTGCTGCTTGGAACAGCAGGGAACAGTTATTACCTAGTAGTAGAGGTAATTTGCCCTTCCAATGTGAGCCCTCGGGTGTTCTGATCATCCCCCTAAGAAAGTTTTCCACATGGGTGGATGTGGACCTGAGGGGGAAAAGGAAGAGAAAAGCAGAGGAGAGATGTACCCACTACCTGTTCTATCTGTGGCCCCTCCAGTTGCTTCTTTGGTGTAGAGACTGAGAAGTATCTAGGGGAATAATAATCAATGATTATTATTATTAAAGATACCTTTAGCACAATTGAAAGAATCAATTTGGCATCACCGAGTTATTTAAAATTAATAACGATTAATAAAGATTAATTGTTACTCCATCAGAGAGGGAAACAAAGATACCTGGGAATAAGTGTCCTACATTGACTGATAGCAAACTGAGGCTGGAGAGATGGCTCACTGGTTAGGAGAGCCTACTGATCTTGTGGAGTTCACTCTTCAGTGCTTGTGATTCTAGCTCCAGGGAATCTGACACCCTCTTCTTACCTATACTAACATGAAGAGATACATACACATATACTGAACTTAAAAATAAATCTACTGGAAACAACCTAGATGCCTGTCAACTGAAGAATGGATTAAGAAAATGTGGTACATATACACAATGGAGTACTACTCAGCAGAGAAAAAACAATGACAGTATGATATTTGCAGGCAAATGGATGGAAATAGAAAATATCATCCTGAGTGAAGTAACCCAAACCCAGAAGGACAAGCATGGTATGCACTCACTCATAAGTGGATACTAGATATAAAGCAAAGAACAATCAGACTGTAACCCACAGAACCAGGGAAGCTCTATAGCAGAGGGGACCCTAGGATGACTGTAGCTTATAATAAGTTATGGTTTTACTCAATTACTAGGCAAGCCTCAATGAAACATTTCACTATTAGGGTAAGAATTTATACTGTATCAAGCTGATAATAGATAGATAGATAGATAGATAGATAGATAGATAGATAGATAGATAGATAAATGTGAAAAATAAATAAATCTTAGGGGTAAAACTATACCAAGCAACAGTCCATAGTATCTGAATGCCAGTTCCTGTGGTAGAGTTCATAACACGGATGTCCTGCCTTAATCCTTCTCTTGGAGTCAGCTGACCACAAGAACAGGTTCTTAGAAAGTGGCAGGTGCTTTGCCAAGATACTTTTATTAAAGTTCTGTTGAAACAATTCTTAGTGTGAGGAAAACGGTATGTCTTTGGCTGGGAGATTGATGGGACAAAGAACTATGGCTACATCCGTTTCTCTTTGACTTTTGTGTGCCTCATGTGAACAAGTATTGAACACACAGACTTGAGAAAGTAAACTGCTCAAATTTTACAAGCTAAGCTCTGGAGATCAAAGAGTGATTTAGGTGAATTGGTTGATACATCTGTGTTGACAAGCCATGACAAGCTATGCCTGTATCAGTATAGATCTGTGTCACACCAAGAAAATATTATGAATTTTATGGTCTATTTTAGGCAGAGATTTATGAGTGTGTTTGTGTCTGAGTTGTTTTTGAGCATAATACAGAGTATATCATAGCTTTCCTCACATGTTAAGTTGCTTTACAATACATTACTCTCTTGCAGAGCCCATAATAGTTTATATTCAATAATATTACCAGTAGACAGTCTTTACCCTCTTCATCCTCTACTTAAAAGTTGCTATTAATAAGAAAAAAAGTGTCTCTTTTGTAGTTGTAATATATTTCATGCTTAAGATAAACAGCAAGCTGACTCCTTTCTTTTAATGAGGAAACTGGAGAATGTATAATTTTCATCTACAAAGATCAAAAAAAAAAAGTTCTGCTTGCTATTAGCTCTAATGGCTTCAGAGAGGAAGCCACACTAAGGCCAGGGAATTAGTATTTTTAAAGTCTCCATTTACAGAGAGAGATAGGGGAGGGCAGGAGAGGATAGGAGAGGGAGGAGCGGGGAACAAAGGCAGGAAAGGGAGAAAGGGAGGGAGGGAGCAAAGGAGGGACGACAGACAAGGAGAAAAATAGGAACATATATCCAGTGTTGTTTAGACCTCAAATCCCAGTATGTATAATGATTTCACCATTTCAAGAGTTTTATATGACCCTTTTTCATTCTTCTCTATAGCCAGTTTTATAAGTGGGTTTCTGATTGTGTGATTCTTGGCAGAGATGTGTTAACTTAATGAAACTCTGTTCAGCTCACTCTTTGTTTTCATTGGCTCAGAGGTTACAGTTGGAGGGTGTCTTTCTTTTTTAATATCAAAAGTGAAAGTTGCTTTAAAATGGCTGAAGTGTAAGGGTAAGATCTCTGCTGATGCGTCAGTTACACAGAGACAGGAACTTCATGGAGAAAGTGAGGGAGTTTCTAGTGGAGGCTCAGGCCCCCTGGAGGAGTGCTCACAGTGTGTCCTTAGTATATAGCATATTCACACTGGGAAGGGGTGGAGGCAGAGGGTAGCAGGGGCATGAGAGGAATGACGTGAGTAACTAGATTCTAACAACTGAATTAGTTACTTTTTCCTGTCGCCGTGACAAAATGCCTGAAAAAGGTGACTTAAGAAAGAAAGGGTTTGTTTCTGCTCACAGACTGAGCAAGAAATGCATGGCACAAGGCAGTTTGTTCATGTTCCTCCCACAGTTAGGAAGACAAAGATAAATGCTGGTGCTCAGCTCAGTTTTTCCTTTCTAATTCACTCCAGATCTCAGTCCATGGGATGGTCCAACCAACATTTGAGGCAGGTTTTCCTCCCTAGTTAAATTCCCATGGAGACACCCATACAAGACACACCCACAAGTGTATCTCCTAAGTGAATCCAAATTGAATCAAGCTAACAATAAAGATTAACCACCCTAGGGTCTTGTTTTTCTATTTGCCTGTGGTGCCCCACTGTGCTACTTTGCAAGATGCTAAGTGTCTACACACATGTGCGTTTTTTATTTGGGGGGTGGGATATGCAGGTGGGCTTCCAATTGGTCACTGAAGAAGAGACAGTGTTGCCACTGTCTACTGGCATCCCCTCCTGAGAATTTTGTGGGCATGAAGAAGAAATTCCTTCAAGGTTTGTACCATGCCACCTGGTTTCCTTGGGTTAAACAAACTTGTCCCTTATCCAACATCTCTGCATTTTAATCAACAGCTTGTTAACCAGTAGAGGCACCTGCTCTACTTTGGTGGGCTGAAGAAACTTAAGTATGTGGGAATAGTGTTGTTTTAGCTACATATGGAAGAAAGTACAGAGGGAAGAGAATACTCTTCAGAGAAATGACCATTGGTGGGATGTCAAACTTCCTCTGCCCACTCCTTCCCATTCCTCTTGCTTTCATCCCTGCCCACGGATTTCACAGTTCATGAGAAATAAAAGAGATTTCAAAGGATCATTCTGCTGTGACTTTTCTTGTACCTAGTCCTTTTAAGGAGACATTTTCCTAACAACATGTCCAGGGAGGGTAAGGATCTTCAAGTCCAGCCCTCTTATGTTTTTTTTCCCTCTGTGTTTTTGATAACCTCTATAGCAAAGAAGGGTTTCCTTATGTTGAGTCTTTGTGCTTTTAATTAAAACAATTTTCTCCTTTCTTCTGCTGCCCTGCGATGGAAAACAGCTGGTTACCATCACCCCACCACCCCCTTCGTCTTCTCCAAGTGACTCCCTCCTACTCCTTCAAACACGACTTCCACTTCTTTTATCCATCAGGGGCCTCTTTTTCTTCCATCTCCCTCCTTGAACTGTGAACTCAGCTCATGGATAAATGGGTTTTAGTCAGTTTTAACAGCTCTGAGCCATGGGGGAAGAGAAAGTTTGCTTTTCAGTGCAGATAAAGTCCCCCCTGTTACATATCATTTCCTAACTTCTCTTGTGTTACAAGAGCAAAATTCCATAATAATGATAAAGATGAGGAGTGTGATCTCATAAGAAAAACAAGCTCCCTCTCAAATAAAAATACAATTAAAGGTATTCCCCCAATTATTCATCTTAACGAGCTCATTTTGATTTATATCATCAGAGACATGTACATCAGAACAAGACAGCCATGCTCTTTAAAAACGGCATGTTCTTGCTGGTGCCAGATAATCCATTTTCTCTGTCTGTAAAGTGACTTTTTACAACTGTTACTCAAACATCTATTGGTGTTCCCTGCCTGATATTTTACATTCTGACATATGAAGTGATGATTACCAATAAGGCCATTAGTGAAGCTTGGCCCACACAAGCCTTTTGCTCTTTTTTTTTCCCCCCTGTGGATTTTCCTATGTTTCATTCTCTGGGTCTGTTGTTCTGTTTCTATGCAGCTATTCCAGGAAATGGAGTAGCATTGACGATCTGGGGTGTTATACAAGCATAAGGGAAATAATTTGAGGAGCTACAATGATAACTCAGTGCTTGCCCCACAAGCATGAAGACCTGAGTTTGATTCCCATTACGTATATTAAAAGTTGAGTGTGATGGCACATATTTGTAATCCCAGCACTAGGAAGGTAGAGACAGGTAGATCATTGTTGTTCACTGGCCAGCCAGCCTGGCAGAACCAGTGGCCCCCATGTCCCCATGAGACACTTGTCTCAAGAAACAGGTGGACAGTCTGAGGAAAGACATCAGAAATTTTCTGCTCTCCAAATGTGTGTACATATAAGTGCATGCAAACACAAACATACACATCCATATGTATACACACACAACAACAACATGTGTATACACATGTACACACAGCAACTTACAATGCAGTTTTGTTGCTGTTTAGCATTGTTTTTATTTTATCTTCTCTCATATAATACAGTTTCCCTTCCTGTCACTACTCTCAACCACCCCTACCTCTCCTCTCCCCCAGATCTACTTCTCCTGTTTCCCTTAAAAAAAGAGCACACACACACACACACACACCAGGGGTATCAACCAAACTCTGCATGGCGAATTACAATAAGATTAGGTACAAAACATCATATCAACCCAGTAGGAACCATATCAATCCATACAAAGCAACCTAGTAGGAGGAAAAGGGTCCCACGAGCAGGCAAAAGAGCTAGAAACACTCCCCACTGGTTTGTTCTCTGGCTGGCTCAGATAGCTTTCTTGTACACTGTTAGGAGTTCCACAAGAACACCAACCTACACAAACATAACATACATGCAGAGGATGTAGGTCAGACTCATACAGGCTCCATTGCTACATAAGTCTCTGATCCCCTATGAACCCTGCTTAGTTGGATCTGTGGGCAATGTTCTTCTGGTATCCTCAACCTCTATGGCTCCTACATTTCTTCCTTCCCATCTTCCTTGGGGTTCCTGAGCTCCACTCCCAAGTGTTTGGCTGTGGGTCTGCATCTGCTTCCATCAGTTGCTGGGTGAATCCTCTCTGATGACAATTTGGCTAGATACCTATCTATGAGTGTGGCAGAATATCATTAGAAATCATTTCATTCACTTTTTGGGGGGCTGGTTATTTAGTTCTATCCTAGGTCTCTGGGCTATCCAGCCTCTGGTTTCTGGCCATCCAGGCTGTGTTAGGCATGGGCTCCCTCTCATGGCATGGTCCTTAAGTTGAACAAGTCATTGGTTGGCCGCTCCTACAAGTTCTGTGCCATCATTACCCCAGCACATCTTGCAGGCAGGACAGGTTGGTTGTAGGTGGAAAGTTTGGTGGCTGCATTGGTGCCCCAATCCACCACTGGAACCCTTGCCTAGTTACAGAAGATGGCTGGTTCAGGCTTCATATTCTCCATTACTAGGAGTTCTCGCTAGGATCACTCATAGATTCCATGGAGTTTCCACTGCACTAGGTTTCCACATCCCTCCCCCCAATGCCTATGGTATGTTTTACCTCATACAAACAGAATCTGGCCTCTTTTATTTCCATTATTCTGAGAAATTCTTACTGTTTTTATGATAGGATGGGAGTTAGGCATCTAGAAGGTGGAACTCCTTAGGTATGCTTTTCTTGTTAAATACATCATTTTAGTTTGATGCTTTCTCATTGTCTAATACATGTTTAAAGGGTACTCAGAGATATTAGCATAATTAAATCAGAATGGCTGATTAATCAATACTTGTAAGGAGTGATTCCTGTAGGTACATCTTCTGTGTGGGAAATGTTCTTAGTTACCTTTGGAGCTTCAGTGTTTCATCCAGTGCAAACCAAAATGTTTATTAACCATTTGTTGACATTCTAAATCAGTTATGGTATACCCAGTTCTATGATAGGCAACTGCAATTTGCTTATCAATATCAGCCACAAAATCACTAATGAGATTCACGGCATTGTCTTTTATGACACATACGCATGTACATGCACACAAAGCATACTCATGCATACACAAGCACATATTCGTACACACACATGCACACAGATATGTCCTAATTAGTTTTTCTTGTCAACCTGATGCACCAGGAAAGAAGGACCATTAATTGAAGAATTGCCTCTTGTGGATTGGCCTTTGAGCATGTCTGTGGGGCATTTTCTGGATTGCTAATTGATATAGGAGAGTATAGACCACTGTGGGTGGTGCATCCCTAGGCAGGTAGTCTTAACCTGTACAGGAAAGCTGTCTGAGCCAGCCATAGAACAAACCAATAAAGCAGCTTTCCTGAGGATTATTGCTCCAGATTCTGGCCTTGAGTTCCTGCCCTGACTTCTGTCAGTGGTGGACCTAGAAGTGTAAGATGAAACCTTGTCCTCATTGGGTTACTTTTGGTCATGGTGTTTATCATTGCTATAGAAAAGCAAACTAGTAAAATACACTATTAGCATCTTATTTCATGATTACTTTTGGTTTACTTTTTTTTCCCCCTAAAATAAGGCTCCACAGAGCTAATGAAGCAGATTTTGGAAACATAGTGAGAATTTCATTCTCTGAGCTATATTTTATTCATACACATTATTGTGCTAAATAATGTTAAGAGCCTTAATAGTTAAAATGTTGAGACTCTGTTCTTTAACAATTTCTTGAGAAAATTGCTATTTCCGTTATTTTATTGCTAGCAGTGCTCTGTTGCTAGTTTGTTTTGGCATATCATACCCTTGGATTTATTTTTTAATGCAACAAGAAAACTTCCTATGCCAAATTGACTGTACCCACTTTGACACAGGAATAATTTTAGAGAGGACATCTCTCCCTAGGCTGGATCCAAAAAGGATTAAGGAATTACCTTTCTCTGAAAGAATTGAAGTCCAGGAAAATTTTAATTGGGGTCAAATGGTTTTCCTGTTCTTTTTTATGTCAGTTTTTATACTTTTTGGCATGCATTTTAGTTGCTGCATTGATCCAGAATATCTACTTACACAATTTCAAATGTAAGTACTATACACAAAACACACTGTAATCCAAGCTGAGACCTTTGGACAATTTCCCATGTGGGAAATCACTCTGGAATCACTCGCTTATTGATCTTTCAAGACAAAGTATAGTTATCACCATTATGTTTCTATTGGCATAGTTTTCTTTGGAATTAATTGTTCTACACCATTGTTCTTTTAAAAAACAGATTAGTTTTAAACAGTGTGGTTTTATAATGTGTACATATACATGTGATCAGATGTAAGTGGGAATAACATCTAAAAATCCAGGCAGAAGGTCGAGAGAAGACAATATTAAGTGAAGACAATATTAAGTGATAAAGAAGGGCAGTGTGGGCAAAGGGGGCATTGAACATGGAAGAGAAAAAGTGTCTATCTATAGAATAGAAGATGGGTGCAGGGGGTAGAGGGAGCTAGGGAAAGAAACCGCAGAAGCATACCTTAATAAAAGTTGTCATAATGGCATCTAACATATAATATGATGACTTAAAGGTAAACATTAAACCTCATGGTCCCACAGTTGAATCATGAGCATTTTTGTTTCTTTATTGACTCTTTGTTCTTCAATTTTTGAGAATGGTCTACAGTTCCAATTAGAGATTATCATACCAAGCAACTTAAATCTATTCAGAGAAACAAATATCACACATTTTCTCTCAATTTTCAGTCCTATTATACATACATACACACATACACATACATATGTACATGTATGTAACTATGAAATTGAAATAGAAACTGTTTTGGAGAACAGAGGGAACTCATAGGAAGGACTCAAAGGGACTTGAGGCAGGAGAGAAAGGGGAGGGTTAGGGATTGAGGGGGATCTGCTCAACATATAACGCACATGTATGACAGTGTCCTATGAAGCCTGTTTAACCTGTTTCTTTCTGCATTTCATGTTGTTCTGGACATGAACAGCGTATTTAGTAAAAGTTGTATGTGTGAACTAGTGATGAATAAATAGATAGTAAAACCCAGCTCACTTTTAGAGAATTGCTGAGCCATAATAGGTAGCCACAGTGTTGTCCCAGCTCTCTAATATGGCATCTATGCATTGTGATGTTTTTCTGCTGATAGTATATGTCAGTGGCATTTTTGTAGGAACCTGTTGGAATTTGAGAGCGTCGTTTGTGTTTCAGGAAACTAATGGGGAGAATTAGAAGAAAACTGATAGAAATGAAAACAGTTGAAGTCCACAGCCTTTCCTGAAGGAGGCACATGAAGTAGAGATCTCTCAAATCGCTATTGCTTATGGGGGTGGCCTAGTGGGATGCACAGTGGTGAACAGAATGAAAAGCCTGTATGGAAGTGACTGAATATGGTCCAGGCCCTGGCATGCACTGTGGTTTGTCCCCACACTGCTTCTGCCATTTTATGTAGCTTAATGACTCTTAGCTTTGACTTTGAAATTTTGTTTTTATTTCCTTATACAAAAACCATAAAATTGTGGCTTTCCTCTTAAAGCAAGGCAACAAAGTAAGGGTGGTAAGAAAAATACATCTGTGCTTAGCACCGGTTCCTGCAATTGCCAGCTCATTTGTGAGGAATGTTCTTTAAGTGGGCTTTCCTATTTGTCTTAATTGACTTTGGGATATATTTTTTTAGGATACATTTTTCAAAAGGTTACTTTTCCCCCCAATTTTAAGAACTTTTATAAATGCTTTTCTGAAATAAAAACCACCTCTGTTTTTCTCCTCTTCCTTCGTCTCTTGATATAAACAGTAATTAAAAGTTAACTGCAATGGGGCTGGAGAGATGGCTCAATGGTTAAGAGTACTGGTTGCTTTTCTTGAGGTCCTGAGTTCAATTCCCAGCAACCATATGATGGCTCACAACCATCTGTAATGAGATCTGGTGCTCTCTTCTGGCCTGCAGACAGAATGCTGTATACATAATAAATAAATCTTAAAAAAAAAAAAAAAGTTAACTGCAATGATAGATACTTTAAATGAATTTAATGAAAACCAGATTCAAAATTCAAATGTAATGAACATGGAATAGCTTGTCTTTGCACATAAGTAAGTCCTAAGTGGCTGAGCCCTTGGGTGTTGTGGCAAGAGCACATCCCATCACTGCAGAGACAGTCAGGACTGTATCCACTAACTTCTTCCAAGGATGTATGGTAGGAGGAAGCACAGCTTCTGCAGAGGCAGTTAGAGGAGCTTTTGGAGAAGCTGTTAAAGTGTGATCTTCTGAGATCAGTTTGCAAGGCTGAGTGATGGCAGAAGACTCCTTGGGAACGATACAGTAAGAGTAAGTACAATAAACAGCAGGGGCTTGTGCTTTAGAATCATTAAATGCCATCCTTGGCTACCTCAGATGTGGTGGCAGTTATAGAAGCCAGCGCAACATGAGACCAGAAATACATGCAGATCGATCGAGTCTACTTTCTGATTCCTCCTTCATTTGTGTCTTGAGTTAAAGATCAAAGCTGGATTTGTGGAGCATTTGTTCTTCTGTTAGGGAACAGATGGATTAGAAGAGGATCTTCATGGGGACCACTCAACTTTAAACATATCCAGGTTGTATGGCATCAACACTTGCAATAGCATTTTCAAGGTTAATGGAATGAAAAAGAGGCCAGAGGACAACTTGGAGACAACTAGAAAAAGAGGCACAGTTGGCTGCGACACTCCCACCTTGTCTCTGGTTGTTAAGACTTCATGGCTACCTATAACCTTTGCCCTCAGCCCTTTTGAATAAGGAATGGGTAGCTTGTGTGTAAAGTGATAGCCAAGAGGCAAGTTTGAAACTAGACAATTAAACTATGTTTTCAGTTTGCCTTTTTTGAGGAGACAGGCAAAATGTAGGATACAAAGGTATCTCTGTACCTTTTAAGAAATGCTGAACACCAACTTGGCCAGTGAAAATGTTTTTGTTTCCTTGTTCTCAGTGTAATCGTCTATGGCATCTATGAGAAGGGCAGGCCATCTTTTTAAAAATTCCATGCCTTTCTGTCATGCAAAGACCTGTCATTAATTCTGTGATCACACTGACATAGTTTAAAAGAAAGGAAAAATCCCAGCTCCCATTCTGTCTTAAATGCCAAGAAGATATCAGGTTCTAAGCCTCATGTCAAGGTTTGATATTTATTGGATAAATCATCTGTCCCCGTTGTTCGATTTCCTGGCTCCTGCTGTAATTTCACTTACAGGGAATTTCCTTTGATCTCTCCTCTGACATTAACTTATCTTCAGTTTGCGTTTCACAAACCAAGCTCCACCTCTTAGATGAATACTCAGACCTCCAGTTATTTATTTATCACATCTATTCTTTTTTTTTAGTTTTTATATAGCTAATTCTTATTTTTTAATTTTATAATTTAATTTAATTTTACATATAGCCACAGATTACCCTGTCCTCCCTTCTCCCACCCCCCCTACCCTCTCCCCAGCCCACCCCCCATTCCCATCTCCTCCAGGGCAAGGACTTCCCTGGGGATTCTGCTCAACCTGGTAGATTCAGTTGAGGCAGGTCCAGTCCCCTCCTCCCAGGCTAAGCAAAGTGTCCCTGCATAGGCCCCAGGTTCCAAACAGCCAGCTCATACACTAAGGACAGGTCCTGGGTGCTTCCCAAACTGTTCAAGCTATTCAATTGTCTCACTTATCCAGAGGACCTGATCCAGTTGGGGGCTCCTCAGCTTTTGGTTCATAGGTCATATGTTTCCACTAGTTTGGCTATTTGTCCCTGTGCTTTTCCAATCATGGTCTCAACAATTCTCAATCATACAATCCCTCCTCTTTCTCGCCAGTTGGGCTCCTGGAGCTCCACCTGGGGCCTGTAGTTAGAGTTTTCCTTCCTGGCCCAGTCAGGACAAATGTCTTTTACCCACCAGTCCCACAGTCGCTCAGACCCAACCAAGAAAGCACATAAAAACTTATATTGTTTACAAACTGTATGGCCGTGGCAGGCTGCTTGTCATCTACCTTTTTTATCTTAAATTAACCCATTTCTGTTAGTCTATACTTTGCCACATGGCTTGTGGCTTACCAGTGTCTTTACATGTTGTTTTTCATGGTGGCTGCTGGCGGTGTCTCTCCCCAGCCTTCTACTTCCCAGCATTCTCTTCTCTCTTGCCCCGCCTATACTTCCTGCCTGGCCACAGGCCAATCAGAACTTTATTTACACAGAGCAATATCCACAGCACTTCCCTTTTTCTTTTTCTTTTTTTTAAGGAAGGTTTTAACTTTTACATAGTACAATTACATATAACAAAACAATTATCAAGCAAGAATTACAGTTACAATATTAAAGAAGATATCCTATCTATCTTATATTTGTGAGTCTAAGGTTTTATATCCAACTTACCTTTTATCATAACTGAGGAAATTATAACTATCTAGCCTTTAACCACATCAAAGACCTCAGAAGGATATAATATTACCTGAGAACCGGGAGAAGGATGCAAGCATTTTTCAGGAGTCTTGTAGGGTAGACAGAGACAGCTGGCAGCCTGGACAGTCACCTAATGTTCCTTTGTAAAGTTGGGGCATTTGTCTTCAGCCCACCAGGGCTAGTGTCTCTCGGTCACTTCTCTCAGTGTCCTGTAGAATGTCTGGCAGTTTCCTCTTCAAAGCAGGAACCTGAAGGACCATTTTGTCAAGCAAAGTTTAGTGGTTACCTTTCTATGGGTCCTGCATGTCCAGTCGATCAAGCAGTCCAGGCAAGAACAATTTCTTGCCCAAATGGCTATTTTTGCCAAGGTGAAGATAAGATATGAAGTATCTTCAATGTCCATCCTCCTCTCTGAAGTAAATTGGTGCTGCCAGGAGCAGACATATCTCACTGTCCAGAAAGTCTAAATTTTAAAAGTATTTTAAATGCCATATTCTGTAGGTCTTTGAAGTATTTGAAGATTACCTATCTATCTGAAATATCCCTATGTATATCTAGAAGACTCAACTAACATGGCTATGAGTATGATTATCATAGATGACTAATTATTAATCTATTTTTAATTATCCATTCAATTTAAAATGAGCTATACAAACACGAGTGGAAATATACACACAGTATAACAAAATTAACTTTAAGTTTGTATCAATAGACTAAAATCTATACCAATGTAAAACATTTTAAATGAGCTGTTGTTCTTTTAGAAGTAAGTTCATTAGTCTACCCTTTCATCCTATCCCCTTTTTATCTTTAGAAAGAGATTGCATTTATAATCAACCTGTTTTAAATAAAATATTGGTTTTTCTCTGTCCCACACCAGAGGGCTCTTCTGATTTGGGACACAAGAATCTCTTAACCTTTTCTTTTAACAATATGCCTGGATTTAGAGAAGGAGTGAGCCAATTACATCTCCAAAGCCAGCTGGGAATTTGGGTGTAGTTTTTCTTACTACTTCCTGCTGGAGGGGGGCGCTGTATCTTATGGGGACATAAAGAAAATTTTAGGATTATGGAGTAGTCCATGAGGGTAAACCTCTGAGTCAGTTGCCTTGAAACCATTTTTGATGTCGGATCATCTGGGCCATTGTGTCATTGGAGACCTTTCAGGGGGTCTTGGCTGATCAAATCTGATGTATCTTAATCTGGAACAAATCCATAGCCTCTGGCTTTCTGTGGAAACAAAAGCAGAGACTCTTTTCCAAAGCAACATATTCTTATATCCAAATTTTGAAGTCAAGGTACCTTTAAAATTTACATATTTGTTTAACTCAATAGCTTTTACGATCAAATCTTTTTCTGCAGTTAAAAATCCCAAAGTCAAGACAAACCAGATTCTCTGTGTAATATCCATCTTTGTAAGACTGAAACACCACTGTAGCTGCTGGCTCTGCCCACCTCAGCTTCCCAACATGGTGGTGGTACAGTTTACTGCCAGCTCTGGGTCTGGAGCCATGTGTAGCATCAACTATCAGAAGCAGTTCTATCAAAGCAGTGTATAGCCCAGAAACCTTTCTTTTTTTTTTTTTTAAATTAGCAAAGACTAAATCCACCATGCAGCAGAGTAAAGTGCCGCTTATAGATTTCTCATTCCCGCCGCACTGCAGGTCAGACGCACACGCCAGGAACCCGCCATAGTAGCTCAAGCCTGGCCGTGGATCTCTGCATCCGCTTGACAGCTGCAAAATAAGTATAAAAAGATGAAAGAAAGCCTTATGTTCTGTCAGAATATGAATCTGCATAATCCATTTCCTCAGTGCATGGGTAGTTCCCATTCTACTACCCTCCTGTCATATGTTTGGCGAATGAATTAACTGAGATGTTCACAGTAATCTTTACATTTGTCCATGCTTTAAACGAAGTATGTTCATTATAAGCCATCGCTTGGAGTCTAGGGATGAACACGTTCATACCCAATGTAAAGGCACAATCATTTATGGATTTTATTGTTAAGTACGCTTCCTTTCCCTGTCATAGTGTATTTTTTTTTTTATCAGAAGCCAATATTTAGAGAAAACCATTTTGACCCAGAAAACCACGTCAAGATCGATGGAAGGTATGAGGGGGACAGTAGCTGAAATGAGGTGTTATTGGTGGTACTGCGCTAAATTTTGAAGGAAGGGAAAGAGAAGACTAGTAAAGTGGGGTCAGGGAAGGCCTAGTTTGCGAATGCACTTTATGGTATTTCTTGGACCAGATCCCCCTACTCCAGCCTCCTTCATTTTGAGCTCTGGATTGAACATACTCTTCTACATGGCTGTGAATAACCACAAATGAACACAGGACAATAACAGAGCTAAAATATACGTGTTGACACTAAAGTCGATTTCCTGACATAGAGGGTGTCCTAGGTCAGAGGGCAAGAGGCAGGATGGTAAGAGCCACAGCTGTTCTCTTCTGGAAGGACACACGGGTGCACCCTGCTCTCACAGCAGTTACATAATGAAAAGGGCGCAAAGGTTTGGGAGTGTTCAGTCAGAACTTGTTATTGTTTGATCCCTGCTGCATTGAAGTTTACATTTGGAAGATTGATGATTCTGGGCCAGCAAGATGGCTCAGCCACTAAAGCTACCTATTAACAAGTCTGAGGACCTGGGTTAGATCTCTGGGACCCACATGGTAGGAGAGAATTGACTCCTGCAAGTTGTCCTGTGACCTCCACACAAGGCCTGTGACATGCCTTCACTCAAACACATATAAACAAAGTAAAACAAGAAAACTTTTGAAGTTTTTATTTTAAAAAGATGTACCATTAAAAGTATTTCTTAAACATATTAATAGTAAACTTGAATTTACATGCTCAATGCGCTAAAGCAATTTCATATCTTCTGTGAGTTTCTCATTACCCGCAGACTTCATTTGGTTCTCCATTAACCTGGTCAGTAAATTTTCAGTTTCCTGAGTAGAGGCACCACCGAGAATGCAGAAGTGATCAAGCATATTTGCTAATGCCTACGTTACTTTCAGCTGGACTTTCATTATGCCCGTTGCTGTTAGTTGGTCCAACTAAGATGCTATATCCTGTCTGTCACCTCCTTGGCTGGTCACACATTATAGAGACTTCAGAATATTAAGAGCAGCAGCTGTATAACTGGTGGACTGGTGGATATTTATTGGTAAAGAAGCTTTGTTGAAGTGTCAGCAACCAGACAAGTGCAGTAGTCATTTTAAGGAAAGAAGCCTGGTCCTCCAGTCCCCAATGTGTCTAGGGACATGTTATAAAGGGGTCCTTACTAGAACATCCAGACTGTCTTCATGAAAACTGTCAGTGTGTATCAAAGAGAAAAAAAGCCATCTGATCTTTAATTCAAAGACTTCTGTCTCTATATGTATCTCCAAATCTTTTTTAAAAGGTTTTATTTTTATTTATTTGTGTGTGTATCTGTGTGTATGTGTGTGTATCTCTCTCTCTCTCTCTCTCTCTCTCTCTCTCTCTCTGTGTGTGTGTGTGTGTGTGTGTGTGTGTGTGTGTGTGTGTGTATGTTGATGAACATGTGTAGTTAGAGTTTTCCTGCCTGGCCCAGTCAGGACAAATCTCTCTTACCCTCCAGTCCCACAGTCAGTCGCTCAGACCCAACCAAGAAAGCACACAGAAACTTACATTGTTTAGAAACTGTATGGCTGTGGCAGGCTTCTTGTTATCTGTTTCTTTTATCTTAAATTAAGCCATTTCTGTTAGTCTATACTTTGCCACATGGCTTGTGGCTTACCAGTGTCTTTACATGTTGCTTTTCATGGCGGCGGCTGGCGGTGTCTCTCTCCAGCCTTCTACTTCCCAGAATTCTCTTCTCTCTTGTCCCGCTTATACTTCCTGCCTGGCCACTGGCCAATCAGAACTTTATTTACACAGAGCGATATCCACAGCAAACATGTGTGAGCATTTGCCTGCAGAGTTCAGAAAGGGCCATCATACCCCATGGAATTGGAATTATAGGTAGTTGTTTTCTAACCTACACAAGTGCTGGGAACCAAGCCTGGGTGCTTTAGAAGAGCAAAAAGCCCTCTTAATCAGTGAGCCATCTTTCCAGAAGCAGATACCAAAATGTGTTTACTGTAGTACTTCCTGGTTCTGTTACCCTTCCACTGAATAACCTAATCCTGTAAGCCCTGCTCACCTTCCACTTCGTATATCCAACATCATGCAGCTAAATTCTAATTCTTAAAACGTGAAATTTTACCATCAGATCGTCACTTTGAGGGGCAGTACTTTTGGTAGAAAACAGTTAGCTATGGGACTGGGCTAGCCTGGGATCACAGGTATGATCTCATTGTAATAGTATGTGACTTTCTGAGTCTTTCTGAGCTCTATATTTCTTTCTGCCCTCTATGGAAATGACTCATTTTTCTTACAACAAATAAACTTCAAGAACTAACTGAGATCCCATATGTAAAGTTTCTCAAAAATAATTAGCAGTAATTAACATTTTTTTGCTAAATATGTTCATTTTGGCTTTCTAATTACCTTCTGTATTAAAACAAAACTCAATTAACTCTGATTTCAACAAAACTTTTCAATTAATTACATGTTCATTTCTAGGTGGGATATGCTAGTCCTTCAAAAGCAAATCTTATGTAAAGAGTGTATCCATTTTGGACTAAAGTAGCTATTTTTTTCTTTTATTGAGGGCATGTGCTGGTTATTGATAACTAAACACTCTTTATTCTATAGTTTTTTTTAAAAGTCTGTTCAGAACCTCCTCCCCCAAGTTGTCATCACTTGGAAAACAGTCCTGACTTCTCTTTACCCAGTGCCCTTAAAAAGTCTTGTTTTGAGCTCTGACAATATGTTCTCGGGTTATTTTCTTCCATGAAACTTCCTCTTGCCTCCTGCCTTTGACATATGCCTCCATTCTGCCACTTATCCTGCATTCCTCACTTTGCTTCTGTGAATCTCTTCCCTTCCTCTAGTGAATGGGGAGCAGGGTCTTTCCCTGTGCTCCTGCCCAGAGCCTCCCACTGGAGGGCGGCCGAGGAAGAGCTAGCTTCACAGCAAATGGTTCACGGAGCAGTAGACTCTGTATGCTCTGCGGACACCCACTTCAGCACAGTAGCTGTCAATAGCAGTGTTTATGGAGAAAATTTCCTGAGTGGGGTAGGCTAAAGGAAAGCCCAAACCTGGCAGAAAAATGGTCAGAACGCATTGTTATCTGTAGAGGGTAAACTAAATTGGTGGCAAGCATCTTGGATTGTATCCCATAGGAAGTGAAACACAGTCTGGGACACCATGGATTGTCCAGGGGCTGGCTAGTGGGTAGACGAATCAGTTTTAGTCTGTGCACCTGAGTATGTTTAAAACAATTTCACTCACTAAGATGGTTCCAATGTAGGATCTACATATGCAGATAGACATAGTGTCCATTGGCCCCTGATTGTAAGGCAGGTACATAGCTGTTTGTATGTCATATGCTTGCTCTAAGGCAAAAACAATTGCCTGTGAGAATGAAAGCCCAGCCCCCTAGAACAGTTAAGTGGAACTCTGGCCGCAGTTACTAAATGATCCCTCCTCTTTGAATCCAGATATGTCTGCTCGTACTGTGCTATTTTGCTGTATTTTAAGTATCCATTTTCAGCTAGAGAAAGCTCCAAGTGAGTTAATTACAGTGGGTGTAAAAAAAGGAATTCAAATTAGTAATATCATTCTCTCTCTCTGCTTCTAGTGTGTACGAAGCAGGTAACGGATGAAGCCCCTTCCACTCGAGACTGCAGCCTCCCGAACACAGCAGTGCAAAGCAAGCTGGTGTCCTCTTTTCAGCAGCATACCAAAAAGGCTCTGAAACAGGTAAGAGGCTGCCCTCTCCACTCAGCCCTCCAGTTCCGCCTACGGAGGTTATCGGGGTGGTGCGGACCAAGTAAGACAACCAGGAACCTCAAATCAAACAGAAACAGAGGTACTCTGGATTTGTCTGTTTCTGTAATATTTAGTATAATAATTTTACTATATATTGAAAATTAGGTGATGATTGGACTAAGAACTCTGATGTAAAACAGAATAGGAAATGTGCCTAGAGTCATCTAAGAATGTGTGTGTGTGTGTGTGTGTGTGTGTGTGTGTGTGTGTGTGTGTGTGTGATTTGATTCATAGTAAATCCAGTTGGGCTCATAATTATGTTATATAGTTTGGAAATTAATATTTCTGTTTATGATCATCCTGTTTATCTAGCTGTTGCTGCAGTAATGAGTATTGTTCGATACTGAATGGAACTTCATCTGTATATCACAGAAGCTGCCTGACCTTGTTGGCCTTGACCTGTGTGGCCTCATGCTTTGTTGGTGGGGTGGTAGAGGTAATGGCTGTAATATAATATTGGGTTCTGGGTACTGACACAGCCTGGTTTAAATCACTGTTGTTCTGAGAATCTAGCAAACCATTTTCCTCTTTGATTCTCTTACATCCCGTCAAAATGGGAGTGGGGAGAGGGGGGCAGCAAGAGTACTTTTTACATAGGATTGATCTGAAGGATAATCAAGATGATGTGTAGGAAGCTGTGATCGAGCATGGTTGCCCCATGATCCCCACTTAGTTAGTGTCAGCTGCTGCCACCACACCACCAGGTATTGACCACAAGAGAAAGAGAGGTCCTATGGTTAGATGGGCTGTGGAGTAGTGGTTACACACAGTGTGTATATGTTTAGTGGAAGTCAGGAACAGGGTTCCAGTTCCTGCAATGTGTTTATAACTAGGAAAGGAGAAACAATGTTTTCCGGAGGAGTTGGAGCAAAGTCCCCAACAGCCAAGTTGTTCCTTGATGCTCTTGTGGCTTCTTCCTCCTTTTCCTCATCTTCCTACCCTCCTCACTGTGGTTGTTTTGTTAGTTGAGACCACGTCTCCCTGTGAGTACTAGCGAGTCTTCCTCTTTCAGCAGTCCTACTACGTCTGCTGGTTTTACACACCGGGCTTGCCATAGCAGCTAACATTCACGTGTAGATCTGGGATGCTTCTACCCACCATCCCTGCCTCAAAGAAGGAAATTCAGGAAGGAAACTGAGCATTTTAATATTGAGTTATGTTACTTTTCTATTCTGTATTAATTACTGAAATGATGGGTCTCACATCCATATTTAAGGTACTGACAGTGTTTTTGCTGCAGAGGGCTAATCTTCTTTGCTAATTTGCCATTAATACCATGAATTTTATGAAACATTTTTTAGATACTACAGAGCAAAGCTGCGATCAACATTGATATCCCTTTTTAATTTGTGAAATAAAGGATAGAGTAGGTAGACAAGCCCAAGCAGATGCCCATTCAAGCAGCAAATAGGAAATAGATGTAGGCAATAAAATACTAAACAGCACAAAACAAAGAGTACAGAATTGGACACTTGTGGCTGTGGCATTTAAGAAACATAAATTGGATCATAAATGGAACGTGTGCATCCCACGTGTGTGGCCTAGAGGATGTGCAGACTGTGAATCGTGCTGGGCACGAATGGGAAGAGAACATTCAGATCTCTGTGATGGATGTTGGTGTCATTTTTCTCTCACTTTCATTATTTCAGCTTTGTATCACTTGAATTCTAAACACTTATTAATGTTTTACAACTTTGACTTAGCAGTGTTGTTGGTTACTCTTGATTTCTCCCTTTTTTTCATTTCTTTCTTTTTTTGTAGTAGATCATGTGCTCATGAGAAGCACAACTTGCTTACAGTTTAAAGTTTGTCTTTAGAAGCATGTCCTGTGAGCTTCTCAGTTATGGGAAAGAGTTGTTTATTCCTTTCTTAGAACTTCTATCTTATAATCAAGTAGCAAATTAGCAGCCATGTAGATGTGGCTCACTATAGGTCGGATATGCTAATGTTCCATTAATCACTAATTTGTATTGTAAATAACATTCAAAAAAAAAAAGCTCCCTGGGCAGAATTTTACTGCAATTCCCTGTAACTGCTGAATGCCTTAAGACAGCATTTAAAACTTAACTGAACATATGGCTCTTACCTTGTAACCCCAGACAATATGTACCTTTCAATTTGCTTTGGACAGTTGAAAGATTATAACCAGATAGAATTTTTATCTACATCTACCATATAAACATGTACATATATGTCTGAACATGTTTTCATGTATGTGAATATATGTCCCATGTATTTGTATACAATCACAAATCATAATCATAGCATGTAAGACAGCTAAATCACTTCGGTGATTATTATATGAAGTGATATTTACATTATTACTCACCCTTGGAAGTATGCAAACACTTATGTGCCTGTTTTTATTTTTTTTTATTGCTGTTTGAGATAGGGTCTCATGTAGCCCAAGCTAGCCTTTAACTTATCATATAGCTAAGGATGGCCTTGAAATCCCCCATTCTCCTGCTCCCACATCCTACGTGTATCACCATCCCCAGCCATAAGCTATTTATTTTTTCAAATAAACCAAGGTCCAGTGAATTAACCTAAGTTGTTCATGATCATCAAGCAGCTAACTCTTAGAAACATTTGAATCTAAAATTTCAGTTTCAGATTCTATCCTCATCATCAATACCTCCTAACAGCATATGGCATGTTATTGAGCATATACAGTTTTGAAACTATTTATGCAAATATACATACTTGAGTTTTTGTATGACATCAGGAGGGTAATGTGGGGGGGGGGGGGCACTAGGAATACCATTTCCGAAAATAGACTGCTTGTATTCAGTACTTACACGTAGTGATGGCCCACTCTCAGTGACATTAGCCACTAAAAAATTCATGGAAAATACATTCTCATTCATGCTGTCCTGCGGTTAAACATGTCTGAAGCTGCAGTTAGTTTCCCCCAGCTTTATGAGAAACTCAGGTGCCAGGGGACTTTCTCCATCAGCACACATATGCACCCAAGAACAGGCTGAATCCTCAAAGGACCCAAGCTTCATTATAATGTCATTTACATTATGATTTAGGTCTTCTTGTAGGCTTTCAAAAGGATAATGGGATGAAATGCCCTAAAATAGAGAATCTGATCTATCATAACTGGGGAGAGAAGATCACCTTATCCTCATGAATGTTAACCCACTTCATAAATATTTATACAAACTTAAAAAAAAAAAAGTCCTGCACTACAGAACCCAATATGCTGCTAGTGTCCTTTGGGGTCAGCATGCTACCATATCTCTCTGGGTGTATGAGTGCACTTTTACTTTGCTTTGCTTAATAAACTTCTTCTTAAACTGTGTGTGTTCTGATTCAATTAAGCTGCAATAGAAAGAAGTAGGTGAACACAAATTCCTAAGATTGCAGGAGCCTTCGCATCACAAACAAATTAAAACAATAACTAAAACAGGAAAACAAAACTCTTGTAAGCAATGCCAGATGCAGCATCACAGGGCTAAGCTGCTCACTCTTCGATACGGGATGACACTATAACAAGCAAGTTCTTTGACCTCGAAGCTGCTGACCACAACGCCATTGCAGACTGGACTGTATAGACGCTCTAGTGCCTTGACTACTGGATAGAATATTTTTATTGCTCCAAAGTACCGGAATTCCTTTTACCTTCATATCATCATGGGGTTGGTTAGTGTGATGGACATAACGTTTTATTTCCTTGCAATTTTGTTGTTGTTTTTCCGTGTAAGCGCTCTCAGAATCGGCTGCTATTACCTTGTTCCCTGTCTGCTTTCTGCTCTGCTATTGAGTTCTTAAGATCCTTAGACAATGTGGAATGATTCGATTTTTGATCTTTCTAAGAAGCAAAGCAAGATTATATTTTGGAATCTTAACCAGCAGAATAAAATGATAGGAAGGATGAAAAGAAGGGTGTATTATGCTCTGGCAATAGTGTGGTAGTGACGATAACCACGTGTCGCCTCTGTTGCTTTGACGTCCCCCAGTTTTCCTAGGGTGGTGGAGGTCGCAGATCCTTCATCCTCATGCTGTGGTAGAGCAGACGCAGTCTTGGTATTTTGCTGTGTGATGATGGTGGCAGTAGTTTCCTATCACCAGTCACAATGCTTGCTGCTGGTGCCTGACACAGACAGCTGTTGCCATGTGTGCATTTCTAGTTATTGGAGTGTTAGCAGTCATTGCCTGTGACATTCAGATTTTCAATAAGGGGCTAACTGTGTTCTGCACATTCTTAAGTTATGTCGTTGGTGTTGTTTCTCTATTAAAATACAGTGAACACTTATTGTTTAAAGCGCCAAGTCAACACAAAAAGCTCCTGGTACTGAGTTTTAGTTTATTTATTCCCATTAGAGTAGACATGAGGATGACTTTCCTTCTTTATTTATTTTCTTTTAGAGCATTATCTGGAAAGCTTTCTGCCTAAAATGAAATGTTTATCTAAAAGTTTTTTCCTGTCATTTTATAAGAAAGCATCACACTGTATATTTCTGTAGAGAAAGAATATTCAGCTGGCACTTTCCTTTCCACAGAAAGACACTGCTAACCGGAAGTGAGTGTAGAGTTATTTTTACTTTGTTCAGAGGCATTTTTATTTAATTTAATTTGATATTTATGCATATGAATGTTTTGCCGACGTGTATGTATGTGCACCAGTTGTATGCCTGGTACCCCTAGAGTCCAGAAGAAGGCATCAGATACCTGTAATTGGAGTTATAGATGGCTGTGAGCCACCATGTGCATCTTGGGAAATGAACCTGGGACTCCTGAAAAAGTAGCATCTCTTCAACCTGAGAACTCACATGCTGAACCAAAAGCATGAAGTAAAGAAAGTCACCTAGACACACTGTGAGGCCGGCAGTGACATACTTCCTTGAGCAAGGCTGTACCACCTAAGCCTCCCCAAATAGTGTCACCAGATGTTGACCAAGTGTTCAAATGCCACTAGGGTCAGTTGGCATTCAATCCACTGCATCTCCCTCCTATCATTGGCATTGATAACCAAATGTAGAACTTTGTGCTTTATGACCAGCCAGAGGGGACATTTATTCATTTCAGAGTGTTCTAGACTTCCCATCTGCTTATTTATTTAGATTCTAGGCTTGCTTCCTTCTGGGTTTAAAATGATTGGATGTAGAGTTGTTCAGTAAAGCAATCTGTTTGCATTGCAAAATAGAGAGAAGCCTGACAAGTAGAGGTATCTCAGAGGAATTGTACCCCTAAAATCGATGTAGACTAAAGTAATAAGACCAAGTAGCTAATGCTGAAGTTAGGACCTTAGTATAGATGGACCACTAGGGCCACCACTGACCTAGTGGAGAACAAAATAATGTTTCCATGATGTCACAATGGAAACGCATTGTCTTTTAGGGGACCCTTGTTTGCACCCCTCATGGGTGTCAAAACAAGTTTTTCTAATCCCTTTCCTTAACTTATCACATAGATGTATTTTTAAAGTTAAGGAAAATTCATTCTAAGGAAAATAAACTCTATTATATCTTTATGCTAAGACTTCATATTTATTTTATATATTATATATTCATTATATAAAAAATTCCAAGGGATGTGTACTATGAAAAAAGCACTCCTGATTTGAAAGAGAACCACCCAAACCCCAGAGGCCTCAGTGGAAGGAGTCTGGCTGTGTTCATTGTCCCCTGGTATACAGATAAGTTCATAGTGGTACTTAGCAGATAGCACGTTTTGCTGACCTCAGGTTGCCTGTCATCTGGAGTTACCTTGTTTTAACACATTATTTATAAACAGAAAAACAGACCTAAAAATTAGATTTGAGTCAGACATGGTTAGCAGGAGGATTACAGGTCCGTGGCCAGACTGGGAAATGTGGTCACACTTTGTATCAAAATATAATTTACAGAAGGATGAAATATGGCTTAGTGTTAGAGTGCTTTCATAGAGTGTGCAAGGCCCTGGGTTTGATCTCAGTACTTACAGAAATAAGTGAACAAGGATTAGATTTGGTGAAGCAGCTTCTGGCCTCCCAGGTGGTATGTGGGTCCTTGCTAACTTCAGCCTCTTCCTCTGCTCTCCTCTTCCCTCTCCATACTTCCAGTGCTTTTCAGAGAACTGTGAAGAACTGACATGCAGGAAGTTGGAGTTACTGGCCAGAGCATAGCTGAAGACAGTCATATACTGCCTCTTTACCAAAGAACAATCTGTTTTCCATGAAGGAAAGGCACACTGTGCCACCAAGTATCCAAGTAGGCAGGAAGCATGTCTAAATACCCTTACTTAGAGACATATGGCCTATCTGATGACACTCAATGGAAACAGCATTGTATTGTCTTCCCTTAATGTTATGTTGTGTGTGTAGGTGCCCAGTGTCCATCATTATGTTGTGTGTGTAGGGTGCCCAGTGTCCATCATTATGTTGTGTGTAGGGTGCCCAGTGTCCATCATTATGTTGTGTGTGTAGGGTGCCCAGTGTCCATCATTATGTTGTGTGTGTAGGTACCCAGTGTCCATCATTATGTTGTGTGTGTGTAGGGTGCCCAGTGTCTATCATCAAATACATTCTTCTTCCTGGGAAGAGTTGGACTCCTCTAGACAGCTGCTGATGGAGTCTAAAGAGATACATTGTAGTTTGTGGCATCAGGTCTCCCTTTACAATCTGATGCCATAGGAAACAGACATGACCCCTTTTTTGTTGTCTGACCTCTGAGTTGCTTGGAATTAAATTGTGTGTGTGTGTGTGTGTGTGTGTGTGTGTGTGTGTGTGTGTGTGTGTGTGTGTTTTCAGGGGCATGTGTCTGTATGTATGCATGTTAAGGCCGAGGGAGAATTATAAGTGTCTTCCTCTATCTTCCTCTGTGGTTATCTGTTTTTTTCCTTTACAATAAGTCTCTACCACACAACAATGGTGTGTGACATTGTCTGGCTTTTACATGGGTGTTGAGGATTCAAACTCAGGTCTTTACACTTGCATGAGAAATATTCCTAGTCACTGAGCTATCTCTGCAGCCCCAATACTTGTTTTGTAAGGGCATAGCAAAGAACCGTGTATGCTTCTCATATACTTAAAACATTTTTTTTTTTTATGTAATACATATGTAGTTTGTATTGCCTACAGTACTCAGTGGGGCATTTCATTACTTTTTAAAATAGTGTTTTGGAAGGTATTATTCAAATGTACATGTTTATGAAATGTCATTTGGATGGAGTCCATGTTAGCATTTCTTTATCCTACCTGATAATAATACACAGCAGCCATGGTTTTCATTCTTGCATTCCATCTGCTGTGGTTTCTATCCACTTGTTAAATTTTTGGTTGTAGAGGCCTCTCAGCTCTAGTAACTGAAGGTGAAAGTTTTTATGTATTTTTGTTATTGCTGATCACGAATTAGAAAAGAAGCATGGCGTCTTTGACTTTCTTTACAGGTCCAGGCCGTTAGTTAGTTAATTTCTTTTATAGTTTAATCAACACTTTCCATAATATAATCCCCTGACATCACGTGCACACATGAAGAGGGTATTTTAGAAGGCTAGTATTTCGCCAGGAGGAATTGAAGTTGGCGATACCTGGACACATAGAGATTCATTGCTATATTTACTGGCTGCCTTTATTCTCCTGTGTAGATTTACACAGTGGGTGAAGAAGGCCTCAGTTGTAATTGGAAGCACTGATTTACCTAATTCTCTTGTATTGTTAGGTTAATACCTACAGAGTGCCTTGAGTTCTTTTACAAAAGACGAGAAAGATTTATGCAAGTATGTTACACAATTTATGCCCAATTACATACACAGCTTGAAGAAAGAGTAAATTCTTAAATACTTTATAGCACATGTGGCCTCATTAAATATATTATTGACAGCATGCTAAGATGAGATGGATGGCATAATGAGTCTTTGTATTTCTGGTTCCTCAACAGTGCCTGGGACTTCACAAAAACTCTCTAAATATAAGAATCCCAGGGTGTTATCTCTAGTAAATATATCATTTATAATAAATTCTCCAACTCTCCCATCTGTCATGTGGCTTTAAATCTCATCTGAATTCGCCCCTAAGTATTGTTTAATTTTTCATTTCTGTAACTATGTGATTGCTAAATCTTATGGTCAACAAGTGAAACATACAGCTCATACCCTGTGTAAATAAGAGCACATTATTTTTGACAGCCAAGAAATATACAGTCAAGGCAGTATTTCAGAAGATTGTGACAGCTGTTGGTCAAAGCACATTAATCATATAACTGAGACATGGTAAAATTAGGAGAAACTGCACAGAAACCAGGAACAAAAAGGTTTGAGACCAGTCTGTGGCCCCCTTTTAACCTTTTGAGGAATTTCAGCATTCCTACAGCTTTGGCTTTTAATGGCTTTTCCTGTTTAGCGTGCTTAAAACCCTTTTTATTACAGGTAATTTTCCGCATAAAGCGATTCGCTAGATAAAACTGTATTTCAAAACTTTCAAATGCCTTTTATTATATTATCATCGCTATGGCGGACTCATTTATGAAACACAAAGCATTCCCATTTTGAAGAGATTTATTCTCCTATCTATTTTTTCTTGGATTTGCCCAAACCCTGTCATGTTCGTGTTCTGAAGGTTAATGCCAAAGTCAAGCAGACAGAAGCCAAGGGCTGCAAGCTTTCCAAGATTAGGACTGATTCCCTTCACAGAAATAAATGATTCCTGCCATGTTCGGTGATTTTGTGCAGCGCTCCCCACGGCTGAGTGAATGCATCAATACAGTAGTTCTTACATGCCGTACATACTGATGACACCTGGTGTTAACTGACTGAGCAGCGCACAGGAGACAGAGCACCTGCGAGAGAAGTGCAGACACATATATTTTTATCCTGGTTTTGAAACATTTATTTTACATTTATTTTACTTGGGAGCTCTAGTATCAAGTTCCACAGGCTTTCAAGCCACACTGCTAAGGTAGAATAAGCCGTTCAGTGGTGTTTTGTTATCAGAATTAGACCAAAAATGTCCTCAGGCTTAAACCCCTTTGCCAAAGCTCAATTTTATGCTTTTGAGGGAAAATGGACAAAGGTGATTACCAAGAATCCTGACAAGTCAGGGGCTCTGTGGGATTGGAGATAGTCATGAGCAAGTGGATCATGTAATTCAATAACCAGAAATCACTGTGGATACATTTTTATGTTATATTTTATTGTCATGTTTTATAGGCTTTGAGGCAGCAGCAGAAAAGAAGAAATGGAGTCTCAATGATGGTGAACAAGACTGTTCCTCGTGTTGTTTTGACACCATTAAAGGTGTCTGATGAGCAGTCGGATTCGCCTTCAGGTAAAGAGCTAAAATATTGTATGCTTGGCCAGTTCCTTCCCGGAGGAGACTTCCTCACGGAGAGGGATGGCTTGATTTTTTTTTTTTTTTAATTGAAAAGATACTCTCATGTGAGCTTCAGTTTTATACATATGTCTATAATGTGCATCTGTATTATAGATGTGTACCTGTCTTTGACTCTTTCTCAGTAATTTCAAACTATTGTGTTTTAGAGGCAGAGCCTCTTCCTCATCAACTGACTTAATTTGCTAATGTCAGTAGGTGTGAGAGATGGATCCTGATGCTGGTGGGTTTGCTGTCCTTGCATCAGCTTTGCCTTGAATGCTGAACTTGAGTTCTGGACCACATGCTGGTGTGCAACACCATGGAAAGTAGTTTTTCTCTCGAGTGTGAATTTGATTTTCAGCGAAGCCTGGAATCCTTTGAGTGCCTGTGTTCTGGCGACATCCTTGTCACCTCTGTGAAGCCCTGGCCTACTCCTCTCATTTGCCTCCTGTCACTTTATCAGCTGTGAACTGTTGAATTCATTATGAATTGGTGTTTGCATTTTCTGTTCCTGCTTCAGTATAATGCTGGTGATTAAGGTCTGGTTCTTCCTTTTCTTCCATTTCCTTCTTCCTTCATCCATCTCTCTCTCTGATATCGTCTCTAAATGGCATGGTAGTGTTGGAGTTTATTCATGTATTTTTACAGAGACCCAACTCCTTCATTTAAAAGCTGTTTGATCAGTGAATGCATGTCAAACTCCGCTATTAGGCCATCTGCTCTAGCTTTTTGTCCAGGTTGATTGATTTATTGGCCTTTTCTCTTTATATCCAATAGGGGAATCAGATTGTGGCTAAGGTAGTATATTAACTCAGGAAAAGAAAAAGGAGATTATATCTGTGGTTCTTAAAACAATTTTAGATGTTTCTTGTCAAGGACAGGGAGAGAAAGATAATGGCATAATAACTATTTCCTTTTTTAGGATCCGAGTCTAAAAATGGGGAAGCAGACAGTTCAGATAAAGAAATGAAACATGGGCAAAAATCTCCCACTGGAAAACAAACAAGTCAGCACTTAAAACGCTTAAAAAAGTCTGGTTTAGGTGAGTACCAGTTCACATTTCAGAGATGTATGTCTTTTAAAAAAACAGATTTTTTTTTTTAGTGGTTAAACAAGAAAACTGAAAATATCCTTCGTTCATCTAAACAAAAAAATATGCTAAATTGAGAAGCATTATAGTTTCAGTTGAGTCTCAAGCTTGTAATGAAATACAATTTTATTGGATAAAGCAGAGGGTAAAGATAGCAAAATTAATGTGAATGTGTATTGAAGTAATTACCTGTGTAGCCAGGATTCTGTCTAGCATGCAGTGTTGTATTGTGGCCTCTCTTTATTAGGATGTAATAAAAGTGACTCTCTTTGGAAGGATGTATCGAGTTGGAGAATATGTTGTCATGGGGTCTGCTGCAGTAGGGTTGTCCTGCCTTGATTTTTGTTTGAGATGCTTGAAATATTCAGTAATAGCTGTCTACAAAACAGAAACTGTATACAATTCCTGAAAGGTGTGGGGGACACTGTCCAATGACCTTGCTAGTAACAGTGGATTTTGTTCTGGATGCTTGCTTTTGCTTTAGTACAGATCTGCAAGGGGTGTACTGAAGTATGAGAATTAAGACAAACATGAGTGTTTCCTGAGCTGACACTTGTAACTAACTGCCCACACACCTTGTTGAGGGACCTGGGCCCACTGACTTCACCTTTGAATAGACACAATGATGATATAGCCTAGAGCATTAGAGTGCATGTGTTTAAATATCTCAGTGTATGATAAAGTGCCTTCCACAAAACACTAAGGACCTGAGTTCAGATCCCCAGAGGCTACCTGAGGTCTGCTCATGGTCTTGCATGTCTGTAACTCTAGGACTAATGGGGTGTTGAGGTAGATACAGGCACATCACAAGCTTGCTGGTCATTCAGTCTAGTCAATCAATGAGCAGCACCACGTTCAGTGATAAAGTGAAGAGCAATTGAAGAATACATTGCTTCTTCATGCACATACACACACACACACACACACACACACACACACACACACACACACACACAGTCCATGTCACCCCATGTTGCCACAACTCCCTCATACTCACAGGGATATTTGATATGGTGGTCAGGAAAAACCATGAACTTACTGGCCTGAACTTTTTTTATTGTGCCTGCCACGTGCTTGGCAATGTAGTACTATTTTTTTTTATTTATTTATTTATTTATTTATTTATTTATTTATTTATTTATTTAATTTTTATTTTTGGTAAATTTAAGCCAGATTGTAACTAGTTGTTGACTGGTTTGATAGTTTTATTTATTGCCTACTGTATGCTAAAAAATTTACTAAATCATGGGACACACTTTCACTAAAAAGCATTTGGATAGGACTGGTAGATCCTTAGATAAAAGATTTGTGGGAAGTGAGTAGCAATTTTTAATTTAATTCTTTAATATGTTATGGTTATCTATATTCTATCATTTCTAAGGCTTTTATAGTTATTTACTACAACCCCAAATGTGTCTCTGTGTGTTGGGTAATCGCCATACATACACATACTAATAGGTTTTTCTGGTCTGAGTGTTTTAAGTAATTCCAACAGTAGGAAATTCTGAATGACATCTACAGAATGACATCTGAGCCACATGTACACACACATGTGCATTAGTTCATTCTCTGGACAAACCCAGGTATGATTTAAAGATCAGTGACATTTAATTAAAAAGAATGTGCTATCCGTGCAGGGTGGCACACCTCTGTAATCCTAGCACTTGGGAGCTCAAGGCTGGAGCTTTGTCAGGAATTCAAGTCTAAGTGAAAACCTAACCAGCCATGGCTACATAGCAAGACTGTCTCCCAAAACAAAAAATGAAGCTGAGTTGAGTGGTGAGTGACTTTGATTCCCATAGTCAGGAAGCAGAGGCAAGCAGATCTTTGTGAGTTCAAGGCCAACCAGGGCTCCATAGTGCATAGTAAGATATATCTTGAAATTAATTAGTTGATTACTAATCCACTACAACTTCAGCAAAATGAATGACATATAAGGACAGTATCTAGGATAATCTTCCTTGACATGCCTGGCTTGGGTCATGCTGTGTTATCAGAAGCCCCAGGTCTTAGATGTTTTCCATTGGGACCTTGTGTGTTATGGTTATCACCATACTGAAGTAGAGAGAATCAGAATTGCTTTGGGGTTTATTGTCTTATTGTTATTGTTTTACCTTGAGGGTCAACTGAAAGACAGGGTGACAGGCAGCTTCTCTAGGTAATCATGCATACCACGGGTCATCTCACATGTTGTGAGTAGTTTCTTAGATGATTTTGCTGCATGCAAGGACAAAATAGGGGAATAATGATGCTGTTTTCTAGGAGGGATGCAGAGAATCATAGTCCATGGTTAAGGGACTGGTTGGCCAGATGTGTCAGCCTTCTAAGCCTCTACGAAGTTTACACTTAAGAACTGCATTCTTAAGATTTTAATTGATGTTATGATTTCATGTTGAGCTCCATTCAAAGCTCTCCTGAGCCTGTTGGTTGGACTCATCTGGTCAACGTTTGATATAATTTGTCACATTTAATTCTTTAGCTGTATACAATAAAATGATTTCCATTTTCAGTAAAGAAAAAAGTCTGAGCTCCAGAAGGTTAAGAGGGCTTCATCACAGCTAAGATCCAGGCTAAGGCATGTGCATCTACAATTCTACCATTCATCTTAGACAGACTTCGAATGGCAGAGCTGCCCTGCATCCACTGGTTGCAGTTTTGACTGGGGAGCCACCTTATTCTTGATCAGTTGAAGCGTCTGCCTAAGTGTTAAAGTGCAGGCACTCTAGTCACACATGGAAAAAGAGGTAGCACTTTTAAGATCTCTTGGCAAACACTGTATGAAACAAAAGAAGCAAGTGTTGGGATTTAAAATTAGTCTAAAGTCGAAACAGCCTGTGATCACCAGGAAGCAGCTGTGACTGCCAAAGCTGGCTCGGTTTGTGCAAATGAAGTTGGCAGTGCTCACCAACCTTCTAGTAGACACCATCAGTGTAAGTGAAAACTGAGGGGAAGGAAAGGAAGGAAGCCCCAAGCTGACCATCTTCAGGCAAACCACCTCATCCAGATGTTTAAACTATCTAAAAAAATTTTTTTTATTATATTTAATTGTCCGGTGATGGTGGGTGGGCGCACACAAGCCATGGCATGCGTGTGGAGGTCAGAGGACAACTTCTGTTGGTTCTCTTCTACAATGCAGTTCCTGGGGGTTGGATCGGGTATTCAGGAATGATGACAAACACCCTGCCCTGCTGAGTCATGTTCCCGGCCCAGATAGTGATTGTTCTAGTGTTCCGTTAGAGTCAGGATATTTGGTATTCTCCTCGTCCCGGTGCTGTTGGGTCTGCTAGAACAGAGATTGTCCCGTCCTTCCTTGTCATCCTCCCGCACCTTTTGTGTCCCTTCCGTTTGGTAGCTGCTGAGAGAATATTGGACAAATGAGCATGTGAATACGTCAACTGAATGTGTTAGTAAGTCAGTCAAGATAAGTAAGGAGTAAGATTTCAATGACTTCTATCTCCCTGGACGACGCTGTGTCTTCAGGGAAGAGCATTCTAAATGAACTCATGTATAAGTACAGAATCAGAAGGAAGGAATGCCCCCCCCCCCCCCCCCCCGCCGCCGCCGCCGCCACCCAGGCCAGCCGGGGGTACCACCCTCATCCGTTTCCCCCACCTGACTCAGAGGCACTTTAGTGTCAGAACTGCTTTGAACTTACTTTACCTTCTTTCAGAATGGGTAGCAGTCCTTATGTGCTGAGACTATTCTAAATTAGAACATACACCCTAAGTTTCTTCTCATTTCAATTAGCAAGGTTAAAACAAAATGCAGTCAAAAGGAGACTTCATGGTGTAAGCCTAAATTTTCGTTTTCATGGTAAGATTCCCCTAGCTGGATAAAAAGTCACTCCTAATTATCCCACACGCATTGACTCACCCTTCACCCACTTATGCACAGCCTTCCTCAGGACTGACAGCACATACTGTAGCAGAACATCACTACT
Organism: Onychomys torridus; assembly: GCF_903995425.1. NCBI lineage: Eukaryota > Metazoa > Chordata > Mammalia > Rodentia > Cricetidae > Onychomys > Onychomys torridus. Next base: position 12,377,963 of record NC_050455.1, read on the forward strand.
GCTACCGGGGACCCTGGATCAGTGGTCACTGTCACCTAGACAGCTGGCTTGACAGTCTCTTTGGGTGATCCAAGATGGGATCACATTCATCTACCAGTGTTGTATTCTGTGGAAAGTTTCGTCTGGCTTCACTATCTTCTGTCTTGTTCCCTCCCTTCTCCTCTCTTTCATGTTTTATAATTTCACATATCTTCCCCAACCCCAGCTAAGATATAAGTGACTTAAATTCAGGGTCACTGGCCTAAACCAATTGTTAATTGTACCTTCTACCTAGTCACACAGTAGGAGTTTAAAAGTGTTTGTTAAACAAGCCCAAGCTTTTAATGGATGTCTCTGAGGGAGTTTTAATAATGTCCTCATTGAACCCAACTTCTGGGATTCCTTCCAACATTAATTTTTTGTTCAATCTTTATGTAATACAGAATTAAAATTCTGCTGGTTTTAAAGAGTGTTCCATATTTTGAAAAATAAATTCATGCAGAAAAATAAAAATGAAAATTGGATAATAATTCTGTATGTCATTCAAAATATCCTCAGTGTTTCCTGAAAGTTGTTTGGCATTGCTTAATATTATCTATTTTTCCAGAGATTATATACCAAGACTGTTTTAACTAAAATGCTAAGTTATCTTAAATTGGGGATAAATAAGAAACAGAAGATTTTTTCTTTTTTTAATGAAAATAGATTTCTTTCATACATTATATCTTGATTATGATTTTCCTTCCCCCAACTCCCCCAAGATTTTCCCCACCTCCTCTCCCATCTGGATCCACACCCTTTCTGTCTCTCCTTAGAAAACAAACAGGCATTCAAAGAATAATACTAAAATTAAATAAAGCAAAAACCAATTGGAATAAGATAAAACAAAAAAGAACAACCAGAAGGAAAAGATCCAAAGAAAAAGCTCAAGATGCATACATAGATACAGAGACATACATGTTCTTACACAACAGGAATCCCCCGACAAACACAAAAAATGGATACTATAGTATATATGCAAGGGACCTGTCAGGTTGATTAAAAAAAAAAAATTGCCCTGTCAGAACCTGAGGAGACCAAGAACCTGCCAGTAAATTTGGTTTGTGTTGGCCATCTACTGCAAGGCCAACAGTAGGCTGAAAACTTCACTGTATCTGTAGAGTCTCTATTGGAGAGAACTGAATTTCAAATTTTTGAGTGATTATCAATTGGACATATCTTAAAAAAAGAGAGGGGGTGGGAACATGTGAAAATGGAAACCTCATATTGTTAAACACTGCCTTCAGATCTGTCTGTAGCTCTCCAGAGTTACTGAAACTGAAAACCTGAGCCATGAAGATGGCTGAGCAGATAAAGATGCCTGTTGTCAAGCCTGTTTGGGGGTCTCTTTGACATGGGGTACACTAGAATTGATTATGAACTCTTACTTGTTTGGGCCTTTCCTCTTATTTGCCTGGGGTGTGGTGTGGTGTGTGTGTGTGTGTGTGTGTGTGTGTGTGTGTGTGTGTGTGTGTGTGTGTGTTTCTTCCCTCTTCCTTGGGGCATTTGATATACATACTTCTTGTGCATGTTGCCATCAGAAACTGATTCTTTAAGCTAGGACACTCTTCCTGACCCACAAATGCATGGGCCCAAGTGGGTTGTGTCTACAGAACTCTCTGAGCACACTAAGCAAGGGATTAATTACCAGGGCCTTGGTTGGACACGTGCCCCAGATTTTTATCACAAAATGGAGCCTCTAGTGTGTAGTGTTGAGCCTTTCTGTGGCTTCTCCTGTCCTCTCTGCCTGCCTCTGCTGCCAGAGCCCTCCAGGCAGAGTGTCTGGGAATTCGACACTAAGGGAACTTCATGCTTTTCTTTCTGTGGGCACTGTAGGGAGATGTGCAGTGCTGGCTTTAATGAGATAAGACAATCATATATAATTGGATTGTTCTTAAGCCAATTAAGAATACATGTGTGAGGATAATTAAAATGGAATTAAACGTTCTCTATAAGAGCGAATTTAGTTAAGCCATTCTGTCTTTTTGTCAGAATTATAAAGCATAGCTTTGCTTAGGTGGACATTTTGAGCATAAATCTTTATTTGGTTTAGTCATAATGACTGTGTGCCACTCAGGGGAGAGGGGTGGTGCTGATGCTTCTCCTCTTCCTCCCTCTTCCTCTTCCCCTCCCTCCCCCTCACTCCTCCTCCTCTTCCTCCTTCTTCCTCTTCCCCTCCCTCCCCCTCACTCCTCCTCCTCTTCCTCCTTCTTCCTCTTCCCCTCCCTCCCCCTCACTCCTCCTCCTCTTCCTCCTTCTTCCTCTTCCCCTCCCTCCCCCTCACTCCTCCTCCTCTTCCTTCTCTTTTCTCTTCCCCTCCCCCTTTCCTCCTCCTTCTCATCTTTCATTAAGAGAGTTTGGGATAATGATAAAGTTATCTAGACTACATTAAGTTAATTATTAAACTATTTATATTTTGCTTACTGTATGTGAGAGGAAGCCTACTGGTAACTTTTTTATGTTTAACTTTATTTTCTATCTTAAAGTTAACTTAGGAAATGTAAAAACTTAAAAGAGTTTTAGGACTTGGGGATTTGGTTGAGTAGATAAAGTATTTCCTGTACCAGCCTGAGGACTTGAGTTTGATATCTAACACTCATGTAGAAAGCTGGCCATGAAGGCATACACTTATAATCCCATTTCCAGAAGGATCTGTTGGGCTCATGGTCATGTCATGTAGCCTAGCCAGTTGCTAATACTCTAGCATCAGTGAATGACTGTCCCCAAAATATGTGGTGGAGAGCAATTGAGAAAGACAGTCCATGTCAACACTGGTTTCCCCACAAATGTGCATACATGTGAATGTGTACCCACATACATGCCTATCCCCTCCCACACATGAATATGTCCATACAATAAAATCAGTTTATCTTTATTCAGCAATATTGTCAAAAATTCGCAATGCTGTATTGTTTATTTAAAAATCTGCTTTTAATTATATCTGCCCATTAAATCAGTTCTGTGTCTAGAACTGTGTCCATGTTTTTCGTTATTATTTGTGATTATACAGTTTCTTCTCAGGAATTTCTAATTTTGTTAGTTTAATTTAAAAAATACATCCTTTTACTAATTGATAGCTATCATTATTCTTTTCTACCACATGGATCTCCACTCTTAGTTTTTATATTATTAATTCCTTTGTTTATTCAGTGCTTATTCTATTAAATTCATGATTTGAGCTCTTAACTCTTGAATATTCAAACTTTTCCCCCTCCCACACTGAAAGGGGCAATTTAGTTTTAAAATCAATTAGCACAGCATTCTGTAAACGCTGGCATTATTTTTCTCCAACTTCTGAGAAACATATACTAGATGTGGGGAGGCTCGAAGGATTGCTGGCCTTGCGTTGTGAAGCTTAAAGTAAACCTTTTCCATTGGACAAAGCGCTGTGGGGTTATGTCAGTGCTTCAGTATTTCTAGAGACCCACTTCTCAGTCATGGTGGATTCCCCTGCCGTTCCTTGAGTGACAGTGCAGTGCCTGCCTCTGATAGCTTAGTGCAGTTCACTGTCTTCAGTTTATTGCATGAGTATAGGTGTTGATTTATGAAAGCATTCTGTGTGTTTAAAGTTACTTTTTAATTTGACATGTTAGTTTTTATCCCTGTCTGTTGAGACCTCTCCTACCATTGTAACGACAGTATGTTTTCTTACTTCTTTGAGCCTGTCTTGTTTATTTGGAGGCTCAGATCATTCCTTACGCAGGCAATGGATGGCCAGTTCCAGTCTCAACAGTGTTTCCTATGTTTGTTCTGTCTTGACTAAGGCAATATGGTGTTGTTTCTTTTTGTTGTTTTCAGCTTGTTATTAGTATTTTTCAGCTTATCTAGGTGAATTTTTATCTCTTGAAAGCAATAGATATCTGGACTTTTTGCATTTTAAATCTCATATAAAATTTTCCTTATATTTATTGTGATTTTCGTGGACTTAATTTTAGTTTTTCTTTCCTCTTCTTCAATGCCTGCCCTTTGACCGATGTTTTCCTTCTGTTTATTCTTTTGGAAATTTATTCTTTTTCTGTTCTTCTGAGGCTACCTGTTGAGTTTTAATAAAACTTATTCTCATTGCCCATGTTCTATACATATTCTCATTTCAAGTGTACCTTATTTCTATATACATAACTTATTTCCACTTTGCTTTAATGTCTGCTAGTCATTAGTGTTATTTCATAAAATTAGTATTTATATAGAAGCACTCATGATTATTTGACTTTTAGTTCCCCATTGCTGCTACAGTTGTGTATGCTCTTATTTGGTAGAAATTATTGGTCGATCACATCCAGTAGTAGCTCTATCAGCAAGATATTTTTAGGAATAGGATTTCTGTTTGGGATATTTAAATGTTCTTGAATGTTGCCATTTTGAAAAACACAGCTACTAATGACATTCTAAGTCAATCTTTATTTTCTCTTGGTCCTGTGAAGATAGCACACTGTCTTTGTGATCTATTAGAAACTTCCTGTTCATCATCTCATCTCTCTTCCTTATGATTAGTTCTTGTACAAAATTCATGCAAAGAATTTTATTTATTTATTTATTTATCCATTTTTTTTTTATTTATTTTGGTTTTTTCGAGACAGGGTTTCTCTGTGTAGCTTTGTGCCTTTCCTGGAACTCACTTGGTAGCCCAGGCTGGCCTCGAACTCACAGAAAACTGCCTACGTCTGCCTCCTGAGTGCTGGGATTAAAGGCATGTGCCATGGTTTCAACTTAGATGGAAATGGGAATGAGTACATATTTTTCATGAGATTTGGTGTTCTGCTTTAGCTGAGAACCCTTATATTAAAAATATTTCCCTCAAAGATTTCAGACATCACTTTCTGCCATCCTTGGCCTCTCATTCTAAAGCAACGTAGATAGACATTCAGCATGTATAGCAGTCCCTGTAGTTCTTTGCTTTTAATTTGATCAAATCCATTCAAATCCCTCCTTCCAACTTGTCCCATATACCACCACCACCACTTTTCCATCCCAAATTCATATGCTCTTTTGTTGCCTACATTCACATGGACGTAGGGCCATCCATGAGAACACAAGAAGCCTATCAATAGTTAAAATTGAATAAAACAGAACAAAATAAACTTTCTCCTCAAAAGCAATCAATTGTTGATAACTTCTCAGCCTACTCCACAAGACAGAATTCACACCTGGTATTGTAAGTTGGTCCAATCCCCCATGGCTGGAAGAATGTACTACTATTGTTCTGATAAATGAATATAATCTTATAATGCCTCCTAAATGCTTGCCTTTATACCTATAGATTATTTCTGTTCTCAGCCCTTTTGAGAGAAGCTTCTTTTGGCAGGAGTGATTTACAGAAAGGCTCACATCAGACTGACAAGCCTTGCATTTTTGTCTTTAGTCTTCCTTTTGTGTTTAATCATTTAAAACAAAGATCAACACATTCTTTGTTTCCTTGTTTTCTGTAAAGTACCAGCAAGTAAGTAGTAGAGATTTTACGGTGTACTAGATTTCTGCCACAGCTCTTTCACTATGCAGCATGTTGCAAAAGCAGACCACAGCAGTCCAGAATCTGTCAGGAATGACTGTATCTTAACAAAACTTTTCAGCAGAACAGGCATGGGACTAGATGGAGCTTAGAGACCATAGTGTGCTGACCTCTGAGTCAATGCATACTCAATAATCACAGGTAGCTCAAGTACCCAGCAATTCCTTCTTCTGTTGTACATATCAGCTGACAGTACCTGTTGTTTCATTTGTTGTGATTTCCAGTTATGGAGTCTACACACAGATTGCACTGGACACCAAGATGCCTTGAATTGTGGAATGGTCTGGAAATGTATATTTACCTCTCAGATCTTGCATCTGGAATTTTTAATCAGCATTTGCTTCTTAAATTATCATTATCAAAAACCCCATTCAAGGAAATTTTGTAAGATTATCTGTGCTTATTGTTTGAAACACAGTGGGAGCGCACAACTGCTGTTGCTGTTGTCTGCTTATTAAAATGAGGAGTACTGAGCAGGGATGTAGCTCTGCTGGAGAGCATTTTCTGAGCATATTCAAGGCTCCTGTGTTCAATGCCCAGCACTACAAAATACATAAATTAAATTAATGACGTGTTGCTATCATTAGAGTTGAGTTTCAGAGACCATACATAAATTTTTGTTGATTTTTGCTTCTAAATGTTTTGAAAATTCTGATCAATTTCCAATTTATAAATTTCTGTACCCACATACTCAGGAGCCTTAAGTATGATGATAGCCTCAAGTTCAAGGCTAGCGTGACTTGGCAGTGGGCTCCTGTAAGACCTTGTTTCAGAAAAATAAAACCAGATAAAAAGTAAGACATTCATAATTACAAGGCTTTTAAAATTAGGACCTGTTGCTAATTTAATTCAATAATTATGGATTGAAATATAGCTAAGGTAGATATAAACCTTAACAATAAAGGATTTATTTTTTATTTCTTCTCTGGAAATCATTTTAGAAGCAATAGAAATAAACTTATTATTGGATATATCTGTTCAGTGGTTCCATATATACATGTGTTCATGTGTGTTTCTTCACTTTAGTAAATTCACACTTCTTCCTTTATTCGTCACAGGACACTTGAAATGGACCAAAGCTGAGGACATTGACATAGAGACCCCCGGATCGATTCTCGTCAACACCAACCTGAGGGCATTAATAAACAAGCACACCTTTGCTTCCTTCCCACAGCATTTTCAGCAGTATCTCCTGCTTCTGCTCCCAGAAGTGGACAGGCAGGTAAGTGGAGCTCTGCACCTTCCATTCCAGACCCCATCATATGGTGCAGTGACGGGTCTGTTGTCAAGGCGACTGGTGTCTGAGTAGACTGCTTTACAAAATGTAGTATATAATTTATTTATTCTGTTCAGTTACTGCTGCTGTTGGTTTTAGTCCTTTAGTCTGCCAAAATAGAACTATTATTTTTAAAATTCTTAGTAATGAGCCTACTCAAAATTCAAATCACAGTACACTATAGTAGAATGAAAACTCGGCCTACCCACACTGGGAAAGGAAAAGAGAAAAATCAAACATTCTACTATCAAATAAATCTTTGAAGTAGCTGTTCCTTTGCCTAGAAGGAATATTGAAATTTGGTAATAAAAATACAGGGTTTCTGAGAAATTATGTTACTGCTTTTATTCTAAATCTTTCCAAATGACATTTAAAATTTGTGTTTGCATTTTCCTTCTGAGTGCCCATCATCAAGAATATGGTGCCTATAAATAATCACCTTTTATCTTTTTGCTATAACTAGAGATGCCCTAAATATATTTTTAGAAAGCTTCTAAAGTAAAGAAATACAAATATAGACATGAAAAAGGAGGCATCAATCAACTTCTAAACTGTTCTGTAAGGGAAGAGAAGGAAAAACTCATAAATTTTTGTTAAATGTCACAAAAATTATTAAATTCTATCTTGAAAACGTATTTTCTGTGATTCTTTTTTATTGGCATAATATTTCCATTGTTCTGTAATTCTTATTTCAGTAAATTCTCATGCTGCATTTTTTAGTTCATATATTTAACTAATGTATGTGTACTTATGAATTTGTATTTTGAACAGATAGGTCCATCTGTGAACTGATTTAGGCAAAATTGATTCCATACTTCTACACCTTTCTGAATAATTTTGATAGCTTTCTCTATGGTTTAGTTTTCTACTAACTTGCCCACCTCTTTTCGTATTAGTTTCATTTTGATAACTAATAGCTTGTTAAAATTCGTACATATCTCTTTAATATATTCATCTTTTTTAAAAGATTAATTTGACTTCAGATACATTTCATTGGGGGGTTTGCCACTGTTGAACAAAAAATTCATCATCTTTTATTGTGACTCCAATATATTTTAGATGCTTTAAGATAGTAGACAGTAAATGCCTAATCAATGCTCATGTCATGAATGATTAAGTACACTGTGCTTGGGTGCATGTACTTTTCACACATTGCTAAAACATGAGGAGAAATGGACAAGCTTAGACTAATGGAAGCTCACAGTGCTTTTCTAAGCACAAACGCAAATGGAAGTATCAGAGACAAATGTAAGAGTCTTTCTTTAAGCTGCAGATATGGACAGAATTAGAAAAAAAATGGGTAGAAAAATTTGATAACAGAGATCCAGAATTTAAAAAAAATCAAGAGTTAACCAGTGGTGGTCTCCATTATTAGAAGAGCAGTAGACTTCGTAAACTTTGTAAAGACACTTGAAACAGACTCTGGAAAATTCCTTTAGTATTGAGCCGAAGTGACTGAGCGTTGTCCTCAGCAACCTGCAGTCAAAGCTGAGGTCTTTTGAGTAGAGTATAATCTAATAATACCATTGCTTTTGAAGACTTTCTCATGTAATTGTCTTTGTTAGGTGACATTTCTCCCCTCATTGTTAGTGTATAGTGATGTACAAAATGATGATTTCCCTTATTAAATTTCTATATATGTGTGTATAATAGCATTTATCATATTCATGCCCTTGTCATCTATGGGATCCTTTACCCCTACCTAGCTCTGGTCAACTTCCTCTTCCCAAAGAGTCTCCCTTCCACCTCATTTCACTTTAAGAGCACTGCTTTTTAAGAAAGTAATTTCTCAGTACTGGAAAGGAATGCCGAGCATGGGAAACTTTATTTATGAAAGCAGTAATAATCAGTATACTATTTCAGTTCCCAAAGTGGAAGAGAGAAGGGCTTGAGGGGATTGGCACTGAAATAAAAATGAAGAAAATACAGTCATCATTATCATTGTTCTTTCGCTATCCCTTTTGCTGTTCCTCCTCCTCACCCTACTCCTCTTTCTGGCCCTCTTTCTCTACCTATTCTTCCCCCTCAAAAATATATGATTTCAGTTTTGATTCACAACCTTTGAAAGAACTTATAGGTATGAGCCAAGGATAGTCATTTTATTTGTTTGTTTGATTGAAAATGGAATTCAGAAGTCAAGACAAACCTTTAGAGATTCATTTATTAGCATACACAGTTGTTTTCTCCACTTTGACAAGTATGTGATTTATATTGTTTACACTAAGGTGTAGCATACAGCACATACACAGTAAGTACTAGTGAAATGAAGAAATAACAAATTGTCCTAGATTTAGCCAAAGATGCACTAACCCAAGAGACCATGGTGTGAGCCTGATATTTTATTCAAGCTACAGCAGTTTATATTACTCCATTTATTTCCTAGCTACTGTAAGAAAGAAATATAAATGAATTTGGCACAATACCCACTCGTGAATAACATTTATCCCTTTGGGAGATTATTTATTCAAGAAATATTTACAGAGCATGCATTGAGTGTTATCTACTTGATGAATGCAGGGAGTATGTGAGTTAGCTGTGTGGGTAGGCATAAGGGAGCAGAAAACCTCACATTGCAATGCAATGCCCTTTCTTTGTAATTAAGGAGTAAGATTAATGGATGTGTAGGTCTACACCAAATTTAGCAAGATGACTGGGGCTTGTAAGTGTCAAAACAGAAGCATAAAGCCCTCTACAGTCATTGAAAGTGAAAGCAGTTAACCCAAATGCAGTATTAGAGAAAACTGTAGTGGGGAAGAAGGGTGAAGTGAAGCCTGAAAGCATTGAAAAGTGCTTTTAACGTAAAGAGCATCTTCCAGAAGAAGAACTTGGCATTTGCAAACTGCCCACATGACTTTCCAGTAGATTCAGTCCTCTGTGTGACTGGCATTGAGAGGAATTCTAGAATACTATGAAGAAAGGTACCTTGCCCTGCAAACTTTAAGACCTGGTTTCAGGCTAAATAGATTCTTGGAACTTTGTGTGAAACCAGTAGAAACCATAGAAGATTTTTTTCAAATGAGAAGTGATGCACACATATAATTACATGATATTTTAGTGCCTAAATATAGCAGAGGATGAGAGAGTTAATAAACATGCAATGCTTATTTCCTCTCAGGAGCCAGTAGCCCTGTGATTGATGGATAGGACAAGTGAGACAAAGGGGGACTGGGTTGCAGACAGTATAGTTGTTTAGATAAGAAATGGTGCTCTGACTTTGGGAATTAGCCTTGGAAATATAAAGAAAACACAGAATTCTATACTTATTTTCACCACTGGATGAGTAGGTCCAAATAGCAGATTATCTGTGGTGTGGGGTTCTTGAAGGGGCAGAAAACAACTAAGATTTTATCTTCAGGAATTTGGAAGGACATAGCCCACTATTGGCCTTTCAGCATTTGGAAAAAAAGAAATTTAGACCATATTTTCTCTTCTCTCCCCTTCTCTTCTTTCTCCTCTCATTCCCCTTTTCTCCCTCTATTACATTACAAAAAGTAGTTTCTATTTCCTCTGAACAATGTAGGCTTGATATTGTCACCTGGAAGAATAATGTGTGGCTGACTTGATACAAGATGCCTATGGTACTAATCTCTGAGCTTAGTTTGAAAGTTTCCTAGACAAGAATGAGTGAGGAAGGAGGAGAATGCAATCTGATTGCATCAGTTTATTTGAGCCCATGGGAGGGTCTATAATTACATGAAATCCCTGGGAGTTTTATTGGGCAAAGACTCCAACCCAAACCTTGAAATTCCCAGTTTCTGCATCCTTACCAGCCTAAAACAACCCTGTATGATCCCTAACCTTGGAGTTCATTACATGATTGCATCCTTAAAAATAAAAAGCTATATATCCCCTTTTGTCTTGCCACTGTTAGCTTCTATGAAGCCAACCTCTCCAATGTCCTGCTCTTCTGCCTTTTCCAAATTCTGTTCATAGACCTGTTTGTCTCCAATCATAATTTATTTACCTCTATTGTTTTATTACTTTGTTACATGTAGTTGACTGTAGCTGAAGTTTTCCTGTGCCCTGCCTGGTCCACAGCCTCTCAGACCCAAGTAAACACACAGAGGCTTATATTAATTAAAATTGCTTGGCCACTAGCTCAAGGCCTACCACTGACTAGCTCTTACACTTAAATTCAGCCCATTTCTGTTAATCTGTATGTTGCCACATGTTCTATGGCTTTACCTGTGTGTCATTACATGCTGCTCCCTGACTCAGCATTTCTCTTCTCAGAATTCTCCTTGTCTGCTTATTCTGCCTGGCTCCTGGCCAGTGTTTTATTAAACCAGTGTACCAAAGCATTATCCCATAGCAGTTGACATTGAATTTACTCTTCACATATTATACGTCAAATGACAGAAAATCTATCTAAACTGACTTAAACCTTAAGGGGATTTATTGGTTCAGGTATATAAGATAATAGGGGTTCATGTATTAGGGCATGTTTTTGGTTGTTTATCTTGGGATTCAGTTATTGTAAAGGAACCATTGCATTATTTAACGAAGTGAATTTTGTAAGAAATTTGATGTTTTAAATATGAGTCCCTTTGTGACAGAATCACTATCTGAATTTTTAAAAATAGGTGTTTACCTCTTGTCACACCTTCATGGGAAAAAAATGCATCTACCTCAGTATTTAGAACAAAGCCCCAAGATTCACTCTCTCAGTTGCTGCTGAGGTCACTTGATCTCTTATCCAACCATGACTGAGGCTAAGGGAATAGAAGACAAAGACAGGCTTGAGTCAATGAGGTCTTGCCCTTGGAACAGTGTTTTCACTGCTACTGCCATAAAGTTGTATACTTGTGTTAGGGTCAGAGATACTTTGAAGTTTTCTAAGAAATTTTGTTAGAGAGTACACAGCCGGAATGAATAGATACTTGCTAGGTAACTAGCCATACCCTTGGAAGAGAGGGTAGATTGAGTTTGCTTTTGTAACACATTGGATTAAGACACTTCCTCTGTATGAAAGAGGTGCTGTCTTCAGCTTGAGACTATAGATGATGAATTAGGTTAACAGAGTTATTTATGTCAGCTCTGAGTTTTGATAAGATGGGGAGGTGTCATAGTCACCACAGGGGAACCTGCATGTTGAAGGATGTACATAAGAAAGAGTAAGGGAAGGCATGGGGCACAGAGAACCTTTTCAATGTGGAGATTAGACAGGAAGATAAGAGGTGGAGACTAGGGACTATTAGCATTTTGAAGTACAGGTAAAGGAGCCACAGCTTCCCACTCTTACCCCCAGTACCCTGAAGAATTCTCCCTAGAGTTTTAAGGACTTGAACACTAGACAAATTGGGATTTGTGACTTGAACTCTGCCATGATTTCAGAACTAGTTAGTTTATGAAGAAGAGTTGGAAATTGTATTAAGCATACCTTAACATAGGTTTATGCAGGAGGCTTGGGAGGAAAGGCTGTGCTCAGAACAAAGCAGGACTTGAAAGAGAGTCTCTGCTTATTGATTTACTAGTCATACGTAGGCATATTCAGGGTTGTGGTGGAGTTTGACCACTATCTTATTACCGGGCAATTCCTGAATAACTGATAAGATAAAAGAGATCCTAGAAGCTAGTATACTTTACTGTAAACGAAATTAAGTTTGAGATTCTCAGGCCACCTCTATGGAGGAATGGGGCCCCACCTAAGATCATATTCCTTCAAGACTTAAGGCTTGGTCATTGCCACTTTAAAATAATATCCATATATGAAAGGAATATTAACTCTGTGTGGGCAGCCTTTGCAACAGGTTTTAGTTGTGCTAGAGTTCATGTTTCAGCTAGTTAGAGGCTTCTATTGGATTCTGGATTAAAAGGGTTCCCTCCCTTCTCATATGCAGTTTACAGCCATACTACCCTGAATGAGTCCAAGCTTGGTCTTTCTCATACTCCTGTACTTTCCCTGGCTTTCTATTCTACCTCAGGAGTAAGGAGGGTGTCTTCGCTTTGTCCTTTAGATCCATGCCTCCACTGCCATTTAGTCTGATTTGCTCCAAAACTAAACCTTAGAAGGAACACTGCAGTCTTCAGGGGTTGTTACATTCTCTTCCTCCCTCTCCTCCTTATCCTCTTCTCTGTCTTCACCTTTAGACCCCTCTGTGTCTTCCTCCTTTCTTTATTCCCTTCCTTCCTTCCTTCCTTCCTTCCTTCCTTCCTTCCTTCCTCCCTCCCTCCCTCCCTCCCTCCCTCCTTCCTTCCTTCCTTCCTTCCTTCCTTCCTTCCTCCCTCCCTCCCTCCCTCCTTCCTTCCTTCCTTCCTTCCTTCCTTCCTTCCTTCCTTCCTTCCTTCCTTCCTTCTCCTCCTTCTCCTTCTGCTCCTTACCATCCAGTTTCTAAAAATGACCATAAACCCTTAGAAGGTGCATTTCCAAATGTCTCTAGGCTGATGGATTATCTGCTTCCCACCCAGTGTGTTAGGATATTAGAGTTAGATTGTTTGGGCAGAGAAGGATAGCCAGTGAGAGGCAAGGACCATGAAGCATAAGGCTGGTAGGAACTGGACACACAGTATGTTTGATAAAAATACAGAAATGAGGACTTCCTTCCCACAGACCTAGTATACGCAGGTTAGACATGATGGTTTCTTTGTGATTTGAGCTCCAGTCATATTTGGCCAGGAGTCCCAGTGAGATCTCTTTGATCAACAAGACCACATACAGATCTGTAAGTATACTGAATGTTGTTGCTGCTCTCCACTGTCTGCAGTGTGACACTGCTGAAGACTGTAAGCCAGTGTGGGCTGGTATTACAGTCCTTGGGAAGGGAACAATAAATCAATCTGTGTTCTTGCATGTTGCTGCCCAGTTTCCCTAATGAAAAACTTACTGCTTCCTTCTTTGAAATCAAATAGTATTTTGAGGAAGTTAATTTTAGCCATGTAAATATCCTGTTGCTCTTCAAACATTCCACTTACTAATTTATATTTGCACAACTTCATGGCTTTCTGTTTTTAATAGGTTATTACGCTAAAATTATCCCACATCCGGGCAATAGGAGACCATTAAAGGGGGCTCCTGTACTCACAGATGTGTCTGTGTTATTATTTGAGCTGTTCCTTACTATCAAGCACATCAAGGTCAAGGTGGTGTGATTTCATTTTGTACATTCTTGGTACCAGTCCAGGATGAACCCTGTCACCAAGAAACCAGGATTTCCTTTACTACAGGATAGAATCTGGAAATCCAGACTTCATGACAGGTGTGCTTTTCACAGTTGGGGTATTGCTTCTTCCACATCTGGGACTGATTTGGACAATACATATAGGCACAAAATACATATGTGCCTACACACATGTGGGAACAGCTCTTTAGATCTGTATTGGCTTCAAGGAGCATCATGTAGAGAGTTGTGAATCTGGTGTGTAACCAGTACAAAATCCACATCTACATCTATCTCCAGATACAGCTTTCTGTCTTGGAAAGCATGAATTCAAACTGACCTAATACCTTGTGGTTCACTCTAGTGTTACTCTTTCAGGCTGTCGCTCTTCTCTGATAGCAAGAAACTGGCTTCTGTTACATGTAATATATTTAAATACTTCACATCATCCCCATATAGGCAGCCATTATTCTACATAGGCCAGGTAACCTCCCCTGTGTGGATAAGTCTTCATCACATTCAAGCCCTGAATTGAAGACAAGGCCCACTTACTCACCCACCTCATTTAGGTTCCTTGTCTGTCCTAACCAGCTGACCATCAGGACACTCCTCCATGCAGGTAATTCCTCACAAACCCCAAATTTGAAACCTTTGTCCCAGTGCTTCCTTTGCTGACCCCCACCCCACTGCATTCACCTGTAATTCTATGCTGTACCACACTGGCCCCTCATCTCACTACACACACACACACACACACACACACACACACACACACACACACACAGAGAGAGAGAGAGAGAGAGAGAGAGAGAGAGAGAGAGAGAGAGAGAGAGAGAGAGAGAAGAGGGATTATATCAATCTAAACTTCAGGCCTGAAAGACTCAGAAGGCAAAAGAGGAGACCCTCTGCCTTCCAATGGTTTGGGAGCCACAATAGTGAAGTCAATAAAAAAGAAGAGTGAATCTGATCCCCATCGCTTCCCTGTGTGACCAGTGCAGGCTGTATCCTTTGACCATTGCTGCAGGGAGGTCCTCCCCACCAGTCCTTCTCTCTACAGAGTTCTTGAAGCATCGAACATCTCCTCTTACTAAATCAAGCCACTACTTCATACTACTAGTCCCAGCTTACTGTACCTTTTTCTGTGAATTTTCTGCCTCTTGGCTGTGAATCTGTAAACTTTGAATTCAATCTTCTCTCCTCTAATGGTCCAACCTTGAACCATCTGTGCTTACTGGTACTCTTGACTGACAGACTCTTAGGTGTATGGGTTGCTGGTTACTGAGCCCAGGACCTGATACCTGTAAGGTAGATGTGCTACTACTGAGCTATATTTTCAGTCTCTTGACAGGCTTTTTTATGAAGTTGAATTCATTTGGCCATAAGCCAATCCCAGTTTTTGCAGTAGGAATAGGATATATATAATTTAAACAATTATTCAACCAATGTTAATTTGATATTTATTTATGTATGAGTCTCTGCTAAGCACTGATGATACAATGTTTAAAAGTCAGACTTCCTGTCCTAAGAGAGATGGAAAAGCCTGTCATCATGAACTTAGGCTACATTGGTGTTGTATGCATCCTGTGATGGGGACCTAAAGGAACTAATTACAGGGTAATAGGGTAGAGGGGCCTGGAAAGGATCAGGGATATATATGTATCAGGCAAAGAATCATGGAGGGTGTTCTATGTAGAGGCAGCAATATATGTCATCTATAGTACTGATCGCTTATAATGTCCAATTTTCTATATATGTAAACATCAACTCTTACAATAAAGCTTCAACCAGTGTCATTTATCCCCAGTTTCTATACATGAAACTCAAGACCAACCTAACTTCCTCCAAGTACAGTCATGGGAATCAGCATCTGAAGAGCAGATAATACAACTCCAAGTTAATGCTCTTCCCCTCAGGATCTTCCTTGTCCCCAGTACACAAAGCAGAGAAAGCAGTGGAGTCTAGCTGTACCTGGCAAGGTAGAGCTATCAGATAAGGACACTGAGACAATGAAGGCAAGTTGGAAGAATGGCTTCAGAAAGACCTAGGGATCTCTAAACAGTTTAAATTAGGCCAGGATTTTTTAGTGAGGCATGGCATGAATAGGTTTAGATACTCATCATCAGTTAGATAAACACAAATCTTTTTATAAAGAGCTTAGATGGAGAAGGGAAGCAAGGGGATAGTGGACCAAGCCCCACCCTTTGCTGTGGTGAGCAATGTTCCCTACAGGTTCCTTCCCCATGTCCATTACTTTTTGCCATGTTTTGTGAACCAACTGCACACACAAGACAGGCACAGATGCACAGATGCATAGATAAAAATCAAAATCTTGGGTTAAAAAATAGTCACATTGTGATTAAAACCTCAGCGTTTTTTAGAAATAAAATTATGAAAATTTAGTAATTGGATTTAGAGAAGAAGATTTTGAGAATATCAGATGTGACTTGTACATTTGGGAAAGTAGACTTCAAACATGTTTTGACATAAATAGTGAAGTTACTGAGGAGTTAAAAATAGAAGAGATGTTTCTATTTATTGACTAAAGTTTCAGAATTCAAGGAGTCTGGATTATAATAGCAAGAAAATTTATTTTTATGGTTATTTTTTCTGTGTATGTGTGTGTATTAAACAAGGCCCCAACAGGTGTTAGGGAAGCCATGTTCCATCAATCCACATATCATATCTTCAGACTTCCTTTATTTATTTATTTTTAGACAGTCTGGCTTGTGTAGTTCAGGCTGGCTTTGATTTTGTGATCCCTCTGCTTCAGCCTCCTAGTAACTTAGATTATAGCTTGCAACACAAGAGCAGTTAAAAAGAAGGCTATTAAGGAAAGGTTTTGTGTGTGTGTGTGTGTGTGTGTGTGTGTGTGTGTGTGTGTGTGTGTGTGTGTGTGTGCGTGCGCGCGCGCGCTTGCAGCGCACGCAGTGTGTGCACACATGTGCTGATTCCTGAGATCATTGGGAGCAGGAAAAGAGTGAGGATATAATTAAGTGTGAAAGTGCAGTACAGAGTGATTCTGTCTGCTCAGAGAGTAAAGATATGTTGGAAGACAGCATGATGGACCAACATAAGGATTCAATATACTAAGGGAATTGACAACCGAGTAATGTTGATGATGAGGTTAAGTGGTGGTTTACAAACTGTTCTCCTTACCTGTTTTCACCCCAACAATACCAAATAATTTTTTGTGCAGTTACCTTGGTAACAGATGTTCTGGAACATGGTCTTTTCAAGAGGGAGATAGTTTTCTAAATCTCAAATGATGGCTTTGTAGAGGAAGAGGGGTAGTTTGGGAGGTGCTCATTGGCTGGCAGTAGGGCTCAGGCTGGTAAGATTGGGGTGGAGCTTCACCAAATGGAAGTGTGGGAACGAGAAATTGTAGGTTTCAAGGAAGAAAAGCATATTAACTGTGAAGTAGTGAAGTACAAGACAGCCAGTTTGAATATGATCAGTTAGATAAACACAAATCAAAATTCTTCTCTTCAGTCACAGAACTTTGATTCTGACCTCAAGGGAGAAAAGCCCAGAGGGTCAGCATAGTATTGGCCAGAGCAAACGAAGAAGTAGAAGTCACCCACCCTTCATCCAGTCCCCATATGAAAAAAAGAATGCCTCCAGAACCTCAGTGCTTGGCTCTTTGGCCAGCTGTGCATTTGTCTCTTCTCTCTCTCTCTCTGCAGATGTGTGGGAGAATTTTTAGAGTCTCCCTGATGATGCATGGCAAATCTTCCTTTAAGAATTTGCACGTTATCAATGTGTCTACATAGAACAATTTTGTGACCTTTTAAAAATATATGGCAGCTGGTGGAATAAATGTCACCTAAAGTGGAGTCATATTTAGGCTTTTATTACACTTTCAAATCGAAGCTCGCTGATGAATAGGTTGTTGTCAGGCCTGTCACCTGAGTCATTTTTAAGTGATGATCTTCACCACTTCCATTTGGTGGCATCAGGACAAACATGGCTGTCTGCAAATCTTTATCAGACCATCCCCCAACAGCATCCCAACAAACGATACCTTTTATTTTTGACTCAGTGGTAATTGCAGCGTTTCAGTCCTCTCTGACTTCTTGAAGTTGTTCTTGTCATTCTGTGTCTGCCTCTGAGTGTCTATGGTCTGCTGAATGTTAGCTTCTGAAGGATATATACAGTAGAGGCACTTTAAAATCCTATCTGCACTCACTGGCAGTAATGCACATAATTTTAACCGTGGAGAATGTCATTAAACTAAAATGGAACATTTACACAGTCCTTTTACAGAGAATTTTGGACCAGGAAAATGAATGTGTATGTCAAGCATTTACTGCAGCCGGGAATGTGATTTATTGATTTCTGATGGCTATGTTGGCATCAGTGTATATATTTAAAGAAGCCTTTATAAATGCAAATGGGAAAGGGCTTTTGGTTCTTTTTCCTCCATGGAAATAACTCATACATTTTCAATAAGCCAAGCTCCTCTTAGAGATTGCTCCACATACTGTATATATTGATTTAAAAATTATACTGTTATTTTATTCTGCAAATAGCATATATAATGAAATGTCAATTTACCTAAAAGATTATAAAATTCAAATGTATTAAAGATATGAAAAGTACTAGTATCTTAAGCCTTTAGGTAGAAGTAAGCATGTACTTGAAATGTAATTATTTTAATGGCATGGACACATTGGCTTTTCCCCTGCTTCTGAAAGCATATCTTAAGGTACTTAGGAAATCCATTATTCCTTCTTGCCTAAGTCACTTACTGGTGATATTAAATCATACATAGCCAATGATATTCATGCAATCCAAGGCTTGCTATTCCCATTCTTACCATTCAAACTATAAGGGAAGCATGGAAGTATACATAGCTTATTTAATAATATGGAAATTACTTATGGAAACAACTGATTTTTATCTACATTATTCACTTCTTAGCTCACTTGTGGTTAACATCCAATTTTATTAACCAGTGTCTAGCTTCACCTTATGTCAGATAATGTATACATTAGACTGAGTTACAAATAACATACAGTCCAACAAATGGAGCTTCTTTTCTTCCCATGCTCAGTGTGGTTAACAGAGAAACACAACACATTCAGCCTAGAAAACATCATTCCATAGGATAAAACATGTTCCGCATCTTACATATGGACATTATGTGGTAACTGCACAGCATGGAAGGGTATTCTCGACTGTGTCTAATCCACTACCACCACCATATTTTATTACTAACACGTTATGTTGCCAAGTGATATTTGTATAGTTACCCTTTGCTGTCTAATTCACTTAATAAAATATTTATAACTTAACTTTCAGCTTTATTCAGGCAGGGAAAATGAGAGTCTTGAATAAATAACATATTTCCACTAGCTTTGCTACCGATGTGGGAAGGAACAGCACATAGATGGTGAGAGTTAATTCCTATGGCAGGGCACCTCTTGTTTTAATGGTAAGGAACATTTTCATATCAAGGCAACCATGGACTATTATGAACAGATATTATGTAGAAACTCCTAAATTAAGGTTGACAGAAGAAAAACTATCAATTAAACTTCTAGGATCACCTTTAAATTCCTAGTGGTTATTTAGTCCTACTTAAAAAAACATAATGTCTGAAAAAAATACCCTAACTCCACTTATAAAATACATCAAAGAAGATACAAAGTAATAAACACTCAAACATAAGCAAGGAGTCCTGAGGAGTGGTGTTTGGATCTCTACATCAGTGTACATATTTAATTCTTTTCATATTACTAATATCTGAAAGAAGTTATGAAAGTAACATGAGGTAATTTGCTCTAATGAAAGGTGGTATCTCAGGAGGAAAAGTGTCAGTGGACTGTTGATTTGTCCTGCATAAAATTAGTTCTTAGTGAGGGGGACCAGCATTAAACATCTAAATACAGCTTCTGCTTTCTGGAATGTTCCTGGGGATGTAGTATCTACAATAGAAGCCAACTGCAGAAAATATTCCTGAGATGTGTTTGTTCTGGGGTTGCCTTGTGATCTATAGAGGCTGTTTTGTGAGTTGAAGTAAACCCATGCCCATTGATGCATCACTAAGTCTATGGTTAAGATGCCTCTTGTTAAAGAAACAGTCCCCACTCTTCACAAGTGCTGGGCTCCTGCTTGGTCAAGCACGAACTTGGTAAACAGGTGCTTTTTTCCTGAGCTGACCAGAATGACTCTTGCAAGGTCCAGCAGATTTCCTGACAGAAGCCACATCCATATCTATGTCTAACTCAACATCGACTGAAAATGTTTTCAGTGATACATATTAATAGACTGAATATCATCAAGAGAATTCATTTATTTTACAAATAAGTTTTACCACATTGGGCTGAGCAGTATGTTAGACATGGGGATATTCTGTTTCACAAGCTGGTCGTGACTGCACAGTCTAGCAGACTGCAGGATTGGTAGAGGTGCACTGAGCTCCCTGGGAATATAAATTAGAGTAAGAAGGGGGAAGAATAAGAGAGATTGAAAGAGAACACAAGTGAGAGGGATATATTTATCTGGAAGAAGCTTGATATTTTGGAAGCTTAAGATCCCAGGCAGATGCAAATGTACCAGCACTTAGTTCACATTGAATTATTCTTTAATACTGGGACACATGCTTTCCAGTCTGACTGATGGGAACAGGCATCATTTAGGACCCTGTATGAGCAAAGGGCACTGCTAACTCTATTCATTCGGGGTGATTCTTACCCAGCCTTTCTCTGGTAATTTTACATATCATTTTATCTGGAAAGCTCAAGAACGTACAGTAAAGAGCAATGAAAGATTATTTTGGATCTCAGAACACTAGCTTTCTCATACGTAAAACATAGCCAATATATTGCAAAGAAGGTAATGCCTTTAGCACTCAGCTCATGAATTTTCCATCCAGTGCTATCTCCTCTTTCTGTGAATTTTAGTTACCCGACACCCACCTTCATGCTCCATTTGTCACAGTGAATGAATGAATGAATGAAAGATGCTACTTTCTGACATAGGAGAACCTGGGAGAACGTGTGCTGTATTTGGAGTGTGTGTCCATCCAGATCCATACATTTAAACTTCACCCCCATGATGACAGTATTAAGAGCAAAAGCTTTTGAGGAAGTGATTAAATCCTGAGGATCCTGCCATTGTTGGTGGGATTAGTGTCCTTGTAACACAAGTTTCACAGAGCTTTTCTACCCTTGCACCTACTCTACCAAGTAAGGACAGAGCACCGAAGTATCACCCTGGGAGCAGAGGTCAGCTTTCATTAGACACTTTCTGCTGGTGCCTGGGCTCCACTTCTAGATTCCATAACTACAAATACATTTGTGTTCTTTATCTATTAGCTAGTCTCCTGGAGTTTGTTGCAGGAATACAAATGGATGGAGACAGAAGGTTTTCAAATTTGAACACAAATCTGAGTTGCATTTGAGAAGTCTATGTACAATTTGCAAACAATAGACAGAAGGTTTTCAAATTTGAACACAGATCTGAGTTGCATTTGAGAAGTCTATGTACAATTTGCAAACAATACATTAGCTATAGTGGTTTGGATGTTGAACTACAGTTCTAGGTGGAATTTAAAATAATTGGTAATATAAATATGTGTGTGTGTGTGTGTGTGTGTGTGTGTGTGTGTGTGTTAATTAAAAACATAGATCAAGCCTGAGATTGTAATTCAGTGGTAGAACATTTGCCTCGCCTGTGTTAGACTTTTACTTCAGTCCCCAGAACTGAACATAAACATTTGGATATAAATGACGTGGGTTGTAAAGTAAGACAATGAGATGACCAAAGTTTGAGCCTTCTGCATCTTAATGACTGCATAAAGGTAAATGGCTCTCAAAGAAGAACAAACAGCAGCAGCCAGTTCAGTGAGGTAGAGGAAAAAGCCAAGAGAAGTGATGTGTCTTCAGGAGGGCATGCTCTCATTCATAGGCAAACTGTGGACCAAGTGAGACAAAAGCCAAGAACTAGCCACATCTCTCACTTACAGCTGATCTGAACTAGCAAGAACAACTTAGAGCTATTATAAGGCAACCCAGAAAGAATACTTAGAATAAAACTAATTAATACCCCCCTTGTAAAGGAAAGCATGGGGATGAAAAAATAGACCCTGGGTTTCTTATTAAGTACAGTGAGGTTATTGTTCTTTTTATAATTACTTTTCTAAAGGGGTCTTTTCTTCCACAGTATGTTAATTATATTTGAAGTATATAAAGTGTCTCTTTTTTAGACATTTTACTATGCTATTGATAATTCTTCATTACTTTTTATTTTATATGCCTAAGCTTTCCAGATAAATAAATAGCCATATCACTTACCAAGAATTATAACTTTTATATATTTCTTTCTAATTTGTGTACTTTTTGAAAGCCACTAAATTTATTTGATAGGAGAGAAATCACATGAGTGTTTGATGAGATAAAGGCACTCATCCATTCTTCAGGGTGGATCCCTCATGACTAACCAGCTTTTAAAAATACTACCTCAGGTACTACAGAGCTGGACCAAAAGGGAACTGGCTGTTCTTCCAGAGGCTTCAGCTTCTATCCCCAGTACCTACATGGTGACTCACACCTGTCTATAGCTCGAGGTCCAGGCAATTCAGTGCCCTCTTCTGCCCTCAGGGGATTCTGCACACACAAGGTGCACATATATATATGCTGGAAAAAAATACAGACACATAAAATATTAAATTAAAAACATAATAATAAAAGACACCACTTATTAGTATTGCTGCAACAATTAAATTTCAGCCTGGGGTTTTTGTTTTGTTTTTTGTTTGGAAAGTGGTCAAACCATAGCAGCTGCATAGTGCCCATTGCTCTGTCTTCAGTGTTATTATTTCTTCCATCTGACTATTAAATTTAATGTTTATCTCCTCTAGAAAATTTTCGTCTTGCTTATCTTCCTTCCCAATCTAGGATTTTTATCTGGCTATCCATCAGAGCCACTGCTTCATATACTTCACAAGACACCATTGTTGTGGCTTACTTTGTTAGTCATGGCTTGTGTTAGTTATTTAAGATAGTTTTATTTTATTTTATTTTATTTCATATGTACAGTGTCTCACCCACATGTATGTGTACCACATGCATACCAGGTATGTGCAGAAGCTAGAAGAAGGCATCAGATCCCCCTGGAACTAAAGTTGCATACAGATGGTTATGAGCCACCATGTGGGTGCTGGGACTGGGACCCAGATCCTCCATCCTCATCACCCCCACTTCCTTATCTTTCTGTCCCAATGTTTGTTTTTAAAAGTAAGCATTTGATATCGTATCATATAGCCCATCTGTGTATTCTTGCCTGACCCCCCTGAGGACTTGTGGTCATTGTTGTTTTTTTACTAATTTCTTTTTTATTTTTATGTATGTGTATATGTGTGTCTGTGTGAAAGTTTGACACGTGTGCAGATGCTGGCAGAGGACAGGTGAGAGTCCCAGGTGCCTTACAGTTGGTGTTGCAGGAAGTAGTAAGCCCTGTATGGGTGCTGGGAATTGAACTCTGGTGCTCTGTAGGAGTAGCAAGTGCTCTTAGCCCCTGAACCATCTCTCTAGCCCCTTTCTCATTACTTTCTGAAGGCTTGCCTGGACTGTTTTAGTGCAGCAGGCTTCCCTGCTGTGTGCAGACTGGGCCCCGCCTTTGCATCTTAGCAAGTACCTAGCCATGGCCATTAGCATGGTCACCCTAGCGCTCTCTCAGTCCTTGTATCTGATGCTCAGTTAAATACTTAAAAACAACTATGATAGATGTAGTAACTACTTAAAATCTTCCTTTCTCACAAAAGGAGAATGTTTCTTTTGCCTTCAACCTCATTGTATCCTTATTTTTTTTTTCTAGGAGTTTGATTGTATTTGTGAGGATAGGTGTAACAATTGATTTATATGAGGTTGTCAATGGTCCCAGTGTCATTTCATCTGCTGTTCACTAACATTGTAATTCTGTGATCAACCATTCTCTTTCCTTGTCAAGCAGTGGGGATAAAATTAATGGGTTGATAGGACTGTGCTCAAGATTTTACATTCTTCTTTGATATCGTATCCAGCTCTTAGGGCCCATTAATTGCTTCTTGATTGCTTTATAGTTTTCAACAGTGCTGTTCACACTCTATCCAAGTAAATTAGGATTCTTTTCCTGGATGATTCTTGGGCCCATTTTGAGGTGGTCTCTTCTCAATCATCTCTAAAGAAAGTCACTGGCCTGCAGCTTAGATTGCTACTCTCAGGGTGCCAGCAGTCTCCTGGGGGATGTTTCTCACTACAGCCTCCACTGGACAGACAGACAGAGTGCAGGCTCGGCCTCCAACTTCCTGCATGCTAAGAACTAGCTTTTCACGGGATTTTAGAAGCTATAATTAAGGAGGTCTTCTCTCTGTTTGGGTCACTGCTGTAAAGCTGGGCAAGGGGTGACATGGGCACTTTAGAGCAGGGCTTTCAGTCGGGGAGATAACCTTGAGTTTGCTCAGTGTGCCTTCCTGTGTTATTAGAGCCTCCACTCAGCGAACAAGTGCTATCCAGGACCCTAGAACAAAGGAACTCCTTACCACTTGACTGAAATAGCTCAGACTTTAGCTTCTGTGAGCATAACCTGGAGTAAGGATGGGAAGGGCGGTTGGAAGCCTTCTCTCCTTCTCTTGCCCTCTCCTCATTGTAACGGAGAGGAGCCCTCTGAGCCACAGTCGCCTACAATGGAGCCTTGGCCACAGGAAGCTGCATGGCAGAGGGTGTGGACGAGGGGTTGTGGACACAGGCCGTAGTGGCTACCAAGATATAGCAGATTCTTTGAATGACTCTCCTTCTTCACTGACTGTATACCAACAACACACATTTGTAGCCTCTAAATGGCTATTTCTTGAAATGGTTCTCACCACTCTGCTGGGTTACCTGAGGCACCTCAGCCTCCAGTTCCTCACGCCACCAATCTGCAAGTCAAATTCCACCCCCTTTGGATTTGTTATGTTACATTTTATTTTTGATATCAAATCTTGGTTTATTTTTTTCTAATAGTATGCCAAAGCCATTTGTTAAATAAACCACCCTTTCCCCAAAAGCAACTTAATAATGCATGCTTATTTACTATATGTGCAGTAATGTAGTTGGTATTCAATATTAATGTTTTGTAAGAGACTCAGAATAGCATCTTACTCTGAGTAAATCCACCCCAAAAACTGCTTTATATTCTTCACATCATATTAGTTTATAGTTTGCATTCAGATGTCACAAAGGAGCACTTTAGTATTACTAATAAATTTTATATCACAGAAACCTCTAATATGGGTTACTAAAGGGCAGATGATCTAAAAACCAACCCAGGAGTGCAACATTTCCCATGATAAGTACATGTATGAATATTGTGCTATTTTCTCCGAGAAGAACATTTTTTTTCAATTGTATATTTATTTATTGTGTAATCAATAGTGATGATTTTGAGGGGTAATTTTCTATTTTTTTCTCTCTAACAACATGATATCTCCATTACATTTTCAGCAGGCACAACATAATTGCACTTTGCTCATGTTAATTGTTGAGCCTGTTAGTTTTGTGGTTTCTTTGCTCTCAATGGAGACAAAATTAACAAACAGACGCAGTGCCTGAACACACCTGGAAGGAGAGTCAGAAACTGGCAGAGTAGCTTATGAGAGGGAAGCTCGCTGCCATTGGAGATGAACCACATCAGAAAGGTTTTTCTTATGTAGAGCAAGTGTGTGTCCAGCCTTGACAGTGTGCTCATGCCGAACCTTGTTTTAATCTTGTGTGTTGTCATCAGCAGAGTTATTAAATAAAGGTAAGTGAAAGGAAGGAGGCATTGACAGAAGACCAGGGAGATGCTTCCAATACCGAGAATTCCCACTTTTTAATCTCTTCTTGGGAACGTTTCCAGAATAGCACTTTCTGTACTCTGTGTTCTCATTTAAATTTTTCCTCTAATGCCCTATCCATTTAGAAATTCTATCGAAAGGGAAGCAAATTTAAAAAAGAAAAAAGAAAGGGGAAATCTATTAAACAGGAATTAAATGATCTAAACTAATGTGACACTGAGTTAACTCATGGCATCTATTAGATTTATAAAAAATAATTTCTTTTTATGTATAAATACATTTGATTCTTAAAAATACAGTTTTTTTTATTTCTGGATATTTTAAGATACCTGAGAAACTTTTCTGTCACAGAATATGAGGTAAGTTTCTAACAATGATATTAGTTTTATTGTTTCAGGTGTCTGTTTTAGATATATTTCTTTAAGAACAAGGGTTTCTAGGATATCATATACCAACTTTAGACAGACTTGTTTTCCAATCTAGAGAATATGGTACAATAGTTTTTATTTAATTGAAAATTGTTTCTTGTTGGGCATAGTGGTGTACATGTTTTAATTCAGAACTCAGAAGGTAGGCAGGCAGATCTCTGTGACTTTGAGGCCACCTTGGTATACATAGTTTGTTCCAGGATAGCCAAGGCAACATAGTGAGATCCTGTCTCAACACAAACAAATAACAACCCCCAAAAGAAGAAAAAGAAAATATTTTCCATGTACTTAATATGTATGCTAATTTTATTAAATTTAAGTCATGTTCGATGGAGTTCTATAAGCTTTTACTTTATGTAAATGAGCTATTTTACACCAAAAACCATTTTAAACTCTAGATGATTAACATGCACGAAAGAACAGATAGATACAGAAAATATTAGAATAAAATTAAGATTTTTTTTTTTTTGGAGCTGAGGACCGAACCCAGGGCTTTGTGCTTGCTAGGCAAGCATTCTACCACTGAGCTAAATCCCCAACCCAAGATTTATTTTTTTATCCATGTAAATGTGAGTATGTCTGTTTGGGTATGTGCCACATGTGTGAGGGTGTCTGTAAAGGTCATCAAATCTATTGAAATTAGAGGAACAGGTGATTGCAAACCATTTGACATGGGTACTGGGAAGCAAACTGGGGAAAAGAAAACAGAACTCTTAACCACAGAGATATCTCTGCAGCTGCAGAAATATGTTATTATTTAAAATGTACATTCTGTAAAACTAGAACCTTCTTCTCCTCCTAAAATTATGGTCCAGTTCCACCACCAGAACATTCTGTCACTCTTGTCAAAACACAACTGACCAAATGCATGTTTCCATTTGCAGACAGCATTTATACTTACACCAAAGCAGTCCAGTCCTTATTGGGAGCTTTTCCCATAGAGGCAGCTCATCTGTCCTGATCACATTGCTTGACTGGTGATCCTTAGATTTTCGTAGAAAGTCTGAAACAACCTTACATTTTTCCACACAAGCACACTGCTGTTAGAGAAGCCATCTAACACAGACCAAGGTCAGGGAGAAAGTAAACTTAACCATAGTGCATCTGAGAAGCCCTGAATAGAACTGGAATTTACCTTACCATTTATTGATAGCTTCCTTCATTTATCTCAGTGATATTCCCCAGTTCCCTTGGAGTAGGTCTTGGGAATATTATAATATCTGTCCCTATGGATTTGTTGAATCCTTTAGTCTAAGTTGTTTCTGGGTTTTGTTACTGTAGGCATTAGCTTTTGTACATTTATAGTTTTCTAGGGAATTTTTAATTCATCTACTCTAATAGTACACATGTTGGTGGGAAGTCGTCTCAGGAGATCATTATAACTATGATAATTGGACTTTTATTCATTATTTTAAGTGTCTGTTGTATTCTCCTTCCTTTATTTCATTATATGCAATACAGTGCTAAGTAGAAGTACTGATACCTAAAATCCCTCACATATTTAAAATTGTATTGTTGTTACTGTTGGTTTGTGTGTGTGTGTGTGTGTGTGTGTGTGTGTGTGTGTGTGTGTGTAATTGCAGATGGAGATACAACATTGTGTCCTTGTGGATATCAGCGGGCAGCTAGGGAGTTTGTTCTTCTACCACATGGGTCCTGGGAATTGAACTCATACTGTTAGGCTTGGCTGCAAGTGACCTTACCTGCTGAGCCTTCCATGGCCCCTATCACACCTTTAAATCTCTGGAATAAGGAATCTTATTATTATCTTGACACACGATTATTAAAGCAAGTTCCATTAATATATACTTTATATCGTGAAATTTTATTCTACTCCTAGTCCTTTTTTTCCACATTTAATCATAAATATTTTATGCATCTATTTGGATAGTTTTTTTCTCCTTTTTTATATAAACATTAAGAAAGTCTGGTTACTCCTTAGATATTGAAAAAACCTCTAGTTCCTAGAATAAAGTGCAATTTGCATCCATGTGCAATTTGATAATATTTGTTCATGGTTTTTACATTTTTAATAGAAGAGAAATTAGCCTGTAATAGTTTCTCATATCCTTAATGGGTTCTAGTGATAAAAATGTTGACCTCTTTCCCTTTCCTATTACTTTGTGGGTACTGAGCATTGAACCTAAGTCTCAAATAATGCTAGGCAGGTTTTCTACCACTGAGCTACATACTATACTCTTTGTATTTTTTATTTTGAAACAGAATTTCATTAAGTTATACAGGTTGGCTTAGAACTCCCATAAACTTTCTGCCTTCCTGCTTCAGACCCCCAAGTAGCTGGGATTACAGACCTTGGTCACCAAACTTAAAATGAGTTACAAAATATTATATTTTCATAGAATACTTATATCATAACACTTTGAAATCTTAGAAGAAAAATCACTTGAAAAGTCACCAAGGCCAAGAATTTTCAGAAAACTTGGAGATTCACTTCTGTCAATATTTGTGGAACTTTGATATCTTTTGTTAGATTTAGGCCATTTGAAAATAATTTTGAAGAATTAAAAATAGCTCTATTTATAAATAGTTGAAATAAAATAAACCGAACATTTTGAAAATGTACAAGTTGGTTAATATTGACCTAGCACTCCACTCATGGAACCATTACCACAATCAAGATAATAAGTGTATCTGTCACACCCTTGACAGTCTCACAGTGTCTTGGCATCTATGGTATTTATCCCAAATTCCAGGCCATAAACATTGGAGAGCCCACATCCCCATCTACTTATGTCTTCTTCACTACTTTTCTTTCTCATTTTATAGTTTTATGGATACTATAGGATTCCCAGCCCCAGCACTAACATTTTGTTCCAGGCATTCCTTTGTTGTGGGATTGAGCTCACTCTTCTGTATGTGGTAGGATACATACTAGCATAGTTGGTTGCTGCCTACCAGATATCGATAGCATCCACTTCCTACATTCCTAAGAGTCAAACTTGTGCCTTAAACATGGCCACATGGGCTCTGGGGGACAAATCCCCAAAGCTGAGAGATTGAGAACTACACATGGGTACTTACATCTTACATACTTTTCATTCAGATTTATTCATTCGAAGCTACTTTGTACTCCTATATGCAATATCTTTCTAAAATTTCATTTCCCTTGGATGTTGACATTTCTCAGATGAAATCACAGTGTGCAGGGTGACTGCCTACTCATGCAGATGGATGTCACAAAAACACAAAACCATTGTGAGGACAGCAGTAAGGGACACAGAACTCTCATCTTGGTCAGAGTAGTGGGAAGCTTTGAAAATGGTTTGACAGTATCTGCTACAGTTGAGCCTGCATTTTGTATTCCCATGACCACAAAAATCATATCTATCAAAAGACTCAAGCAACATTGCAGCAGACATACCATTGCCATAGCCAAAACTTGAAGCTCCCCAAATCCCATGAGCATCAGACTAGATAAACACTTTCTGCATAGTATTTCTGTGCTTACATTTACCACAATGTCAATGAGCAGGCTCATCTATGCAGCAATATAGAGGCATCTAACAAACACAAGGGGAGCATAAGTGTTGCCTGTGTACCACATAATTTTATTTTGCTAAAGGTTTAAAAGAAAACATTTATGTGTGTCTAAATATATAAATGCAACCTGATCAGTCTGTGTAGTGTGAGTTTTATTTATGTGATTTCAGGACTAACCATTTGGTATTGGATAACCAGCTAGGTGCTCATGTCTAGGGAAGACTTTTCTCCCCCTATCAGCATTCCTTAGTGGACTGTAGTTCTTTGTCTAGGGGTGGGGACCCCTGATATTTCCCACTCCCATCTTAGCATGTCTTTTGATGTTATACTTCTTTGAGTCTTGTTTCAGCAGCCACATTGTTAAAATTACTTCTTGCAAGCTTTATTTCATTTAGGTTTTCTGTTTATTTACTTTTATTTTTGCACAATTGTATCAATGTAGAATGAATGCAGATATCATGGTTTCCCTCAAATTGATTTCTAGATAAGCTAAATTATATTTTATTTTGTTAACAGATGTTTATATTTGTTTTATTGATATGGCTTCTCTACTCCTTTTGAAGACATCAGTTAGCTTTTATTTCTTATGTCCATGACAGACATTCACAGTAGCAATCCTTTTTATTCTATATGCAAATTTGATGAATGTTTTTTCATTATATTTTTTCATTTGATTCTGTGCCATATGCCTAAAACCTGCTTTTAAAATATTCACAATCTTCTAAAATTTGATTGGCTTCCCAATTATACATACTGTTTATTAATTGCATTATATTCATATTACAAGATGAATATCATACCATGGATAATTCAAATTCCCAAATGATGAATTCTTTACTTGTCAGAATATGGTTATTATTTAATTAAATGGAAGCAGATTTCAGTTACTGTGATAATGAATTGTGGTCTGGTAACTGATTTTTAAACAGCTTAAATTTGAACAGCTATTTCTGTCCTTTATTGTTTGAACGAAATTAGATGTTGACTTGATTGCTTGCATGGTCAGACTATTGTATGTGTCCTGTGGGTGCAAGCACATGGTGTGATGAGATAGCTACAGATCTCAATCAGGAAGCAATGTGGGTACCCAGGGCAGAATCAGGACCACGGCATTGCTTAGGAGAATTCCTGCCCCAGGAGGTCCTCTGAGGGCTCACACTACCACATTTGCAAAACAAAACTTCTGTCAGAAAGATTAAAATTCTACACATCCCAGCAGTTACTAAAAAGAACGACAGTAGGTCTATAACAAGACATCCCCACATCCTTGTATTTGAATTCTGTGCAAAACAAAGGAGCTCTCCCTACTTCCCAGATTTCTAGTTTATAAGTGATCAACGATTCTTAGATATCATTTTTGCTTATTAAAGTGAAATATTGAATTTGAACGGAAATGAAAAATACTTTGGCCAGAATGTATGACTCATTGGTAACCTATGTATGGTTGCTGTTTTCTTCCTAGAATTTTCATATTCCTTTGACATATTTTCATGGTATTTGGTCATAAAGAATGATTGTGTCTCTTTGTTTTACATATCATCCATTTATTGTAAAAAATGTTGGCTTTAGAAATCTCCCTTTTAATTAATGACAGAAATAGAATATAAATATTGGTGTTTAATGATTTTTTTTTCTATTTAAAGACAAGTAACATTGTAGTTTTAGAGTTTAAATGATTGTTGCCCCTGGTATTTATAGTGACACACTTAAATAAGCTTTGACATTCATTAAGATTGCTTGCTTGCAGGCCTGAGAATGGAAATGAGATATGAACAAATTTAGGTCACTGGGGGAAAAGCCAATCATTTAATCATATTTCACACTGCACAGCGATCTCCCATTCCACCTGTGTGCTACAGTCTTAGCTGACAAAATGAGCTTCCTTATGACTGCTCCAAGACAAAGACTGCTCTCTGACGTCTCTTTAGCTAGTTTTCCTGAGACATCCTGACTAGTTCAGATGACCATAAAATGCTTATCTCTGAGTATTAAGAAATGATTCAGAGCTTCAAGAAACTTCTGAAATGGTAGCCAGTAGTACTTGTGTGTGCATGCGTGCGTTCGTGTGTGTGTGTGTGTGTGTGTGTGTGTGTGTGTGTGTACATACTTGTACATTTACATACATATGTACATTTACTTGGTTTGTTTTATGGATGTCTTTAGTTAAGATGCAGGTTATGTTCCTATAACAAAGAGCCCCCCAAAGGCTTTCTGAAACATGGTGGGAATTTTTCTCTCACTCTAGCCCACAAGTAGACAGTATGGCCATTGGGGTTGGGTATTTTACCTGTTGGAACATGAACTTCTTCTGACTCTTCTCCCCTCTTGTTCATCACTGGCTACACTGTCGTCCTCATTTTTAATAGAAATGCCACAATTGAGGCTAGAGAGATGAGTTAGTGGATAAAGTACCTGCTTCAAAAAAAGGGTGCCTGATTTTGGACCCCCTATTCCCATGTCAAAGCTGGG
Organism: Onychomys torridus; assembly: GCF_903995425.1. NCBI lineage: Eukaryota > Metazoa > Chordata > Mammalia > Rodentia > Cricetidae > Onychomys > Onychomys torridus. Next base: position 12,410,055 of record NC_050455.1, read on the forward strand.
TGTGGTAACAAAGATGTGTAATTGCTGTGCTGGAAAGGCAGAGACAGGCAAGTCCTTAGAGTTTGCATAGTTATCTGAACTCAAAAGCCTCAGAATCGGTAAGAGACTCTGTCTCAAACATTAAAGTGGAGAAGGATGGAGGGGACACTCAGTGTTGGCCTCTGGCCTCCACATGTGTGTACATAGGTAAGTGCACTTGGATACGCATATGCACATGCATAAACACTCACACACAGAGGGACACACAGGCACACATACACGTAATGCTACAGTGGTGTTTACTGCAGTATCATGAACTTTCGTAAAAGTTTCTGAACATATGGAAAAGTACAGTTTTTTTTTAATAACAGATTACATTTATTCCCCTAGCATTAAAATTCAGTACATATCAAACCCATGCAAAAACTCTAGTTTCTATTCTGGTTTCTGACCACAGCAGGCATTTTACTTGCATACATATCCCGTGAGTCATTTGGAAGGCATATGGTACGTGAGGCAATTCCCCCTGGTATGTGACTGTGCTCAAAGCAGGTCTTCTTTCTCCCTTCTCTTTGCCCACCTTAATTGTGGAAACGAAGCCCAAAAATGCTTCCAAGTGGTATTTCTTATTTTTCTAAAGTTTTTCTCCTCAAAACCATTGCCTTCTGTGTTCTCAATAGGAGCTCACTCTAGAGCCTCGACTGCAGTATCCTTTGCATGTTTCAGTGCAACAGCCACCTCAGAGTACCGTCCTTGTCAGCAGGTCACAGAGTCACCCCAGTTCTGTACTTGGCACTGAGCCTTTGTACACCCAGTTTCTTCACCATTTCCATTAAATGGCACTTCTTTGAGCCCAGTGACACTCACTATCCTTTTCTTCAGCTTGCTTACATTCTAGAACTTTGGATCTGGAAGAAACATTAGAGACCTTGTATTTTAATTGCTCCCATATGGTCAGAACGATATGCCTGAGGACATGTGGTTGGCGCTGGCTCCAAACAGTCCAAGCGCCTCTCTTATTACCCCAATATTTCCCTTGAAAAGCAGACCAACTTTTTACTGTGTCCAGGTTCCTTCCCACTCAACTACAGGCCCCTGCCTTTCCTTCTGAGTCACTAGTCTTCTCTCAAAGCATGACAGGCATGGCCTTGCCCTCTTCACTCTTCTCTATTTCCTCTTTCCTGGTCTTTCTACCCATATAGCATGCAGTGGACTCAAAGGACCTACCCCTGTTTGTTTCTATTGTCTTGTTAATGTTGCCTTGAGTCAATTTTATTCTGAGAAGGTTGGGACCTTTTTGAGTCTCTGGTCCATGTTTTGAGAGCATGTTTAGATAACAATTGTAATTATCAAACTTAGGAACAAACTGAGTGAAGCTGATGTGAAAGGGGAAGGGATTCTAGCTTATAGAGTCCCTTACAGTCCCTAGTACACGCTTTCAGTAAATGACTCATGTGGGTGTGAAGGCCATGTGATGTCACTAGTTAGTCATGTCTTACTCCATATCTACCAAAGGTCACAGTGTTCATGCTCAGCTGAGCACTGTGAGTAGCTTGTACATCTTCCATGTATGAATGTGTTTTTATTCGTCCTGGGTCTGTTTGAGTCTACAGAGACTTCTTTTTTTTTTTTTTTTTCTCTGAGACAGGGTTTCTCTGTGTAGCTTTGCGCCTTTCCTGGAACTTGCTTTGGAGACCAGGCTGGCCTCGAACTCACAAAGATCCTCCTGCCTCTGCCTCCCAAGTGCTGGGATTAAAGGCATGCGCCACCACTGCCCAGCTGCAGAGACTTCTTAAGCTCTTGCTTTTATTATTATTATTAAAAACAAATTCTTTGGATGGGGTCTCAGGCAGCCCAGGTTGTTCAGAAACTTGCTATGTAGCCCAGGATGACTTTTGGTGTTGTTTCTTTGAGTCTCACTCAGTAGCTCTGCCTGGGCTGGAAGTCACTGCTAGGTGTGCTGCCCTAGCTTTGAATTCACAGACACCCACCTTCCTGTGCCTCCTGAGTTACAAAAAGGCATAAGCTACTATGCCTGCCTAAGGATATCCTCAAAGTGAACCTCCTGCTCCTCCCTCCTACAGCTTCTGGGAATACAGATATACATCACCATGCTGGTTTAAGAGGAGTTTTCCTAGAACTTGCTAGTTTATTCTTTCCCCTGCTTTTGAAGCTTCAAGTTTCCCAATGGTACTTCCTATTCCTCTGACACATGGACTTGCCCAGTTCCACCACCACACAGGAGCAAGCACGTATTAAAGGAGCCTTGCCCATGTGTTCTGCTCCCCAACAACCCTTACCTTGTCATGTTACCTAATGTAAGCGACACTTAGAGATTATTCACGTCTTATGCAGCCTTCAGTTATACTTGAAGTCACAGCAACTGGATGGAAGGGTGATTTTGCTAGAGGAGGTAGGCCCAATGCTGACTTGTCATTATTGAAACATACAATCTGACATTGGGATTGCTCATTTTTATGTGAACAATAATGTAGTTTTCTATCGTTATCTTTAGTTTTAATAACAGTAATTTTTCAGTTAAATATCAACAGACCACCTAGGGTGTTATAACTTAATTGTCTTAGCTATGGTTTATTTGTATTTAAGATGTCTGAATATATATTTTAATTATAGAACTTTAACAAATTGGTAAAGAGAAGACTATCAGGTCATAAAGAGGAAGGGGCTAGATGCAGCCACTGTGCCAGGAATGCTTTGGACAGATCCTGCATGTGATCTGATACTTCCTTCAGAGGCTCCAAAGAGCAAGTGAAAAAGACAAACAAAATGTTATATGGACAGAGACCTTGTCTTGTCTTAGGATGATAAAATAAAAGTTTGCCTATCAGGATGCCAAATACTTGAATAATACTTCAGGGATAATTCTGTAAGTATTCAAGGGCCATTTCCATAAGGACTACTTTTTAATTTCACCATTATCAATAGTAAGACACTCATTAAATTATAGTTTATAAAGATGCATGCATTTAGTGCTTAACTGATAAAGTCTGTTCTAGGTCTGTAATTCTCTGGGCCTCCAACCTGCTATTGTTTGGAAATTTTAAGGTGACATTTCCTACAGTGAGCATCTCACTCCTGAAGCTTATTCACAGGAGAACCTCTTCAGAGCACCCTCAAGTTTGAGTAATGCAGTGCTCATTTGAGAGAGAGAGAGAGAGAGAGAGAGAAGAGAGAGAGAGAGAGAGAGAGAGAGAGAATGAATTTGTGTTTGTGTTTGTATTATGTGCATACATATACATGTGTGTGTGTAAGCACTTATGGAGGTCAGACTTCATGTGTCTTCCTCAATGGCTCTGCACCTGATTTTTGAAACAGGGTCTCTCATTGAACCATTTGCCTGGGTTGACTTGCCAGAAAGCTCCATGTACCCCTCTTGTCTCTGTGTGTCCCAGGCTGGGGTGACACATAGGTTTTTTTACATGGGTGCTAAGGTGTCTGCTTGGCCTCAACTTTGGAACACATCTCATGAATGTGTTCTTCCCTCAGGAACATCTCTCATGTATGCTGTTCTAGAAGTAGTTTGGAGAAATGGGGAAGTAAAGGAACAATGGTCTGACATGCTATCATTGTGTTTATCATGACATATCAAATCAGGTGATTTCTCAATTACACCATGGGAGCAACCATTTAGATGCTTGTTCTTGGCATGATTGGCATTTCATTCTGTGAATTTAAAGGTGTATTTTGAGACTTAGAGAATGTTTACCTCTGTAAGAGTCTTAAACTTGAACCCTTGGTTTGTTGTTAGTTTTCAGTGTGGTTTTAAGTTTTCTTTGTAAATAGAATTTCATATTCCAGTGAATTGCACACTATCTTTAAAATGGTTAGTGTGTAATAGATTATTTTGTGTATTATGGTTGTATAACTTTGGCCTGGCTCAATTGCAGTAAATAGAGATTTTCTGGCAGGGAGGGGACCCTATGTGATTGGTAGGAGAGTTCTAGAAGTACATTGGCCTCTGCTCCTCAGCTGAGTAATGCTAGGGTATCACTCTTTCTCTTCTGATCTCTCTTCTGGTATTTTGACCCTGTCTGTTTCTCCTGCACATGAAAGAGGTAACTGCCTGGTCATCTTATGTTATAGAATTCCTCTCTAGAATAACTTTGTCCTGAGCACAGGCCTCAGAACCCATCCATTTTTTTCCTAGGTGGTAATTCTCAAGGTTAAGGAACAGGAACTCAAAAGATGATAGTAGAGATCATGTGATGAGGAAGCAGTAAGTCAGTAAGAGTTCATGGAGGTGTTCAACCCACAGCCAATGCCACAGCCAGATACAAAATAATAAATTCACTTATAGCCTTAAAAAAAAGAGAGAGAACTTTTCTCACTCAATTGCATAGTTTCCAAATGTGAACTTTGTACATGATAATATCATATATCAGTGTTAGAATTAGAAACATCTGATAGGCACTCTAGCTGTACTCTCTAGATCCAAGCCTTAAAGTTCCTTCAAATGGAGCTTGTTTAGATTGCGTCATATCTCCATTAAGATTCAGAGACATGTTTGAGAGCATTGATATTTAAGAAATCGCAAACTAGTTTGGTGTGGTAGTGCACACCTGTGATCTTGGTGTACTAGAGTCTAACACTAGAGAATTGCTGGGAGATGATAGCTTGTCCAGCATCCAAGGTGAATTCAAAGCTAGCCTGGGATACATGCAAACCATATTATTATTGTTGTGTTTTAAGAACGGAAAGACCTGAGTGTGGTTGCATATGCATTTAATTCCAGCACTTTGGAAGCACAGGAGGATCTTTGTGAGACAGAGGCCAGCCAGGGCTACATGGGCAGATGTTGCCCTCAAAGAGACAGAGAAAGAACACAGCTAGACAGAAGAAAGAAAAAGAAGGCAGGAAGGAAAGAAGAAAGGAAAATATCATAGAGAATTTGTTAAGTAGCACAATGAATACTGTTCAGATCGATGTCTTAGTTACTTCTCTGTTGCTGGGACAGAATACGTGGCAGAAAAAACATAAAGGAGGAGAGGTTCAGTTTGGCTCAGAGTTTAGGGTGGTCATGGAATGGCGGCAGCTGGGACACTGGAGTGGCCGCATCCATAAGTTAAAACACATTCAAAGGAAAAAGAGAAAGGTCACAAAGCAGACACTTACTAAATGACTACTACTGATTTTACTCTTATTAAATTTAATGCTCATGTGTTATTTGTTGGACAGTATGCTAAAATCTTTTGTTTATTAATAATACCACAAGCAAACTAAACTTTGCAGTTCCTTGTGTTTGAATAACGAACAAAGACTAAAATCTGTTGAGAAACTGGTTGTTTATATAGAGTATGGTCAAGATGTGGAAGTGGCTTTGACAGAGAAGATTTCTGACATGGGACAGACACACTGAGTGACTTAAGTATGGAGGATGGAGTGGTGGAATGTCTCAGATATTTCAAAAGGTTGTTTTAGAGTGTTAGGAGAACACTTGGTTATACATAACAATTAAGTTGTTCTAGGTTTAATAGAAGGAAAGGTACCTTCCAATTTCAGGATTGCCTGTAGCTGGTTGACTTAACTGGAAAACATAGATGGTCCACAGTGGAATGCTGTACACAGCAGCAGCAGCAGCAGCAACAGCAGCGAGTGTTGGTGACCAAGGCAGACACTGGATCTCATTTCTTCCCCTTTCTCCATCTCACTACACAGAGAGGACAGTAGTAAGAGGAACTCCTGGGATCTGGATGTTTTTAATGGGATAATTTAATAAAAGTACCCAGTAGGCAAGATTACCCAAACACTGGGTTGTGTTTCATGATGTATCAGATAATGGCCCATTTTAAATACACAAGAAGTGGGTTTATTGAAATTTTTTTAAAGCTCCTGCCCTCCTAGAGATTAAAACCTGCTGTTTATAACACTTCTCTTTGGTACTTGGGCCAAAGGACTTGATATCTTGTATTGCCTCCCTGTATTTTTTAAACATGAAGCACACACACCCCACACCAGCCAGACTTTGAACAGACAGCACCTGTTACCTGAGAAGGAAGAAGTAATTAAGTGAGTTTGCCTCACGGGTCCTGAGTTGGCTTCTCGGACCAGCATCCCTCCAGGTCTGCAGCTTTAGTGAGTGCACATTCAGCATCTTCAGGGCTCAGACATTAGGCTGCTTCTCCTGGCTCAGGAGGGAACTGACACCTCTGTGCAGGGTGTGTCTGTCGGGCAAGCTTCTTCCCTCTGAGCTGGCTCCCTTTGGTTCCTGAATTTGCCTGCTTTATCCCCATTTCAGCCTTCTATTACAGGTGTTCCCCCTGCTTCCCTCCTCGCCTGAGATCGCTCACTCAACTTTTCATGATCCCCTTCCCAATTTCAACACACACACACACACACACACACACACACACACACACACACACTTTTTAAATCTAGGTTCCTTATAGGATACCAGGTGTGCAGTGTTTATTTTTCTGAGTCTGTGAAGCCCTCAGCTCTTAAAGTGCTGCTCCTTTCCCTGGAGAGTTAATAATATGGGTCTTCCTTTTTTTTTTTTTTTTTTCATTTTATTTTTCAAGACAGGTTTTTTCTGTGTAGTTTTGGTGCCTATTCTGGATCTCGCTCTGTAGCCCAGGCTGGCCTCGAACTCACAGAGATCTGCCTGGCTCTGCCTCCTGAGTGCTGAGATTAAAGGCGTGTGCCACCACTGCCCAGCTAGGTCTTCCTTTCTTAAATGACTTCTTCTTTTCCTCCCTTCCATCCTTCTCCTCCTCTACATGTTCCTCTCTTCCTCCTCTTTGATTCCTAGGGCCTTTCACATACTGTACTATACCCGATCACTGAGCTGCATGATAAGCCCAGTGTTTACTTTTTATTTTGAGATGAAGTCTTTTCAAGGTATCCAAGATGGCTGTCAACTCAGTCTATATCCCAAGTGGACTTGAATTTGGTCATCTTGCCTCCACATCCAGAGTAGTTGTGATGACAGGGATTGCCACCAGCCTGGGATGACTCTTTTTCATGTAACCATCACCTCTCCCACTTTGTGTCAGTTAGAAGCAAATTACAATTCCTTCTCGCACAGAAGTGGTCGGGAATTATACAAGCTTTTGACCCATTAGTCCAGTGGCTCTCAGTCTGTGGGTCATAACCCCTTTAGGGGTTGAATGACCCTTTCACAGGGGTTACCCAAACAATTAGAAAATATAGAAAATCAAAATATACACATTGATTCATAGTAGTAGCAAAATTACAATTATGAAGTACCAGCGAAAATAATTTTGTGGTTGTGGATCACAGTATTAGGAAGGTTGATTACCACTACATTAGAGGCATTTTTACAGTGGTACAGAGGGTTTGTCATACCCTCTAACCAATAGTTTTATTTTTCTTTTATTCTGTTTTTTGAGAAAAGGATCTCACTATGTAGCTGGCTGTCTCAAACTTGATTTTTTCCTGTCTCAGCTTCCCACTAAATAGTTGTTATTATTCTTAACTGTTAGATCAACACTGATAGAGTCCACATGGAAATAGAACAAAGCAGACAGGCATCTCCAGAGGCAGATTGCCCTTTAATCAGAACAGTGAAGGGCACCATTTTCTCCGCAGGAGTAGTGACTGTGCACAAGTGGCTCAGGGAACTTGGGGTTTTATAGGGTAGAAGAGTTGGGATGGAAGAGTCCATCAGGTAGCTCCTCTGCAGTTGCAAAGTGGTAGATATGATAGAGAGATGCCTGGTGCATCCTAACAGTCCTCAGGTGTGCATGGGAAGGATGCTGCTGCATCCTAACAGTCCACAGGAGTACATTGGAAGGATGCTGCTGCATCCTAACAGTCCACAGGTGTGCATGGGAGGATGCCTGCTGCATCCTAACATTCCACAGGTGTGCATTAGAAGGATGCTGCTGCATCCTAACAGTCCTCAGGTGTACATTGGAAGGATGCTGCTGCATCCTAACAGTCCTCAGGTGTGCATGGGAGGATGCCTGCTGCATCCTAACAGTCCACAGGTGTGCATGGGAGGATGCCTGCTGCATCCTAACAGTCCTCAGGTGTGCATTGGAAGGATGCTGCTGCATCCTAACAGTCCACAGGAGTACATTGGAAGGATGCTGCTGCATCCTAACAGTCCTCAGGTGTGCATGGGAGGATGCCTGCTGCATCCTAACAGTCCACAGGTGTGCATGGGAGGATGCCTGCTGCATCCTAACATTCCACAGGTGTGCATTAGAAGGATGCTGCTGCATCCTAACAGTCCTCAGGTGTACATTGGAAGGATGCTGCTGCATCCTAACAGTCCTCAGGTGTACATTGGAAGGATGCCTGCTGCATCCTAACAGTCCACAGGTGTGCATGGGAGGATGCCTGCTGCATCCTAACATTCCACAGGTGTGCATTAGAAGGATGCTGCTGCATCCTAACAGTCCTCAGGTGTACATTGGAAGGATGCTGCTGCATCCTAACAGTCCTCAGGTGTACATTGGAAGGATGCCTGCTGCATCCTAACAGTCCACAGGTGTGCATGGGAGGATGCCTGCTGCATCCTAACAGTCCTCAGGTATACATTGGAAGGATGCTGCTGCATCCTAACAGTCCTCAGGTGTACAATGGAAGGATGCTGCTGCATCCTAACAGTCCACAGGTGTTTATCAGCAAAGTCAGCTTTCCTGTCCAGAGCTTCTCAGTCCACATGAGACTTTCATGTCATTAGCCCTTCAGTAACTTTCTGAGACTGTTGTCCAAACCAGGGCCATTTGAGTGCATTTTGTGTTTACTTCTTTACCCCTCACTAAAACTCTGAAGCAAACTACTAATTTTTCCAAGTTGACTGATGACAGAATTGAACTGCAGAGAGATGAACTTTGTGGGCAAAAATTTTCCAACCAAAAAGACTTAAAGCAACAGTAACAGCAAGGACGACCCTGCTGCCATGCTTTCTTTCCACTACCTCACAGAGTCCTCACTTCCCTGGCTTGTCTGTGCTATTCCCAGTGCCTAGCACATCAGCCTTGACCAAAAGGAATAGCTGGAATATCTTCATGTTAAAGGAAAGCACTTTAGAATCATATGAAAGGAAGCCTTCTAGAGGCTAGGCCCTGCCTTCATTCTTGGTCTGAATGTTTGTGTCCCTCTGCACATTTATATTGTATAATATATATTATATTATACATAATAATATACTATTATAAAATATTATATGTGATATATAATATTACATATGTTGAAATCCCAACCCCATGATGATGGCATTAGTTGTGACTTTTGAGAGCATGATAAGATGATTGAAGTTAGCTTAATTGAAGTTAGATAGCTGGGTGACATGATCTATGAGCCAGGAAATGGACCTTTCCAGACCCCAAATCTGTAGACACTGTGATATTAGAGTCTCTAGTCTCTAAAACTGAGAAATCAATTTTGGTTGTTTATACGCTTCCTGTCTGTGGAATTTTGTTATAGCCATGAATACATAACGAGACCGAGGTTGTCGCAAGCATTAAAATAATGACAGTTATTATTATTGGTTCTAGGTTTTATTGAACAATAAAGAGAAGGTGCCATTATTAAAATGAGTATGGGCAGAAGCAGGTGCAGCAGGGAGAAGATATTTAATAAGCCACAAAGAAGCCAAAAAGTCAGAAAGAAAGCAGATCAGTGCCAAAGTCGGGAGTTTCTTCTAATGTCCTTTCCACTCTGAGGACTTCTTCTGCATTGCCAACATTTAATTCTTGCCTTTTCTACTCTAGGGCCCAGGCTCTTGTGGAAACAGAAGCTGTCTGTCCATTTCATGGTTCCTGGCACGTAGTTGATGCTTATGAAGTGTTTGTTAAAGAAACGAGTGACTAATAGATAGTCACTTAAACACAGCTGTTTGGAGTATTACAAATAGAAACAGTGACTCACTGGTTCTCACTACATTACAACATAACCTTATTTTATCTCTCTGAGAACTGAGCTTAAGTTTCACCAGCTAGAACATTCATGTTCTGTTTACTGGCTAAGTACATTGAAAGTCTGCTTTTTCCCCTTCCCCTCCCACAGAGGCAACACTGGAAAAAATTCAAAGAGACATTACTGCCCTTTAATAAATGTACACAAGCTGAGTGTGGTAGATAATCCTAGAACTCTGGAGATAGAGGTAGAAGGACCAAGAGATCAAGTTCATCCTTGGCTACACATGGGATTCAAGGCCAACCTGGATTATATAACAGACCCTATCTCAGAAAATAAACAAAAGAAGTTATATGCACACATTTTTATATTTGCTAAGACTTGTTCACATTCCATTATCTGCCTTTAGGTCATTTTGAAAGCATCACTTCTCACAAATGCCTATCAGATGGCCCCAAGGTGTGGCCAGAAGTTGTCTACAGATATGTTGTGAAGTAGATGCTCCTTGATTATCAAAGGAAACTATTCTAATTTTAGATTCATCTGCCAGAGCGTTTGTGTTTCTCTTTGGATGTCTTTATTTTATTTATTTCCACTGATTCTGCCATAGGCTACCTTTCTTCTGAACAGGCTGCCAAAACACTAGAAATTAGCCCAGATTGTATGGCAAGTTGAGGGCAGACTACTTATTTAAAGGGAGCTCAGAGGGGAGGGGCTTGATCCTGCCTCCACTTGGTGTACTAGACTTTGTTGATTCCCCAAAGGAGTGGATAGGGGGTGGAGTGGGGGGAAGCCGAAGGTGGGGAGAGCAGAAGAAGGGGATCGAGGGAGAACTGTGGTTGGTATGTAAAGTGAAAAAAAAATTATGAAAATAAATAAGTAAATAAAAGGGGCTCAGAATATCAAAAGTATAGGACAGTGTCACTGGACAGTAATTATTGTTTCTGATAGAATTTCTGGGGAGAGTAACTAAAAACTCATGCAAGCTTCCTAGTGGACACTCAGTAACTGAGCCAATTCTTAACACAATGTTGAGCTTCTCCTTTGCCATTTGTTTGCTAGGGGCTTCTATGTCTTTCAGACACTGTTTCCCCATTGTATGTGCTGAAATTCAAAACTGGAATTATGAGAGAAAATATTCCTGCTAGAAAATAAATTCCATTCCCCTGGTCACTGAGGCCTACAAAATTACTTTCCTATGTGTCTTGTTCTAAGGAATGGCCTTCCCAACATCTGGTTGAACATCATAACAGAGTTGAATGTTTGGGCTGGAGGCCATCATTTTAAGTTATTTACAACATGGATTTTCAGAGGGAAAAGAAGTTTTGTGTGTATGTGTATAATATATATACTTATAAATGTATGCACACATAAAATAAATATCCATATGAATATATGCATATGTACATACAGTACACATGCACACACACTTTATTTTTTTGTAAGGAGAGAGAATCATTTTCCACAAGTCTATTTCCTATTATGCCACGTGAGAACTGAGGATCCTTTTTGCTTTTTTGGAGCCCCTTTTCAATACATATATTCAGATCTCAATAATCAGATGCCCTATACTCCTGACCACTCCTCTGCCAGAATTTCCTCTAGTTCAAAATGATAGCTAGCCTCCTCCTGGGTACAGAAGATCTAGCTCCCAAACTTCTCTGCTGAACTTTGTACCTCCTGAGTTCGTCCTGGTGTTGAGTGCCTATCACAAAAGCAGCAGGCAGTGGGAAGAAAGGAAATCATCTCAGCAGAGAACAGGGGAGGCTTTTATTATGAAAATCAGCTTTGAAACTCTGTCATAACAATTATGACACAAAAGCCTTCCACTTTTCCATCTAAATGTTGATTTTTTTCATAATATTTTCTCTCCAAAGTTTCTCTTTTGTTCGTTTTACTTTGATTCTGTGCATTTTTTTAAATTGGGTGAAAGGATGAAAATGACATAACTTAAAAAAAATTTTGTATGTCTTTATGTCGGTATAATGAAAGTCTCATTTTTTAAAAAGTTGCTTGTGCACATAAAGATTAAAAAAAAAGAATAGAAAATAATGAAACTGCCTGCAATGAAATTTAAATAATGTTTGCATTTATTTGTTGAGAATTTCATCCATATACAATGTCTTTTTTATCACATCTTCCCCCTATTCTCACCCTCCAACTTCTCCATCGCCCTCTCTCCAACATACCTCTCTCCCAACTTCATGTCCTCTTTTTGTATAACCTGCTGACTCCATGCATAGCAGTCTACATGTGCATGAGTGTGGGGCTACTCAGTAGATCATGGACAGCCTACCAAGGCTCATTTCCCTGAAGAAAAATGACTCTCCATCCCTTACACCCATCAGCTGTCAATAGCTCTTTGGATAGGGGAGGGGATTCATGACCTTTCCTCTACCCATGCTAGAATACTGACTGGATCGATCTTGTGCAGGTCTTATGCAGGGAAGCAAAACTACCAAGAGTTTAGAGTGTGACAGTCCTGCCATATCCAGGAAACACTATTTCTCACCATCCTCCACTACTTCTGTTTCTTGTGGTCTTTCTGTCCTGTCTGCCACACTGTTCCCTGAGCCATGGGAGGGTGGGCACATGAGAAAATGTCCTATTTAGAGATGAGCACTTGTTGACTGCACTCTCAGTGCTCTGAGCAGCGGTGACCATGTGAGAGTTGCTGTCTGCAGTGGGGTTTTAACTGGATGACCTTCAGAAAGTAGAGTAAGGATTATGATACCATTTTTCCAGGTTTTTTTTATTTCATTTCATATGATGACTTTGAATGTTTAAATATGCCATTCTGGAAGCATCTAGAAAATTATTCTGAGTCCAGATCTTAAAATGTTATTATTTACTTATTAAACAGGGATTTAATAGGAAACACAAACATGTTCATTAGACTTAAATGGTTTGTCTACTCCTGACTGTTCTCACACAGTGCTATGTGTCATTTTCCTGACTGTATTCTCAGAAAGCAATTGTTCCACAAGATATTGATAATTGCTCTGTGAAAGGATTACAAGCTGATAAGTTTTGTAGATAGTACATAACCCATTCTTATGCATAAAAACTTCCAGCATACTAGAGAATGCTTATAGGAAAAAATAAATAGCTATATTTAATAGTAGGCACAAACTGTACTTGTTAGAAGAAAAAAGTTTCTCTTAGATGCATTTACCTAAGGTCGTCTGCTATATTAGCTGTTTTGGAAAGCACAGTTTGGGGGATATTGGCTCATTCTATATTTGAAAATAATTATCAAGCATCACTTGAGAGTTCACACCAGAGTTCTTGATCAAATAGGGCAGAAGTGACTCTGGGACACCAGCTCAGGGTTCATTCCTTTCCTGCATGACGCTGTGGTAGAACCAGTGTCCTGTTTAGTGGTCCACTGTCTAAGTTCCTTTTCTCTAAAGATCATATTGATTATTTTTCATGGAAACAGCAACTTAGACAGTGTTCCACATACTATGTTGACCTAAATAACTCTAAATGGTTTGATAGGTGTTAGCACATATATGATAGACACTATGTGTCCATCACTCCCTCACTTTACACTTGTTACCACATACATGATAGACCTCATGTCCCCAACATTTCCTCACCTTATACCTGTGTTAGCACATCATGTCCTCAACACTCCCTCCCTGTACACCTGTGTTAGCACATCATCTCCTCAACACTCCCTCCCTTACACCTGTGTTAGCACATCATGTCCTCAACACTCCCTCCCTGTACTCCTCTGTTAGTACATACAGGATAGACATCATCTCCCCAACACTCCCTCCCCTCACACCTATGATGTTTCTTGTTCTATTTTCTACCTGCCCCTGTTTTTATTTTCAATCCTCCAAGTAGTGTCTCCATCTCCTCCCGACTTTCTATCATAAGTGCTCTTCCAAGCTTCATCTGAAGCCATTTTATAATTTGGTTAATAGTCCTTGGAGAGTCTTATACATATGTTACATATATGTTTGTGATTAAGCCTTCTTTGCTAATCCTGGTTGTTCTAATTATTCTCCTAATACTGAGTTTTTTACCTTTGTTCATGTAGGGTGTGTGTGTGTGTGTGTGTGTGTGTGTGTGTGTGTGTGTGTGTGTGTGTGTGTTTCCTTTATCCTAGGAACAAAGTCACTCACTAAACCTTGGGGTTAGTTAGGCTGGCAAGCCCTAGTGATCTTTTGGTCTGGGGAAGGGGGGGAGGTTGCAGGTGTGGACAACTATGCCATTTATCAAAACCAGTCCTAGCACCTGTCATGTTTCTCATGGTTTATAGCAATCACAACATCATCATAACGTATTAATGACTCTGGGTAGTCCTTGTTGTATAAAGCTGTACTGTTCAATATGGTGGCCAGTAGCCAACCACACAGCTGTTCATGACTGGAGGTGTGGCTGCTCTGTGTGGAGGTGCCATGAACAGACATACAACTGAATAACAAATAATTTTCAAAGAGAATATAAAATGTCTCACAAACAATATTTGAATATAGTTACATTTTGAAACAACATTTTAAGTAGGTCAATTTAAATAAAATGCATTCTTAGAAATAATTTCATATTTCTTTATTCTTTTGCAATGCAGAGACAACAAAAATTAAATTCACACATGAACATTGTTTTTATTGCTGTCAGATACCTCTGCTTTATAGTATTTCCACATAGAAGTCTGAATTGTCCCTTTGAAATACCAGATTTTATCATGACTGACTTAAGGCCCCAAAGGTTTCTGACTCCATTGGGGTGGGGGCTGAATGCTATATGGAGTCCAGGGCTCAGTAGGTTCTATGGCTGGCCATTCTGCCCATGGTAGTGGACTGCCTCACCCCTCCCTTTCCCTCACCCACACCTGAGTAGTCTGTTTTTAGCCCTTGCCTTGCTCTTTCCCGCTTCTTCCATGTGTGGCTGGAGTTCATCCCTTATTAACAGTGAGTATGAGGGAGGCCCGCCCTGACACTGTCTAAGCCAACTCTTTGCTACCTGTGCACACTAACTTGTCTCTTTTCCTCGGGCTTCTGCTTTACATTGAACAACTCTCCACCGACTATAGAATGAAATCCAAGGTGCACGTGTTTCTAGATGTGAGTCACTGTTTACCAGATTTGCACATCCAGCACACCTCTCACTGTTCTAATGAGTGTTCTTGCCATGTTGGGAAATCACCTGAAGAGAAACAAAATAAGAAAAAGAAAAATAGTGTTAAAAACCATGTCTAGCTTGGTAGTCTCTTGTGTCAGCACTTGGGAGATGAAGGAAGAAGAGTTCAAATTCATCATTATTGACAGGGTGAGGCCATCCTGGGCTAAATGAGACCATGCCTACCATACTCCTCCTCAAACACAAATAATTTAAAATGTTATTTTATTAATTATGAGTTCAAATATTAGATAATATTGCATGATGTTTAAATAGCAGTGTTTGTTTAATGCTTTGAATTCTACTCAACATCCATCTATTCCTAAATGTTTTTTGTTATTTTTGGGGGGGGTTCTTTTTTTTTTTTTCAAAGACTCTCACCCTGGAGACCAGGATGGTGTAAATTCACTATATAATCAGGCTGTCCTCAAACTCACAGTAATCCTACTGCCTGAACCTACCAAGAATATGATTACAGACATGTATTAATGTATTAACCAGTTAAAATGTTTTAATAACTAATGTCAAAGGCAGATGATAAACTCATAAGAAAGAGTTTAAATCTTTACATCATGCCAGGATCTGTGCAAGAACATATTTTTCTTTACTCTTACTATTTTCCCTAGAGAAATCATATTGGTCAGTTTTTCCCTTGCTAGTTTAAAAGGAAGAATAGCTGATCAATAGTTTAGCTAGACACTTCATCATGAGAGAAGATTTTTCAGAATGAATGTTTCTATCATGGCTAATAAAAAATCAGAATTTATAGCTCATCAATAAATAACTAACCTTTCAGAAATGTTTATTGTTCTAGTTCATTAAAGCGTTATTTCTTTCAGACAGTATTTTTTAAAGGCCATAAAATTAATCGTGTATTTTAAAAGTTTTATTGGCACGTATTTCTTAAGTCTATTTTAGCCACGGTGTTTAATTGTGCTGCCTTCATAGGCTGGGAACCTTACTTTTCATGTGCATTCTATTTGAAAAGAAAATGATTTTCCTCCAGGGCCAGCTTCCATGTTCTCGAATGTGTTTATATCACACTTGCTTTTTCATGTGCTCAGATCTTGAGAATCTGTCAGAGCTAATCTGGATCTGCTGTTTCTTTGTGTCTTAAAATTAGTAACCAAGCCCCCAGCCTGGCAGAATATGTGAGACAGAAATTCTGGATGTAAGCTGCCAGAGAGAAATTTCAAATCTTCCACTAACCAAAATAAGGGTAGCGAGGAAACCATTATGGAGAACACTAGAAATTCTGCACATTGCATAGGCTGTTGAAGCTGCATCAGCTCCATGCATATCCCCAAATGTAGAATGAGTTAGACCTGTCTCACTGTGCCTTGTGTACATGAACTCCTCGGTGCACAGGTTCCTTTGCTTTGTAGGGAACTTGCCCTACACCTGCTAATCTTATTTTCAATCCACCTTGTGAGACAAGGATCTACTTCAATATTCATGGCTCTCAAAGGGGTAGCTTTTCTCCTTCACCACTGAGGCCCACATGCAGCCTCTGCCCATGTTTCAGGCTTAGAGACATATCACTGAACATACTTGTAACATCCCGGAAGGTCTGCTTGGCTTCTAGGGCAGATATTAACCTACTCTTGCCAGAGTGATACTGGGGATTTCAGAGCTTCCTCTAACATGCCTTCCTCCATCCTGAGTATCACCGAGCTCTACCTTCCTTTGATCATCTGTCCCCTAAATCTTCCAATGGCATTTAGTGATGTCTCCATATCTGCTGCCCATTTCCTCCAGCCACCTTTGCAGGCCTAGATCTACAAGGCATTTTCTGAGACCAACATTTTGGAGTTTTTGGTACCTAGAGTAAGGCCTCAAAAGTTCCAGGGATTGTGTCTCAGACTGGAAAAGGCCATGACATATAGATGTAAACTGAAGGGGAAACTGAGGCCTGGAGACCATTAACCTGGAACCTCACATTTACTTGAGAAGCACTCAGTAGACCAATCTCAGGTAGAGGTTAAAGCCTGAATTTGTTGGCTTATGTCTTATTACAATTATTCCTGTTCCCATGGACCGAGTTGTTCCCAGGTTGTTCCTACAGGTTGCTTTCGAGACCTCTGAACTTGAGCAGAAGTCCAAGACTTTATAGGCCTGCGTGAGACTAGGGCGTCCAGTCATTATCCTGACTGGTATATATTTTACAGGCTTCTTGACACAGATGGAGTTTCACCACTGCTGGTTTATTCTAGCACTGGTAGCACCTGCAGTGTGTCAGATGAAGACCACTCTGTCACAAATACTTGGAAGAGGTAGAAAGGGATGGAAGGAAGTAGGAAAAAAGGAAAGAAAGAAACAAGGGTGATAACTGGTGGGTTAGCTACAGTCTACACTAGACTCAAGCTGGACTTAATTTGTTTGACATTCCTTTTATCTCCTCTTAAAACCCATTTATGATTATCCTTAGCCAAGTTCTTCTGCTGGTAGACCTGGTAGCAGGACCCAGACATCACCCCTGAGGCATCTGAGCCTATGGCCATATTGCCACTAATCACTGCATTAGTCCTACTTTGCATTCACCAAGATGTGCCAGTGAATGTTCAGTGTTCCCAGCATCATCCTACCTGTCCCTCTCTGGAAAAGCAGCCCTCTGCCTCTGGATGATCCCATTTGTGTAGTAGATCTTCTTTGCCTTATGATCCTACCACATGAGAGATGCAAGGTATCCAGGCAAAGCTTAGTTACCATAGTGTTCTTAACCCATCACTTTGTCTGTTAGGAGACTGTTTTAACCTAGAGATGGTTTTGCCTCCATGTTACATTTAGAAGTATCTAGAGACACTTTTAGATACTACATCTTAGAGAGGGGTGCTACCAGTAGCTCATGCATCAGGCATGCTATTAATTTTCCTACAATGCACAGGGCATTCATGACCCCAAATTACAGTAGTACCTAAATGAGCAACATGTCCCAGTAGGAGTGATTCACCTTGGAGGGGGGCTTCAGATTTTACTGAATCTGGAACTTAGAGAACAAGATGCATGAAATAGGCAAGTGGGTCCTGGGACTAGCTCATCTAGATCATTCTATCCTTAGCTCTCAGATCCACATATCCTAGCCATTTGAAGGCTTATCACCAGTGATGCCTAATAGTTCAATAGTTAGACCAAATTCTGAAAATGATATTCTAGAATTATCCAGTCAAAAGAAATAATGGCTGGGATGTTTTTCACAAAAGGTAAGGGCTTGCAATGCTGACCATAAAGCTATACCACAGCAGTAGCTTATATTACTTACTTTACAAGTCCCTGTAACCAAATCCCCAACAAGAAGCAACTTAAGGAACAAAGGCTTCATCTTGGACCATGACTTGAGGATACAGTTCATCATGGTAGAGACATCATGATGATGGCCACATGAGGCAGATGATTACAAAGCCTCTGCAGATAGGAGCGAGTTGCAGATGAAAGTTGCCTCACAGCTCATTTTCTTCTCTGCATTCCAGCTCCCAACCTACGGGAGTGGTGTCACACACAGTTAGAGTGGGTCTTCTCGTATTAATTAGCCTAATCTAGAAACTCCTTCACAGCCTTGCCAGAGGTCTGTGTCCTAGATGATTCTAGATTTTATGGCAGCCAATATTAATCATCCCAACTACACAGAACTAGATGAATGGAAAGGCTATAGAAGAAGCAGTCATTTGCTCCATGTGGAATAGATTGGGAACTTAAGGAGAGGGGCTTTTTCTTCATTGCTAGCACCCACAGAAGAACCAGGTATGTAAGCTTATACATAAGCTTATACTGGTGATCTAAGAAGTATCTGTTAAATAACGGTAAAAATGGAGAGTAAACAATGAATGAATGAAACCTTGTGTTTAGTACATTGATAATTTTAGTGGCTGCCAGTTTCTTCTTAGATGGTGATGCCCTCAAGTTAGTCATCAGCACTCTCATGTTCCCGATGTCTGCCTTTTCTCAGCTTGAGTTTTCATGATCCAGTCTTGGACAGACAGAATGTGTTTTCAGAATCCATATCCCTCTTTACTCCTGAATGATGATATGTCTGACATATTCATGGAGTCATTGCATTAAATCTTTAAGATGGTTATTTCTGTGGATGAAGATAGAGTGCAGAAAAATACTAAAAATGTAGATATATGACATGTAATTGTGGGCTGACAGAATGGTCAGGATCCACAGGGTGGAAGGAGAGAAACAACTCAGTCAGGCATCCACTGACCTCTACATCCACACCACAGTGTGCACACAGCACACACATTTAGACACACATGTGCACACAATTTAACAGATCCTTTTTGTGTCAGCTGTATGAACTTACTTGCTTGCTCCTTGTATAGGTGCTGGCAGAGTGGAAGAAGACCCTGTCCTCAGGTTCTCCATACAACACCAGTTCCACTTTGTGCATAGATTTGCCCTTCACTACTCATGCCCACCTATGCATTCCCTCGGCCTATATCTTTCAGTACTCCATTCCCAGTCACTCCATACTTAGCTGCTTGGCACTGCCTCATCTTTTTATCCTCTATAGTCAGTCCACAGTTACCGTCAGGGACAGAACTAATTGTCTCTGTACTGGAAGTCAGCAAGAGAGGGCATGTGATTAATGCCCCAGGAGTCATCTTTTCTTGAGTTCCTTTCCTTCCTTCTTTTTCCCTACATCAGACCATCAGACCTTAATGCGCGTGCGCACGCACACACACACACACACACACACACACACACACACACACACACACACATGCACACACATTCAATACTACTCAGTTTTTGCTTCTCCTTTGCATGCTTTCACTTTGAATCGTTTCTGATGGACTATTGTTTTGACTGCTTATTTCCTAGATGGGAAGTGATGGAATTTTACGCCTCAGTACTTCAGCTCTGAATAATGAATTCTTTGCATATGCAGCACAAGGGTGGAAACAGCGACTGGCAGAAGGTAAATATCAGTTTCCTATTATTATGTGTAAGGCTAGAGTGTGTGTACTGGGTTAGAACACAGGTACTATGTTAGAATGCACCTGTTCTGCAAGGGCATATGTACTGTGTTAGCATGAAGGTACAATGTTAGAATGCACATATTCTGCAAGGGTATATGTACTGTGTTAGTATGTAGGTACTATGTTAGGGTACACATGCTCTGCTAGGGCATATGTACTGAGTTAGCAGGTAGATACTATGTTAGGGTGTACATGTGATGGGTGATGTTCTCTATGCTGTGAATATATGTTGCTCTTATTGGTTGATAAACCTGTTTGGCCAGTGGTGAGGCAGAATAGGGCTAGGTGGACCATTCTAACTAGAGAGGAGGAAGGAGAAAGACAGAGCAGAGGAGACGCTGCTAGCTGCCACCAGGAGAAGCAAGATGTAAAGTACTGGTAAGCCACAAGCCATGTGGCAAAGTATAGATTTATAGAAATGGATTAATATAAGAGCTAGCTAGCAAGAAGCCTGAGCCATTGTGCCATATAGCTTGAAAATAATATAAGTCTCTGTGTGTTTATTTGGATCCAAGCAGCTGTGGGACCACAGGGCCACAGGAGCTGGGCAGGATCAGGAAAACTTCCAACTACACATATGCTCTGCTAGGACATATGTACTGTATTAGCATGTAGGTACTGTGTTGGAGTGCATGTGTTGTGCTAGAGCACCTGTACTTTGTTGGAGTGCACATACTCTACTAAAATACACATATTATGCTGAGTGCTCATGTACTTTTATGCTAGAGCACATTTACTATATTAAAGTATACTCACTCTGCTTCAGTGCATGTACTATGTCAGAGTACACATGCTCTGTTAGAGCATAGCACACACACACTACTAGAGCACTGTTAGAGCACATGTGCTATATTGGAATGTATTTGCTCTGCTAAAGCACACATACTATGCTAAAGTGCACATATGCTGTTAGAGCACACATATAAGTAATACACTCTGTTAGAGAACACACACACTGCTAGAGTTCACACACTATGCTAGAGTACACACACACACTGTAGAGCACAATACTCTGTGGAAAACACTGTATAAAATACACACACTAAGGAAAATTCCCAAACTATAGAGTGTACATACTCAGCAGAGTACAGACACTATAGAACACCCACACTGTAGAGCACACACCCTATAGACTACATGCACTCTGTAGACTACAAACACTGCAGAGTTCACACTTTCTATAGAGCACACTCTGTACAGTAAACTATAGAATATACACACTGTAGAGTACACACACTGTGGAGTACACACTCTGTAGACCACAAACACTGTAGAGTATACACACAGTAGTGTACACACACTGTAAAATACACACAACGATAGAATACACATGCTGTAGAATACACACACAGTAGAGTACACACACTCTGTAGACTACAAACACTGTAGAGTGCACACACAGTAGAGTACACACACTGTAGGATACACACAATAGAATACACACACTGTAAAACAGACACACAGTAGAGTACACACACTCTGTAGACTAAAAACACTGTAGAGTGCACAAACAGTAGAGTACACACACTGTAAAATACATACAACAATAGAATACACATGCTGTAGAATACACACACAGTAGAGTACACACACTCTGTAGACTACAAACACTGCAGAGTGCACACACTCTATAGAGCACACTCTGTACAGTACACTATGTGGAGTACACACACTGCAGAGTATATGCATTCTGTAGAGTACACACCCTACAGTGTACACACACTGTAGACTACACCCACTCTGTAGACTACACACACTGTAGAGTGTGTACACACTGGAGAATACACACACAGTAGAGTATACACACTCTGTAGAGTACACCTTCACATGCTGTACTGAGCTTTGTGTCTTCCTCTGACTTGCAAGTCTTCCCAACTCCTCCCTGAGATACAGTTTTTACTTAGTGCAATTCCACCCTTTTCTAATGGAGCTCACTAACTCTTTGATGATAGTGGGCATTTTTAATATGTGACATTTTTGAAGAATGTGTAGTATATCACAGACATTTCATATGCATGTTGATATATAATATTTTTGAAATGATGACATAGTGTAATCCACTGTATTTTCTAAATCTCCTGGATTCTGGAGAAACTCTGACACTCCTTTTCCCTGAAGCTTCTGTCAGCATTTCCTTCCTTTAAACTCAACCCAGGTTTTTGGAAAGACTAAGAAAACCAAATGCAGCACTGTATGTCCTTTGCTCCCACTTGCTGGCGCTACTTAGATACCTGAACTCCTCCTGGTGAATTCTGATCCCTAGAGTTCACACCTTCCTCTCAGTCCTCACCTGTCACTTCCTTTCCACATACTGCACTTTATTCTAGTTTATTTGCACCTTTTACCCTATTTTGATCAAACAGAAAACCGTAGACATCCATGGTATATTTCAAATTGTTCCCTGGGCCTGTATTCTCACACCCTTTCACAGCTTCCTTAAGCTTACTCCTTTTTCGTAGTAAATGATGACATCTCTAACATAACACTTTCTTTTGAACAGTACAACTGCTCCAAGCAGCCTTGGTTACCTCCTAGGTTCATGCTCCTGTCTATGAGCTTCCAGTTCTGATGGGTCCTCGCTCCTCACCCCTGGTCTTTTCCAGTGTTTGTACATCTCACTTGCTTGTTTCTCACACTCTTAAGTCCCAGCCCAAATGCTCTGTACTAAACCTAGGATTTCCCCTAGCTTTTCTCTTCTTCCTTCTGCTCTCTCTAAACTGTCTCCCCACCCTCACACTTGGGTACTCTAAAACTGAAAGTATCTGTAGATCTACTTTTAATCGGATGCCTGTTGGCATCCCCACCGCTGCTGGCCCACTGGTAACAGCATCTTCCCCTCCATGCTGTTGAGGAAGGAGCCCTACAATTTCTCTACCATCTTGTCACTTTTTTTCAAGACTATTTACCTGGCTGTGCTCTGCCATCAGGAGCTCCTGTCTCCTGAAGGAAATACTGATCTCTCTTTAGAGTATGCATTGGGTAATTGACTCCAGCCTTCCTTTCTTATTTAATTTCATCCGATGTTCTGCTCAGAACTGGCCACTCAAAAGGACATAAATATGCATATTCGTGCCTTGTGATCCAATCACTTACATAAGCCTGATCATCCGTTAAAAGTGAACTCAAAAATCAACTCCTAAATGTAATCCTCTTTAATTGACTTAGGAAAAATTAAGTGCTTCCCTCTCTCTACTTTCAATGCATATATTATTCTTATGGCCTGTACAGGGCTTTTGACAATATTTCATAGTCCATTATGTACCTTCTGCTTCCATCAGGATGATTTCCTTCAAGACAGAGGATATACAGTTTCATTTGCAGCCCATAGCATGTAATAACTTCACCAAATGTTTGAGAGTTGGTCTAACATGAAATGACCATTTGAGCGATGTTCATAAAAGGGGAAATAGTAGAAATGCAATCATTGCATGTCTTACCTTTAACATTCAGTGAAGTTTACTCAAATGAATGACATGTGGTCTTTTTGCATTGGCAGAGGACATGGCCATTTTAATTCAATTTATTGCCAATTTCTTTCTAGGAGAGTTTACCCCAGAAATGCAATTACGAATAAGGCAAGAAATTGAGAAGGAAAAGAAAACAGAACCTTGGAAAGAAAAATTCTTTGAGAGGTTTTATGGAGAAAGGTAAGTACTAGAGCTTTTCTCTCATTTCTTTTAGAAGGAAATGAAAATGTAATTCTCTGCTTCACATGGCACCCTCATATGCTGTAAAACTTAATAAACCTGTGATAAAAGGCAATGGTCCCCCAGTGTACAAAATTGCAAGTAAAATTATAGTGGCATATCAGTACTTAAATTTTAAAAATGGGTTTTCAAGGTTTATAACATGTTCATGAAAATTCATCTTAGACCAAAAATTACACATGGAATCCTAAAAAAGTCAATTGTGATTTTCTTAAGTGGGTTTTGATCAAATTCTCCTAATTTTTATCCACATATATTCATTAATGAGTATTGCAAAGACAAGGAATTTTAGACACATTTAGTTCTCATACTTGTTCCTTATAAATATTGACTTCATGTGTCCATTGTAGCAAGTGTATGTTGGCGAGAGGCTAAGGTATTATCTTCCACTTTATCTGTGTAGGCTGGTTTTATTTAATATTTTGAATATGCATTTGAGTTGGTTTAATTCCTTTAATATATAGTGTGTATGTGTATGATGAGTATGTGCATCCAGAAACATCATGCACAGCACCTTGTAGAAGTCAGAGAACAACTGGAGGGAGTCAGTTTTTCTTTACCACCTTGTTGCTTCAGGGTCTCAGCCATTGCATTTTGTACCCCAGGCTGGCACTCCCCATTCTGTCCAACTTTTTGCATGGTTCCTGAAGATCCATCTTCAGCCATTATGCTTGTAGGCTAGGACATTTATCTGGTGAGCCATCTCCCTGGCCATACTCCTTTTGAAAAGTAAACAATAGTAACCACATGTATACATGGTAGTCACTGAATTAACCTGAAAGCAGTTTCCCTCTGCATCCTGTTGAGCAGAGAGACATGGTTTGGCAAGAATCTCAGTCTCAGATAATCAGGTTTCTAGGAAAGGAGATCAAAATGCTATTGATTGTAGCTCCAGGTCTTTGTAGAAGAACTTGTTCTAACTAATGCTTGTATGAAAGACACAAATAATGGTTTCAGGTCATGTCTTCTGTGCCATTTAGTTTCGTTTCATAAATTTCTCCTGTCAGTGAGTAAAATAACTCCAGGAATCTCGCTTGAGCTTTTCTGAATAAGGAATTCCTGCTAAAGGAGCTTTGTATGTGCAAAGCCTGGTCCATGAAGTGCTTCCTGGGCGAGCATGAGGGACTCAGTCATGCTCCAGAACCATTGTGAAAGGTGTGTGTGAAGGCACATTTACAACCTCAACACTTGGAAGGTGGGGTTGTTGGTCAGCTGACCTTACCTGTTTCATCAGCTCAAAGGTCAGTGACAGAACCCGTATCAAAAGCCAAGTTGCATTCATACACACACACACACACACACACACACACAAGAATGTCAGAAGCAGATGGATGGCTTGGCATTTAAGGGCACTTGCTGTATAATCAAGAGGCTCATTTTACCCACATGACAAACTTGCCATCCAGATCAGATGCCCTTTTATGGCTTCTATACATTCACTTGTATATATATACACATACACTCACGTAGATACATAAATACGTATAATTAAATAAATATATAGATAAATAACTAAATATTATAAAGCCATATCTGAGGAATAACACTGGAGCTTGACCTCTAGTCTCTGCATGCACACACACACCAATGTGCACATGCGCACACATGCAGCTGCACACACATGAAACATAACACACATAAACACACTCACATACACACAAAAGCCTTCTTATTCAGCATGGGCTACCCTTGATGAATTGTCCTCATTAGTAGTATAATGAGGACTCTTTCTTTGATTGCTCTAGCAGGGTTCACAAACACACATGCAAAACTAAATAGAGATAATTAATATATTTTCTCAAAACTCAAAAATGGGGCAGGCTAATAATATGTCTTCATGTATTGTCATTAACAGTATTACTTAAGTCATGTACATCAAAGGAATCCTCAATGGAAAATTGAAACATACACACAGATTTCAAGACCCACTTGAAATAAATATACTGATGTAGCATCTCTAGGAGTTAAACCCAGAAATTCACATTGTAAGAAACCAGGTCATACTGAAGCCTGGCAGAGTTAAGAACCATGAAGGAAAAGAAGCCCACCCATAGATGCATCTACATTGTTGTTATTATAAAAGGTTATATATCAAGGAAACTGAAGCTAAGTATTATTATAGTTTATATAGTGAAGGTCAGTAAGTTGCTCAAAGTCTTAATTCTATAAATAATTCTCATAAAAATTCACAACATGCACACTTTCTCCAAGAAGTTTGGATACTTTCCAGATTCCCAAGAACATTTGATAAAGAGGCAGAAGATGACAGCCACCATACCATGAGTAACAGATTCTACCATATTTATCATGCTCTGAAATACAAGTTTATGGTCTGGAGCTTTTTCTTTCTCTAGACCAGTGGTTCTCAACCTGTGCATCATGATGCTTTCATGGGGGTTCCACATCAGATATCCTGCATATTAGACATTTACATTACTATTTATAATAGTAGCAAAGTTACAGTTATAAAGTAGCAATGAAAATAATTTTATTTATGTTTGAGGTCACTACAACATGAAGAACTGTATTAAAGGGTCATGACATTAGAAAGCTTGAGAACCACTGCTGTAGACCATCAATAGGTTGGTTTTTCACTCCATGATATCACTTAGCTTGCTCTTTGCTCTTCACTATCTTAATTTCATATTGGAGAACTGACAATGACAATAACTTCCTCTTGCATTTCATTATTCCTACATTACCTAGATACCCCACTGTATGAAAGATTTGTCATAGCACCAGACCCTTTTCAGTTGACTGACACCATTTGTCTTTTTATTGCTCTAAGTTTTTCTAAGAATATTGCTATCCAAACCTTTCATTGCCTGCACCCCAATTTGGCTTCATTTATAATGCAATTCTCTACCATCTGCTGCTGATGCTGCAACTTAAAATGAAGAAAACAGTGACTCACTGCGAACTTCACTGTAATTACACTTAGCCTTGCTTGGGTACCTAATGTTGGGATAGATTATCTTGGAATTTTTCTCTGCTGACCTATATGGAATATCTTCATAATAAGGCATGCACACACATTTGATTGACACAAGTATCATCTGGCAGAATAACTTGAATAACTATAAGTTCCTTTATTATTCTTCATATTTAATTAGACAGTTAGATGCCAAGATAAAAATTGGGTAGCATTTCTTTTTTTCTTTTTTTTTTTTTTTTTTTTTTTTACTTCATTTTTTATAACCCGAGTGCTGTTTCCCCTCCTTCCATGGGCAGGCCTCCCATGGAGATCAACCAAACATGGCATATCAAGTAGCATTTCTTAGATTGTTTTTAAGATCTCCAATCTTTAGAAGTCACTTCAATTTTTTTAATAAATAATTTTTTCTTTATTATTATGTGTTTTAAATTTTATACATCAGCTATGGTTCCCCTGTCCTCCCCCCTCCCACACCGCACCCCCGCCTTCCTTCCAGCCCCTCCCCTCCATTTCCCATGTCCTCCTGTGTAAGCCCAAGGTTTCAAACAGCCAGCTTATGCACTAAGGACAGATCCTGGTCCCACAGACTGGATGCCTCCCAAAACAGATCAAGCTATTCAATTGTCTCACTTATCCAGAGGGCCTGATCCAGCTGGGGGCTCCACAGCCTTTGGTTCATAATTCATGTGCTTCCATTCATTTGGCTATTTGTCCCTGTGTTTTTTTGCAATCTTGGATTCAACAATTCACGCTCTTGCAGTCCCTCCTCTTTCTCAACCAGTTGGACACCTGGAGCTCTACCTGGGGCCTGGCTGAGGATCTCTGCATCCACTTCATCAGTTATTGGATGAGAATTCCAAGATGACTGTTAGGGTGTTTGGCCATCTGATCACCAGACTAGGTTCAGATCAGGCTTTCTCTCGACCATTGCCAGCAGACTAAAGAGGATATATCATTGTGGATTTCTGGGAACCTCTCCAGCACTCTGCCTATTCCTGGTCTCATGTGGTCTTCATTTATCATGGTCTGTTATTCCTCATTCTCCCTTTCTGTTCTTGATCCAGCTGGGATCTCCTGCTCCCCTAAGCTTTCTTTCCCTCAAATCTTGCCCTTCATTATTCCCACTGTCCAATCCAGGTTGTTCATGTAGATCTCATCCATTTCTTCTGTCATTGGGTGATCCCTGGGTCTTTCCTAGGGACCCGTTTTCTAGGTAGCCTCCCTGGAGTTGTGGAGCAGTCGTAGTCATCTTGTTTTACATCTAGTATCCTCCTAATGAGTGAGTACATACCATGTTTTGTCCTTCTGAGTCTGGGTTACCTCACTCAGGATGATTTTTCTAGATCCATCCAATTTGCCTGCAAACCCTCATGATGTCATTGTTTTTCTCTGCGAGTAGTACCTCCATTGTGTATATGTACCATATTTTCTTTATCCCATTCTTCAGTTGAAGGGCATCTAGGTTGTTTCCAGGTTCTGGCTATTACAAACAATGCTGACATGAGCATAGCTAAGCAAATGCCCTTGTGGTATGATTGAGCATACCTTGGGTATATGCCCAAGAGTGCTATAGCTGGGTCTTAGGGGAGATGGGTTCCCAATTTTCTAAGGAAGCACCATATTGATTTCCAAAGTGGCTGTACAAGCTTGCATTCCCACCAGCAGTGGAGGAGAGTTCCCCTTGCTCCACATCCTCTCCAGCATAAGCTGTCTTCTGTGCTTTTGATCTTAGCCATTCTGACAGGTGTAAGGTGGTATATCAGAGTCGTTTTGATTTGCATTTCCCAGATAATTAGGGAAGTTGAACAATTCCTTAAATGTCTTTCAGCCATTTGAACTTCCTCTGTGGAGAATTCTCTGTTTAGTTAAATAGCCCATTTCTTAATTGGACTGTTGGGCATTTTGATGTCTAATTTCTTGAGTTCTTTATATATTCTGGATATCAGCCCTCTGTCAGATGTGGGGTTGGTGAAGACCTGTTCCCATTCTGTAGGCTGTCACTTTGTCTTGTTGACCATGTCCTTTGCTCTACAAAAGCTACTCAGTTTCAACAGGTCCCATTGATTGATTGTTTCTCTCAGTGTCTGTGCTAAATATAACTGGTGTTATATTTAGAAAGTGATCTCCAGTACCAATGCGTTCAAGAGTACTTCCTACTTTCTCTACTATAAGGTTCAGAGTAGCTGGATTTATGTTGAGGTCTTTGATCCACTTGGATTTAAGTTTTGTGCATGGTGACAGATATGGATCTATTTTCAGCCTTCTACACATTGACATCCAGTTATGCCAGCACCATTTGTTGAAGATGCTTTCTTTTTTCCATTGTACAATTTTGGCTTCTTTGTCAAAAATTATATGTTCATAGGTGTGCGGGTTCATGTCAGGGTCTTCAATTCGATTCCATTGGTCCACATGTCGGTTTTTATGCCAGTACCAAGCTGTTTTTATTACAGTAGCTCTATAGTAGAGCTTGAGGTTGGGGATTGTGAAGCCTCCAGAGGTTGTTTTATTGTACAGGATTCTTTTGGCTATCCTGGGTTTTTTGTTTTTCCATATGAAGTTGAGTATTATTCTTTCCAGATCTGTGAAGAATTGTGTTGGTAATTTGATGGGAATTGCGTTGAATCTATAGATTGCTTTTGGTAAGATCGCCATTTTTATTATGTTAATCCTGCCTATCCATGAGCATGGGAGATCTTTCCATTTTCTGACATCTTCTTCAATTTCTTTTTTCATGGACTTAAAGTTCTTGTCATATAGGTCCTTCACATGCTTAATTAGAGTAACCCCAAGGTATTTTATAACATTTGTGGCTGTTGTAAAGGGTGAGGTATCTCTGGTTTCCTTCTCAGCCTGTTTGTCTACTGTATATAGAAGGGCTTCTGATTTTTTTGAGTTGACCTTGTATCCTGCAATGTTGCTGAAGGTTTTTATTAGCTGTATCAGTTCCTTGGATGAATTTTTGGGGTCACTCATGAATACTAACATGTCATCTGCAAATAGGGAGAGCTTGACTTCTTCCTTTCCGATTTATATCCCCTTAATCTCTTTATGTTGTCTTATAGCTCTGGCTAGAACTTCAAGTACTATATTGAATAAGTATGGGGAGAGGGGACAGCTTTGCCTTGTTCCTGATTTTAGTGGTATTGCTTTGAGTTTCTCTCCATTTAATTTGATGTTGGCTGTTGGCTTGCTGTAGATTGCCTTTATTATGTTTAGGTATGTTCCCTGTATTCCAGATCGCTCCAAGACCTTTCTCATGAAGGGGTGTTGGATTTTGTCAAATGCCTTTTCTGCATCTAGTGAGATGATCATGTACGTTTTTTTTCCTTGAGTTTGTTTATATGGTGTATTACATTGACGGACTTTCATATGTTGAACCACCCTTGCATCCCTGGGATGAAGCCTACTTGATCATGGTGGATAATTGTTTTGATGTGTTCTTGAAGTCTGTTTGCCAGAATTTTATTGAGTATTTTTGCATCAATGTTCATGAGGGAGATTGGTCTGTAGTTCTCTTTCTTTGTTGCATCTTTGTTTGGTTTGGGAATCAGGATAATTGTAGCCTCATAGAAGGAGTTTGGTAATATGCCTTCTTCTTGTATTGTGTGGAACAATTTAAAGAGTATTGGTATTAAGTCTTCTTTGAAGATCTGGTAGAATTCTGCAGTGAAACCATCAGGTCCAGGGCTTTTTTTGTTTGGGAGACTTTTAATGACTGATTCTATTTCCTTCAGGGTTATTGGACTATTTAAATGGTATATCGGGTCTTGATTTAACTTAGGTATGTGGTACCTATCCAGAAAATTATCCATTTCTTTTAGATTTTCCAGTTTTGTGGAGTAGAGGTTTTTGAAGTATGACCTGATGATTCTCTGGATTTCCTCATTGTCTGTTGTTATGTCCCCCTTTTCATTTCTGATTTTGTTAATTTGGATGCTCTCTGTCTGTCTTTTGGTTAGTTTGGATAAGGGCTTGTCTATCTTGTTGATTTTCTCAAAGAACCAACTCTTTGTTTCATTAATCCTTTGTATTGTTCTCTTTATTTCTTTTTCTTGATTTTAGCTCTCAATTTGATAATTTCCTGGCATCTGTTCTTCCTGGGAGACTTTGCTTCTTCCTGTTCAAGGGCTTTCAGATGTGATGTCAGGTCACTAATGTGAGATTTCTCCTGCTTCTTTATGTGGGCATTCAGTGCTATGAATTTCCCTCTTAGCACTGCTTTCATAGTATCCCATAAGTTTGGGTATGTGGTGTATTCATTTTCATTCCCTAAGCTTAGCCCCTAGACCAGCGAAAACGCTGTGAGTGAGGCATTCCCACTCCTCCCTGAAGTGCCGGCTCCCCGCATCTTGGCTCTGCCTTCAGCTGCCGCCACCGAAGGTTGCAGCAGGCCTTGCTTTGGAGCTATACCAACGCTCCTGCTTGTGAAGAGTGCTACTGCACCTCCCAAAACCACGGAAAGGTAGCCTCTTTCAAGTAAAGTACCTGATAATTTTACAACTTTAAAACGACTAACAAATTTTGAGTAATTTCTTGTAATATGGCTGACACATTACCTCACAAGAATTTAATAACTTTTTGCCTGTATGATGAATGACATTTTTCCTGGAAATATACGACCTCCTAAGACATATCTGGCCTGTACCATTTTGACATTCATTGTATAATTCACACAGTGTCAAACACTGGTTTATAATTAAGAACAAAGATGATCATTATTTGGGCTGATTAAGGCTTTAAAAGATAACAAATGAAGGTTTACAGAAAAAGATTCTCTTTCTGGAATCTGCTAACCAGGATTTACAGGCATTCTTAAAAGTTAGAATGAAGGTTACCAGAAAAAGATTCTGTCTATGGAATCTGCTGACCAGGACTTACATAAAAAGATTCTCTCTGGAATCTGCTAACCAGGAATTAAGGTTTTAAAAGATAACAATGAAGGCTTACAGAAAAAAGATTCTCTCTGGAATCTCGTAACAGGAATTACAGGTTTTAAAAGATAGCAATGAGGCTTACATAAAAAGATTCTCTCTTTGGAATCTGCTAATCAGGATTTACAGGTTTTAAAAGATAGCAATGAAGGCTTACAGAAAAAGATTCTTTCTCTGCGAATCTGCTGGCAGGGACTTACATAAAAGATTCTCTCTTTTGAATCTGCTAACCGAGAAAATTACAAAACAAGCTTGTACCAAATTGCTTTTATTGATAATAAATTGAGTATTTAATGGATAGAACACTAACTCTCCAGAGTGAAGTTGTAGCTACTCAGACATATATAAGAAGAAAATTATCATTACTTGATAAGATAAGGTCCATAGAATCATGTGTTTCAGAAGAACATTAAAAACTTCCATGATTCATGAAAAATCTGGAATCCCTTACAAGAGAGGAAGTTTACTCCTGGAACAGACCCTAGGTGCTCGTTTACAATCCTTGGAGGAACATCTTAAATCATGACAAGGGACTTATGCAGAGGGCAGACCATACAGGTTGTAATCTCCAAATGCTTCATACTGGCTTAATCTGTTATCATCCTGGAAGAGCATGAACACACCGAGATATACGACATATACATTTACAAACCAATTATCAACAAGGGACTTTAAAATATAAAGGAAAGCAGTAGTTACATATGGATCCTCCAGCATACGTAAACAGATTGTTAATCATGGTCTACCTCAATAGAATTCATTCATGATGACTGGCATAGTAATTTTCAGCTGTTTAGAATTAGCCCAGCAGGTTAGTGGAAAGTGGTTGAGAGAAGAGGCAAAAATTAGCAACAAAGGTAAACTCAGGTTTTGGAGTCTCCCAAGATAATACTTGGGTGAGGGATGTTTGTTGACCAGAATGTAAAGATTTATGATGAGCTTACAATATCCGATGGCGTACCAGCTCTAAATGCTTGGAAAAATTCAGAACCTGGAAAAGACACTTGAGGTATACAAAAGATATTTCAGGGCCGACATGATCTTCATGATTTTTTACAAGGTGAACACAGCTTATACAAAAGCTGTATAGATAAAGAATTAAGAAAAGTATTACACTGAGTCCTTGCATTCGAACAATCGCCTAATGGCATATGCAAAAGAATACTTAACCATTAAGATCAGATCAGCTCCTTGGAGAATGGATTTCAGTATACTAATAGTGTTGAATCTATTACAAAGTGATTGAGGTTGGATTAGGAGGGACAAATGCCCAGGGTGTAAGAAGGCCCCGCCCCCCCCCCCCCCCCCCCCTGGTTACCAAAGTTTTAAATGTCTTTATTGATACAGGCTTTGTGGTTATAGCTTTTTTACACCCAGCAGGTCATATAAGTAAAAAAACTTGGTTATCATGGCAGGCCTTTGTAAAAAGTGTTCAAAAATCCTGAAGTAATACTGCCTGTCATAGGAGGATTCATGTACATAGCGCCAGATCACCGAGCATGAAATATCACTTCCCATGTGATAATACCCATCTGCTCTCTGGCTTTCCACGGTGGTTACTTTTGGATGTAGTTTTTCAACCCGAAGAGAATTTTGGTCTGCGCAAGGGTCCGAACGGCATTGACCTCAGGTGAGTGTAAGTGCTAGATCAAAAATAGATGAGTACGATCATCATAAATGGCTTGTAGGAATACTTCTCTTTGTAGCTAGGCCGAAAGAGTCAGCACGGCCTCAGGGGCCTCTTCAGCAAGGCCGCTAATATGTGTCAAATCATGTTGGGAGATCTCACAGAAAAAACTCTTATGTCACGCATGCTTATCTACTGTTGTGTGTGTTCTGAAAAGATTCATTTCTTCTGCTTCTCAGGCTATCAATCTGAATAATCAAACCACCTTTAATCTCAGTGCTTTATTTTTACTAAGTGACGCTTAGATATTCTACTGTACAAACTAGGATGTATACGGCTACTGTATTAAAGCTGATTATCAATCCACGCAGTCTATTATCCAATGAGAGAATGATTCCCAATATAAAAACATAGATTTTTGGGCAGCGAGCTTCCATAAAGAATCGAATAGAAAAAGCGTCTATAAGAATATTCATGTTTTCTCGTACAGTATTATTTAAGTGGCGTGGTTCTGGAGGGCTCTATCCGGCATTATAGGTACACAAGCTAGTGCCGTGGTGATTGTGACCTTTTGTATATTTTTTAAACATCCCCAAATTTGTCTGAACATTGGTGTGCATTAACAAATTGGCTCTTGTTCAATAGATGGTCTAGGTAATAATTCCCATAAATTTTGAGGAATTTGGCAGCCCTATCTCAGCTATAAAACAGAGTTCGAGATGCGGTATGAATGTGATGTTGTCATCTGCATGGGGCCAGCTTCTCACCGGGACAGAGATGTGCTTGAAATCGTGATAATAGGTAGCAGGCAAAATAAGCCATTGTATGTAGCGAAGGCTCAATTTAGTCGATATGGGGATGCTCACAGAGGACTCCTGTTTTACATAGGTCACTGCCCCTCTCTGCTTAGTATTAGGTCCTTTTGTCATGTTTATTTAGTGATGTTTTTTTCCTTCCAGGGGGGATGTGTAAGGGAGCAGGAATACAGAAGTTAAAATTTCCCTCACGTACAAGGTCCTTTCTACGGAGAAAGGTAAAATACCGCTGGCCATGTCTGTCTTTCTAGGATGAAGGGATTCCAATATT